>NW_024349804.1:3397110-3580581 GCF_902729225.1 Pteropus medius | reverse complement strand
GAGAGAGCGCGAGAGAGCGCGAGAGAGATAGAGAGAGAGAGAGAGAGAGAGAGAGATTTTTCCTGAAACTTGAGAGGTAAAACTGCCTCATCTACAGAGGCTCAATTCTCTTCAGCTACATCCGGGGAAACCCCAATGACTGACGTCAGCTGTTGAAGTCCAAAGGAGGTCGTGAGGCTATGGGACGGTGAACTAAAGAGGCAAAGTAGTTTAGAGATATTTGAGTTACCTAAAGGAGGGAGGCAAACAGGAGTCCCCAGGGAAGTCTGCCCCACCTGGAGATGGTGGGCTCGGAAGTCCTGAATGATGGCCCAACCCCCACCCTTTGCGGCAGAGAAGCCCCCTCCCCGCCCTTTGCTAGATGAATAAAGCCGTGGTTCTCACACCCGAATGTACATCAGAACCTCTAGGAGGGCTTGTTAAGACACGCTTCCAGGCCCGCCCCCAGAATATCTAATTCAGTAGATGTGGGGTGGGGCCCTGCGTATTTACATTTTCAAGTTCGCAGGTGACCTGTCACCCAAGTTGCAGTTGACCACACTTTGAAAAACACTGAAAAATGATAGATTACAGAACGTGTTTTGAGCTCAAAGAAAAGAACAAGTTTTTTTGGATTCTAAATATCTCTGCAATCAGGTTACAAAATAAACTACACATTCCAGCCTCAAACATCAGCCCTTATATATTTTAGTATAGCTATTCTGAAGGGAGATTCCATGAGGAGCACAGTAATTATAATGTTTTTTAAAAGCTAACTTGCTATTTTATTTTCTCTTGTGTGGGAGTGGAGGGACTTCTTAGAGGGATGGCAGGGTGATCGCATGGCTGAGCCTTAATTTGAACAATTTTTTCCAGTCATTAGAGTTCAGATGTAAGATGTTAAAACTGAATATGGGATTTTAATTCATAATTCAGACTCCTGAGTTTATACATACCTTGCAACTGTCTTGAGCAGTCTGAGACTACATTTCCAATGTAGCGTTAGCTTCAGCTTTCCATGATTTTCTTTTTAACCAAATATAAACACAACATCAAAGACTCTAGTGATTAAAATAAATGTCGTCTATTATGTTATATCAATAAAAATCAGTCTTTGGAAACCCAGGACTGCAGTCAGAGGATTTCCCGGAGATCCTCATAGTTGTGGGGTAAGTGTTCACTGGCCTTATAAGGCCAAAGGATGAGATGATAATAAATCAGGTTAGCACTTGGTGCCGTGCTGGCCGGTTTCACATACAGTATCTCATGTAATCCTGGTGATTCTTTGTAGTGAGAATCAGTGCAAAGAAAAGACCTCCGAAGCACATAGGGAAACTGAGGTTCTGGGAAATGAACAATTTGTCCTAAGGAGCACAGCTCAAACAGGCAGAACACAGATTTGAACCACTGTATGTCTGGCTCCAAGGCCCAGAGCCCTTGGGAAACTCAAAATTCAAAATTGGGTCAATGGATATTTATCAAGCACCAACTTTGTGAGAGGAAGAGAAGCCTCCGATTTAGTGACAAAGAATAAGTGAGTTTCTGAAAGGGGTCAAGTCCACATTCCCATTTTACACTTGGAGAAACCAAGGTCCAAAGAAACTAAATGGTTTCTTTCTAGACATAAAGCAAATAGTAAAGTTATCTTGATACGCTTATATCAAAAAAGACATTTTAAAAAGTAGGTTTATTTGGGGCTGAGGCAAATGATCAAAGTGGAAAGAAGACTGGTATTTAGGCTTTCACATGGGCTCAGCACCAAGGTCAGGCATGAATATCAAATTCTAAATCCTCACCCTGACCTTAAAGGCACTCCATGACCAGGCCCAGAATTCGTCTTTCTGTTCCTGTAACAGGCTAAGCTTTTTTCACCTCTGGGCCTTTGCATTTGCTATTCCTTCTATCTGGAATACTCTGCATTTTGATCTTCACAAGCCCAAGTCTTCCTCATCATTCAGGTCTCAGTTCAAGAGAATTCCCTCCCAGAGGTCTTCCTTCAATGCAATATTTGCAAATGGTGGTCTCATCCCCAGCCTGTCCTGTGTACCCAGGCTGAGATGGTTCTCTGCATCCCACTGCCAGGGGGTGCTCTCTGGTCTTAAAGGGCTTGCCTTATTTTACCATCTCGCTTCTCTACTTTCCCACCATACTCATTGAGATCAATTCCCAAACGAACCACGTGCCTCCGATTCCTTGTCTCAAGGTCTGTTTTTGTGGCAACCTAAACATGAAAACAAAGTCGCATTTGACCCCATCCCTCATGACTCTGTTTAGTTTTTTCATAGTACTTCTTCCCATTTAACATTGTCTTATTTGTTCATTCATTTCCTTGTTTGTCTTTATCGTGCCGCCCTACCTGACCCTGCATCCCCTCCCCAACCTTCTCCACTCCACCAGATGGCCCAGAGAAGATAAACATCCTGGTGACATGACTTCGCCTGCCCCGTTCACTGTGATATCCCCAAAACTTAGAATTTACCCAGTACGTAGTAGCTATTCAATATATGTCTGCTAAATAAACATGTGAAGATGCTGAATATCAGAAACTCTCCAACATGTCAATGTAGAGGGATCTTGGCTAGCAAATCACAATCTCGAATGACTAAACAAGTGGCTTTATTCCCATGTAGATGCCATAGTTCTCCTTTCCATTTCTGCAGCCTCTCCTTGATCAACCACTTTTTTTGTTAAATGCGCTATCCTACACATTCGAAAGTTTACAAAAGTAAAAATCAATCCTGGCTTTAGGGCCAAGAAATTCATTAGCTGCATCAATCTAGATTTATAAGAGTGTATATTGAAGATACCCTAAAACAGAAGTCTCTGTTCCTTTGGCTCCCATCACATTAGGCTTGCATAACCACCTACGTTTATTAAAAGGACTCCTGATCTGTTTCTGTTTAACATTGACCTTCAAGTGCTTGATTCAATAAGCTAGGAGATTAGAATAAATCATATTGGCTTGTTCATTTATCTGTATTACAAAGAGTAGCAAGGAGAAACTTGAACAACATAAAAACAAGAAAGGGCAAACGGCTTTCATGTAGATGAAGAGGGAATGTCACGGGAAAAAGCCCGTGCTTAGAGATGCTCATATGAACTAAAGAGAACAGAAACTCAAGCTTTCAGGATTATTTTTCCCCTGATTAAAAAACTTTGTCAAAGCAAAAATTAAAGGAGTATTTGCTTTTGAAGCAGGTGACATTTCAAAACATGACATGGGAGTTATATTTCTTTTAACAGTTTGTTTAAATAAACAAACACCATTCAACATAAAAGAGCATTTGTAGCAAGTTTTTTCTCTCTGCTAAGCCACATAAGAGGCTTCATGGACTGTGGATGAGGACTCTACTCCCTGAAACGTTCTGCCTCCATAAGCAATTAATGGGTACCAAATGTGGAGATGTGCTCATTGCATTTACCAGCCCCTTCTCATACACATTGCCTGGAAGAGGACCTGGTATACAGTAGGTGCTCAATAAACACTTTGTGTAAAGTAGAAGGCAGAATTACTTGCATTTTTCTGGGAGAAAAGATTCTCACAACATGCTCAAAACAGTGTCATCCATCTTTTGCTTATGATCTGTAAGGGGACTATGGCTGGGAGCTGACATTGACATATCTTATTGCCGGTCCAGAAACAGAATATGTTCTATCTTGATATGTTTTGTGTTAAAAAATGAATTCTGTGTGGTAAATAAAAGATCATGGTTTGAAGCCAGTCATTTACATTCTAAGCTTCCTTTTCCTAAAATGGGGCTAGTAACGCTAATTACGATCTAATCAGTCAGTCATGGGGGATTAAATAAAGTTGTACTTGTTAAAAGCATGTGTGCAATGCTTGGAACAGAGCTCACAACAAAACACTTGTTACTCTGTCATTTTACAGATGAGACAACTTTCGTTCAGAAGGATCAAATGACTGTCTCCAGGATCACTCCTCTGGGAATTGATAAAACTGGGATTTCAGGAAATGGGATTCTGACCGCAGAAACCAGGGTCTTTCTCCACAGTCCATAATCCAAACGTCGACTGCACATTATTTTCACTCTGGCTTCCCTCGCTCACACACTGCAGCTGCTGACATCCAAAATCCCCGCTTTCAAAGCCGTGAACTACTAACTAGCTGTTGTCGACTGGAATAGCAGCGAATTTAACAAAGTTCTCAACCGTCAGGAATTTTTTCCACTTCACAGTCTAGAGACCCAGACCTGGAGTCATTATAAATGTAAACTACTTAGGGGTAGATTCTCTAAGTTTGCTATTTAAAACGTGTTTGTTTGGTATAAATTGATGTTCTTGGGATAAATTTGTCAAAAAAATGTGAGATAATGTAACAGGTGTAGAAGCAGAAAAGATAATTAAACCAGTGTGAATGTAAATAATGTTTTGTACATAGCTGACTTCGAGACATCTTAAACACCACTCTTTACCTATTCTTTAGTGTTGGCTGTGTTATATAAAGTGCTGATATGATTTTTTTTCCCCACAGTAAAACCTTGTAACCAAGGCAGAAGCCTTGGATAGTTTGCCTGATGACCTTCTATTCAAAGATTTTTTTTTTTTTTATTACTATTCCTATTCAGTGCATAAACCATACTGAACAACTTGGGAGATTTTAAATCCATTAAGCCATTGGCTTTCAATCATGACCTTACTTTAGAATCACCTGGCAAGGCTGTAAAAATTACAGATACCCAGGCCTTACCTGCTTTACGTGGTTTAATTGTTCTGCAGTAGATACCAGGTATCATATTTCTAAAAATTTTCCAGATGATTCTAATATGTAGCTTGGTTTGAGAATCATTGCACTGTTTTTCTGCCTCTTAATCATTGCACAAGCTAAAATTTCTTTCTTTTCCTTTATTATCTGGTAATTCCTAGTCATTCCTCAAAATGCAGTTCAGAAGCACTGTTTCCAAGAAGCTTGTACACTTGGGTAAGGTTGGTCCTGTTTTTTGTATGAAAAAAAAATTCTCCTCAACAGATACCCTACTGTAAATTCCTTGAAAGTAGAGAAATGAGGTCAAAGTTCTTTATTATTTGTATCCACAGTGTTAAGGATTGTCCGTGTAAGAGCTATGATAAAAATATATTAAAGAATGAATGAGTGGGTGATAAACGGATTATTAGAGTAAGGTTAATAGCTCTGGTTACTTGTGGTTCTGCTCTTTACAGACTTGTAGTATAGGTCTGATTTATACTGACTGTAAGTAGCTTTAAAATACTATTGTATATAAAGCTGAACATATGCACGTGTTATGACCCAGAAATTTCACCTCTATTTATATCTCCAACAGAAATACATATACATGGATTGGATGGTAGTTGGTCAGTGTTCATTTCCTGATTTGGAAAATGGTTAGGACTTTTTGAAAATGTACAAAATAATCTTTTCCCAGGGAAAAGATCATCAATTATTACACGATTCTAAGAATTCTCTCCTTGGGTGATGGCTGGGAGTTGGGTAGAGAAACATGTAATTAAGATATTCCTATTTTAAATGTCTTTAGATTTTTCGATTTACAACGAAAGGTGCTTATTTCCTGGCATATTTAAATTTAATACTTTCTTTTGAAAATGGCCTGGGTTTCACAATGATTATTGATTTATTTAGCAAATATATATAGATTGTCTTCTATGTGCCAAGAAGCAAGGCAGATTAGGAGGGTCATTGAAAAATGAGGAGGATATCTTCAGTCCTCTGTATTCTATGTTACTATGGAGTCCCATGGGACTTTCATTTTCTCAAACTCCTAGTCCCCAGTCTGTCGTCACACCCTACCTTGTCTTCTATTCTGCTTAGACCCCGGATTAGGCAATGCAACCGCCCTCTCCCTGAATCCATCAAACCCCTTTGTCTTCCACCATCTCAACCAATGCCACTCAGTAAATTTTATCACCTGTTATCTTCTAAATACTGGCGGTCTCAGCTAATTAAAAAATATTACTACAATTTCTTCTGTTTCTACCACAATCTCAGGTTATATGATCTCAGCTAAACTCATGGGACTTTTCAACATTCCTTTTATTAAGTTGTAGTTCATTTTCTATTTTCTGCTCTCTAGCCACTAGCTCCTAAAGAAACACACACACACACACACACACACACACACACACACACACACACCCAAGAGAGAAAATAGGGCCTCTTGCTTTAATGAACGAATTGAGATCATTAATTTATTTTCCACCTCAAAGTCTCTCTGTGTCATTATTCATACTTATTTCCCTCCCGTATTGGAGGAAAGTGTCCTTCCTCTTTCTCAAGCTGCTTTGATACCAACTTTCTTCTGTACACTTCTTTCATAACCACTCTCCTCAACTCCATGTAATCTAACTTGAGTCCTCAAAATGGGACCACAGTTGTTCTGAGGTCCTCTGCAATCATCTAGCTCCAAAGTCAATAACTTTCCCAAGTTCACTTCCACTGTAATAAAGGGCATTTAAAACTGGACATCTTATTATTGACATGATCTCTTCTCTTGGCTTCTACTCACAGATTCTTTCTTCTCTGTCTTTTTTTCTCAGTTCCTGTTTCTTCTATTCTATTTCTGCTTTCCAAAAATATATATCCTCCAAGTTTATGTCCCATCTACTCCTCTATCTATTAATGTGATCTCTTCCACCATCCTCAAGATCCTTAACAGCTGATTATATAAGAAGGACATATTTATTGTTGATCAACACAGAATTCCACACAACCTCCATGATGCACCGTAACCTCTAGCCTTGAACACAACTGGACAGTGAGGACAGAGACCACCATGATGGGTAGCACTTTCTGACCCAGACATCTGGCTCTTGCTGGCAGTGCCAGGAGGCAAGTCTGCAATCCAAAGTCAACACTCTCTATGGTACCAGTAGGATATAAGATGGGACGAGGCCCAGGCCAGTAGCCACATCCTTATATGCTGATTTCAGGAAATCTTGGGGATCTTTCAACAATGAATTACTCAAAGACTAGGATCGCTCGAGACAGGATCTGTGCTAATCTCCCAAAGTGGACATTTTAGAAAAGATGGTCAAGTTCACCAGACTTACTCTTCTAAAGTATATCATTGCTGCTCTCTGCTGGTCAAAAGCATATTCTCTTCAATTAATATTAGCAGAGATGTAGAATGGGTCAAAGAGGAAAAATATAATGCTTTCAAAATGATATGGACTGGTGCTAGATAATTGCCGTCGTTGAAACGATATAATAGGCTACGATAGATATTCTTATGTAGAAAAACTGATTTTAGTGATAATCTGTTGTACCACTAAAGCAAAGACATGCAATTAATTACTACTTTGTTTTTATTGTGGTAAGAACACTTACCATGAGATCTACCCTCTTGACAAAATTTAAGCACACATTGTGGTACTGTGAACTGTAGGTGAATGTTGTAGAGTAGACCTCTAGAACTTATTCGTCTTGTGTAATTCAAACTTTATACCCATTGAACAGCAGCTCTCCATTCTGCACCCCCTCAGTTTGTAGCAACCACCATCTTTTTTTGTTTCTATGAGTTCGGCTATTCCAGATACCTCATATAAGTGGAAACATGCAGTATTTGTCCTTCTATGACTAGCTAATTTCACTAATTAACCCCCGTATTTGTAGACCTTTAATTAATAGAGTGTATAGGCTATCATACATTTCAGCAAGCATTAAATTAGTCACCGTGTTTTAGTGCACAACTTTCTATCAGTCATCATATTTGCATTTTTGTAGGAAATTCACAAGTTCTACTGGGGGTCATTACCTTGACACACTGCACAATCCTAAATTGTTTTTTGAGTCTTAAAAAGAAAGATTAAAGTTAATCATGTATATTTGTGCAATTTTTTAAATTGAAAACTGACTTTTAAAAGTATGTCAGTGGTAGCTTTTGATTATTTAGAAGAATTTTTGCGTACTTATTATACTCCAAGAACTGCACAGTGAGGACAGATTTGGTTGGGCACAAAAGCCTAACACAACAAGTATCTTGGTATCTTGGGATGGTTACTGAATATCCTTGAAATCCATTTTCCTTTTTTTCAAATGAGGGAAATAATAATACCCATCATATCATTATCATACATATTAATTAAAATGTCTCATGTTAGGTGCCTAGTAGTCTTTGGCACAAAGTAAATGGTCAGCAAATCTTAACAGTTAGCATTAATATTACAATCCAGTCTAAGTAGCAGAATTTATTATATTTCCCAAAACAAAGCTATTTTTTTTCACAGATTTAAAACACACTCTGGAGAATACTGTTTTTAGAGCATAGCCTTAGCACTGACACTAACTGTGTAATTTAAAGTAATGTCTTACATTTTCTGAGCCTTGAAAATGTTTCTGGATGTTTGCCTTGCCCTAAGGTCTCAACATATCTCCACGTTTTAATTTTATTTACAACTATTTAATGGCCTATGGTACAAAGCGCTTCGTTTTCTGACCTTCTGTTCCTCACCTAATGACTTGCCTGAAGAACAAACAATCGCTGGAGGAAGTCAGTAATCTTTGGGGAGAATTTGCAAAGGATAATTCTTAGAAGGAACGACGGCAACAGCAAAGTACACAGATCCAACAATGCATTCCTTTTATCAACCACCACCCCACTGAAATGCGATTTGAATATTGTTCCATGTTTATTAGTTCAGTAAACAAGGATTAAACTTAATTGTCACTGGGTTTGTAAGCCAGAAGTTACAGTGTGTTGAACTGTGAGAAAACTATCTAATTGCAAGAGATGGGACCTAAGCAGAATGTTCCAAATGGGTCCTCTCCTCTCTTCCTTTCCTCCTTTAGAGAACATCTCAAAAGACTAGATCAATTATAATTCTCTTGGGATGCAGTTCAGAGATCATATGTCTAAGACATGTTAGCAAGTCATCTTCCAATTCAAGTGCAGAAAGACCTCAGAGACCCTTTGGAATTATGGTTCATATATACAATGGAATATTACTCAGCCATTAAAAAAATGAAATCCTACCATTCATAGCAACACAGATGGACCTAGAGGTTACTATGCCGAGTAAAATAAATCAGACAGAGAAAGATAAGTATCATATGATTTCACTTATATGCAAATCTAAGGAACAAAAAAAACAATCTAATCAAAAACAAGCTCACAAATATAGATGATAATCTAGTGATAGCCAGAGTGGAGGGGGCTTGGAAGGCTGAAAGAAAAGGTAAAGGGTTAAAGAAGTATAAATTAGTAGTTGATGGATGGTCACAGGGACAGGGAGCATGGCATAGGGGATGCAGTCAGCATTAATGTAACGGCTAGGTGGAGAGCCAGAGGAGAGAAAGAGCAATCAGGGGGATCATTTCATAAACTATATAAATGTCTAACCAATGTACCATATACTTTAAACTAATAATAAAATAATATTTTTTAAAAAAAGAAAGTTGATTCCATGAGATTTAAATTTTCAAATACTATTTTGTGCTTGTTAGCATAATTTAATTAGATAAAGGGAGCATTCAACATGCAAGTAACAATAATTAAAAAAAAAATCTTATCCCCAAATACAATCCCATTTTGAGTTACTAGGGGATAATGCTACGACATATACATTTTGAAGGAGGCACAGTTCAGCCCATAACAGTTCAGCCACAGTTCAGCCCAGTATTTGTTTCAATTACTTGTTTTGTGCTCTGAAGAAAATAAAAAGGAAAATAAGAAAGAATATAAAAGAAAACAAGACAAAAGTAACCTACACTTTCAGTATTATTGTACCAGTCAGAAATACTTTAGGTCAAATGAGAAGAAAACCACCTATTTTTTGAGGGATGACTTCAGCTGCAGACAGCCACCTTGTCCGTGATCATGCCTTTCTGAATATGACCCACATCCAATGCCATATTAGCTTTCCATCTTGCCCCCAACTTGAGACAAGTCTGAGAGATATCCTGGCTTCAGCACTCCGCATGGATAATCTGAAGCTTCCACTGAGACTACATCCCTGCTCAACATCTAACATTTCCCACTCTCGCTCCCTTCCCTCCTTTCTGCGCACGTGGCTCTCAGGAGCTTCTCATAACTAAACACCTCCAGGGCCTACTTCCCAAGGACCCCAAACTATGATGCTATTTTTGGAGTGAAACAAACAGAAGCGTAAAAAGATTAACTAATTTAAATTAGCTGATCAGCCTGTCTTCCTCTAGAGTCCATGCACTTTCTAATACCCTATGCTTCTCATACCGGGTTTTGTGTCTTTTGGAACTTCATCAAGTTAAACTCACAGAATAAATATCTCCTGGAGAGTCAATTTTACTGAATTATCAGAAATGTAAAACACTATTTTTGGATTAAAAATATCAGATTAGAGTACAAAATGCAATGAGTTTTTAAATTAAAACATGACCCTTCAAAATTAATCTTACTTACAGCTGGTTGCTTTACCACAGGCCAAGGGCTGATGGATGTTAGAATGTACTTTGATAGGAGAAACACCTGCTGGAGACTAAATGAGCTTCTGTATTATTTGCTCAGGGGATGATTTGATCTTCAATGAAAAGAAGTTTGGATCACATGAAAGTCAAGAGAAGGGTGACAGACTGGACAGCTTTAGGAGTAATTAGCAACAAGCACTGCAACATGGGAGGAGTTAGTTGCACATAGAAATTCTAGGACTTTTCTATTCCTGGCTTATGATGCTTCTTTGGCTTTAGCTACCCTGGGTTGGGGCTTCAACAGGAAAGATTATCTTCAATCATCTCCTGCTGACTGCCTCAGAAATGCAAGTTTCAACCAAAGTTCCTAGGGCCCCGTTGGCTCCAGGATGTATTAGCTATATGTAAGCTGTAAAGACCTGAGGTCAGCGGGGTTAGTGGGATGTGTATACTCTTGAGAAATATGTCACAGCCACTTAGAAAATAATAATCTTAACATCGTGTAATAATTTGAAGATTAAATGATTACACTATGAATGTTAAGACATATAAATGTGTGGGTATTAAAAATTGGTGCTATAAATGGAGACTAAAACTATGAATGAGAAGAAAGCACTTGTATCTTCTTACTATGTTTAGTTTATTTCTACCTAAAACACAGAGAGTGAAACTTAAAGTTTGAACCACAGAGAACAATTTCTTTATACTGGTTTGTAAGAAAAAATTATGAAAGACATTAAAATGGACCCAAAAGTTTACGAGATGGTGTAAAGAATCCTAAAGATTATTTAGGTTTCCTGGTTATTTAATCAAACTGTGGTTTATAAATTGCTACAAAGAGATTTTGCAGATGTAACTAAAGTCTTTAAATCAATTCACCTTAGAACAGGGAGATTATCCACATGGGCCTGATCGAATTGCACAAGCCATTAAAAGCAGAGGACTTCTTCAGCTGGCGGCAGGAGAAGGAGGCGGGGTCAAAGCAAGAAGAGGACTCCAAGGGCCATTGCTGATTGGAAGATGGGGAAGATCACATGAGAAAACATATGGGTGGGATCTAGGAGCAGAGAGTGATCCGTGGCCTAAAGCCAGAAAGGAAATAGAGCCTCTGAACTCAACCACATAGAATTGAATTCTGCCAGTGATTCCAATGAGCTGGGAAGGAAAGATTTCCTTAGAGCCCAGCCCAGGAAACTGGTGAAACCCCAAGCAGAGAAGATAGGTAAGTCATGCTGGACTTCCAGCTGATAGAACTATGAGCTAATAAATGGGTATATTTTAAGCCACCAAGTCTGTTGTGTTATTCCAGAGCAGCAGAAAACAAACACTGAGTGTCTACCTTCGGGGTTTTTATTCTATGGAGCATCTGTGCCTTTCATTTTCCTTGAACTATTGTATAGTTCTATAAATTGTAGATAGTTGAATAATAATTTTTGTTCACAGACATGCAAATGAATTTTAGCCATCATAAATACAATCTCCCTCTACTCTAAAGAATAAGCCAGTTTTATGTGTATTTGTAAATTTATTCCAGCATTTCTCTGCCCATGTATAGGTGGCAATTTAAATTCTCTTTTGATCCAGTCGCAACGTCCTACTGGTTCTCTTATTAATGAGTTAAATAATATTTATTTTTACGTTTGTTTATAAACATTTATAATATTTATAATGTCTTTATATATATTTTCTCTCTCTATAAATATTTATATAGAGAGAAAAATTTTATATCCATATGAGTCATGGTTTTGCCCTCTTTAAAAATGCACCATTCAACAGGGATTCATTCAGGGATTTCCAAAGGTACAGAGCAGGGACACTTACGCAGTCATCTCATAACCTGTGTCTAGAAGAGGGCTACGTGCTGTACTAAAATTCTCTTCCACTCCTCATGCCAAACCTCTGAGCCTGGTTGGAGGAGGCCCCATCTAAAATAAGAAAACCAAGACCCAGACATGTCACAAAATGTACGGAGGAACACACAGTTTGGGAGTCTTGGAGTGGAGATTTTAACAAAATGGAATTTCGGGTTATCACAATTTCCATTGTGCCATATAGTTTTCCAGTGTGAAATGGAGATCATTCTTTCACCCTGATCCAACACCCTTGGCCGAATTCCTGAGTCCATTACTGATGCCAACATTTTCCTGGTCACTCAAGCTTCACAGCTCAGAACCATTCTGTCCTTTCTTCTCCCTCTCTCCCTATATCCAGTGTGAATTCGGCAGATGGAGGGCCATCTTTACAAAAAACAAAAAAACAAAAAAACAAAAAAAGTAACATATTATGAATACAAAATTAGATATTTCTTCAAAACGAGACAAAAAATCAAAACATACTAGGTCTTAAAGCTTTATATTCTTTGTTTTGAAATCTCTCATGGCAATTTACCAGAAATCTTTACACAGACGTAACGGTGACTGTGACCTGGTCCCCTCCCCACTGTAACCTTCCTGAAACTCTGAATGCTCACAGGGGCCATGCAAGTCATGGCCCTACAACTTACACTTTCTCAGAGCCCACTGTCAATTTTTTCCCCATTCCTAGTAAACGAAATCAGTTTTGCAATGAGTGGTCCAGAAAATTATTCAGAGCTTCATGAAAGCGGGCAGAGGTTACGAACCTAAGTGATTTTAAACAGATTCCTGAACTGTAGCCCAACCTCCAGAATAAAACTTCAGGGCATCTGTATTTTAAAAAAAAGCTCTGCAGCTGGAAATGCCTGGAAAGTGACCTGATCTTATGTCTCCAAGCGTTAGAGTTCTCCAAGAGCAGTGGAGGAGCCTTTTCTGGGCACTGGGGGCCGGACAGTAGGGAATGAAAGAGCCATGAAAATGTAGGTGGGAAGGGCACCCATGGAAGTCGACTATTTTCTCTCTTAAGTAACTACCTTGGCCTTGATTCAAGTAAAGCAATGAGTTTGATAAAGCAATGAGTTCATCAGAGCACGGAAAATGGCCTGGTACTCAAAGGAGATGAGCTGATGAATTTCAAATACAAGAGGAATCAGACAGGACCAGAAAAGGTATGTTTCCAACAGCTACACACAACTAACAATTTTATTGACCTCTTAGCTAGAAGAGGCTGGGCATAAATATCAGGGTCACTTTGCAAATATGTCTACATATTATTTGCAACTTACTGCTTATATCTTTATGCTTAAATAATATTGTCCAAATAAGTATATACACCCATTTTATAGGGTGAATTCTGTCATTCTCAGTTATACATTGGCTTTCTAAAGTGAATCATAAAAAAATAATTACTTCAGATATTGGAAACGAGAAAATTCCTTATATGTGGGAAATTGGCATGAAGATATAAGATTTTTGTCTGCCAGAGAGGGTGGATTGGTCACCAGCATTACGTTCCCACCACACGTGCCCACCTCCAACAAAATGCAGGTAGAAATGTCCTCTACACTACTGAATGGAAAAGAATAAATCTTCCTGCCATATTATGTCACAGTCACACGGTCCTTGAATAACTGCCCATAGATAGATCCCTCAGCAAATTTGTTCTCAGAGGTATGTGTTTACACATGGCAAGTCTCTGAAAAAAAAAAAAAGAAAAAGAGAAAATATTGTCAGTAGAAATACCGTTCTTCCTTCCAGAGACTGTGATGAGATTTTTAGACAAAGCCGAATACAAAACTATTTTCATATTCAAAACAAGCTGGGGAGTGATTTAATAATAAGCGCAATGAAAGTTGTTGTAAATAAACATTTTTGTTCATGTGCTCTATCACCACACATTTCCATGGTTCTTTGTAGTTACTGGGTGCATCAACATCTGCCCCTCCCTGCATCTCTCTAAATACTCTGCTCTCTGTCTAGGGAGGTGGGCCAGAGTGTTAAAGGCTCTGAAGTGCTCTGGCTTCTGATTGGGTTCAGGCCCTGGGCTGCTCTGGCTTGAGCTAAGATGAAGGAGAAGAGATGGGATGATTAGGCTCCTTCCCTGAGGCCTGGCTGCAGCTGTGTGCACTCCTTGACCAAAGATCATGGTTCATCTCTTGGCCCTCTGTCCACCTGCCAACCCTAATGCTTGCCAGGTTCATGCAGCTGCTCCTCCTTTATTTCTTCAGGTTTCAAGATTTCTCAGTTGGCCTGGCTGTTACTAGCCTGATAGACTACACCCTTCCCTATGGTGTCTCTACAACCTTTGTACGTAGTTCCTTTATTAAACTCTTCTCAAATTACCCAGTGTGTGTGCTCCATCTCTTCTTGACTTGACCCCTGATTGATATCTCTACTGAGTATTGCTCCCACTGGTAAGCCTATTGCTGATGGGCTTCCTCAAAGTTGATTAACTTCTAACATAGAATTTAACGTACTTTATTATCTAAGTTTTAAATAATGTACTTATTCCTCATTTGTTTCAAAAATGGGTATATGGCAGGAATGTTTTTAGAGGTTGTATGTTAGACTATTAAAAACAGATGAAAGGGAAATCAGGTAACAGTTCCATATATTCTGACATTTTAAGTAAATTTATACTCATACAAATCATTAGCAACATTTTCTTCTAAATTATAAATTAAATATTACTCAGTTGATCTTTTCATAGTATGACAATTGGAAAACTTCTGGCTAATGACTTACTTTCTTCCTTTTTGCTCAGTAGCTTAAATCCATGACAATGTTTGTATTTGTTATATTGCATTGTCTGCCTTTAGGCTAAGAAATCATGCGCTCTTCTTAAGTACAGCTTATTATAAAAGAACAATCTATCCCAAAATAATAACCTTCAGAGAGTAAAAACAAGAGTATGCCTGAGTCAACAATTGCTAAAATGTTGGAGAGGAAGGTGAGTAATGGAGTTAATAATCTGGAAATATAGACTATTGACACCACCAAAAATATATTTGGATGACTAAATTAATATCACACTTTTCACTCACCTGTATAACTTTTACATATTTGATGATAGTAGTTGTGTTTTATCAAATATTAAGGCATGTTTACATCATCCTGCTATGTAATAACTTTCACCAAATGCTAATTATTTTACTAATTTCACCACAGTTAAATATAAATAGAAAAGTCTCGCTGTCAGGATGCATTATTACTGTTTTGCTTTTCTTTTTTTTTTAGTTCACAAAGTGTTGTTCTCAAAAGAGAACTGAACCAAATTCAAAATGTGATATTCCAGAAGAAAAATAAAAGCAGCCAAAGTCAACATTAAGAAAGGCAAAGTAAAGTGAAAAATCACAGCCAATAACACACCATTTATCCTTATTGAGAAAGATAACACGACTGAATATGCTAAATTATTTAACTTATCTCTGAGAGGCAATGCACAGGATCTCTGTTTTGATAAACACTCAAACTTTGCTGAATGGAAAATTACGCGATTTCTAACATGTCGAATTTAGATGCAGTTAAAGAAGATGTGAATTAAATTGGTTTTGAGTATACTGCATTAAAAGAGGAATTGTCAGCTTAGAAATATCTTTCCAAAATACTTTGCTTGGGGGGAATTACATAAGTGTGCAAAAAAAAGTCATAATTGATTATGTTTTGCTCCTTACATTTGAAATGTTCTCCAAATTCTAAATGCAGTAAAAGGCTCAGAAGATTATACAAAGAGAGAAATCTAGTTTGATCAAAGACATTGGCAGTGAATTATAAAGGGTTTTAGAGTTGCAGACTAAAGAATTTAGCAAAACCCTGCATTTCTGTCTCTCTCTTCCTTCATGAATTTAGGCATTTTGCTATTTATTGAAATACTCATGTGCAAAGTTTGTTCTAGGAAGTGAAGATTAGATATTGAAACCTTGCCGTCTTCAAGGAAGAGAAAAGTGGTCAGAGAATTTCATCTGATAACTGGAAAGTCTATATATTTCAACATGCTTTAAGTGGCTGCTTTAAAACCATATAACTCTGCCTTATTTTTAAGGAACTGGGGAGATGAATCCTAATTTGGGACCTGAAAGTTGAGGCAGAATTGTCCAGATGAACAGAGAAGGGTCATGAGTGAAGGAGATGCTGAGGAGAGGACCCTGGACCATTCCAGGAATCCCAAGATGTTCAGTTTGACAGAAACGAAGATGTGAAATTTGAAAAGAGGACATTGTTCATATAAAGCAAAATGAGGAAAGAATTTTTAGAGCAGTGAAGTGAAGAAAAATCTATATGTTATTACTATTTGGCCTCAGATTCCCTGTTAGGAAGGAAACAAGCTTTGTTTAGGAATACATCCAATGTTGGGTCAGAAGGCAAAGCACTGAGGAAAGGTCATAGGACGCAGTGAAATCAAGAAAACAAAGCTAACTGCTCTGCATTGAAAATAAACAGGATTTTATGGTTTGAAGACATGTTAACATGAGAAGGAGCAGGGAAAAAAAGAGCAGGCAGAGAAACAGGAAGGGGGTACAAAGAAATGTTAAGAATAAGGATATTAATTTGTTTATTTTGCTGTGTTAGAAATACCCTCTTACCACCCACGCCCCGCCAAATATTCAGTATCGTTTATCCACTATGACAAAAGACACATGTAAGCTTTAGTGTTTTGTTTTGTATTTGTAGAAATCAAAGTTCCATATCTATTGTGATAATAGAACAGAGATGAATAGACAGAATTACCCGTTAGAAACAATCTTTAGAGTAAAAAGTCATATAGCGAAGGTAAGGTGTAGGAAGGAGAGGTGACCCTGGAACCTGCAAAAACCTTGGGGAGGCCATGAGACTTTTCACAGGGCAGCATGCAGAAACTGGTGCCAATACTTTAGATTCCAAGGAGTGGGGGCCCCATCTGACACCTAGGATACAAAGAGCTCGGGGACATTTGGGTCTGATTTAAAACGATGGAAATGTTAAGCAGAGTAGTGCTCGACTCCACCTATGCTCTTGATACACGATAGAAATGAGTTTGGAGGAGACAAGCCGAAGCAGGGAGGCTAGGTAAGGACGCATCGATGTTGGGTCACTCTCAAAACCACCCTTGACTTTAATGTTCTGGGAACGTTCTCCTGACTATGATCTCAATTAACCTGGTCCCAGCTTGGAGACTCAGACCAAGCGCTGAGACCTTGGTAAAAGACATTACCCTTTCTCAGAGTATGTGAGCGAATGCGTGCATCGGGGAGGAAATAATTACAAAGGGAACAAGAAATAACAACAGGATTCAACTGGTTATTATGCTAAGACGATCTGTGAGTATAAAGTTGGATATGTATTTACCTATTCGATAAGAAAATTGTTGAGAGCTCAATTGAATCAAACCAGAAATATACAAGTTCCATATTTCATAATTCTGCCCAGGTAGAAAATTAGACCTAAATTCAGAGACAATCAGTCTTAATAAGCAGTTAATGAAAGAGCCTGAAAGAAAGGCAATCTGTGGACTCGGGTGCTTTGAAAAGACAAGCCCCAAGCTAGCCATTACTTCTTGTTAATTGACACAGAAGCTAATGAATATAAAATTTTCATCCCTGTTACCATAACACATCGCTACACTCATTCTATATCTTGTCATCATAGAGTTTTGTTTCTATCTAAAAATTTACTTGCTAAAAGAACAAGGAGCTTTCCTGTAATAGAGAAAAGTCTCTTTGTAATAGTTGCAAGGACTATAGACTATAAACTTAAGGCTAGCAATGTGTATTAAAGGAAAGTACCTTTGTTAGAACAATTGCAATAGAAACCTTTCTTCCTTAAAGACTTAAATATAGTTATTCCTGGAAGGTTGGTTTTAATTATGAATCCTAGGGACACTAACATCACATCGTTGATCAAACTCTAAGTAAGTCAATCTACATAAAAGAATTGTGAAGATTTTATTAAAATTAGAACTGTAGCTAATGACTTCTACAGGCTCCCATATCACCTGTGGCCCTTAGCACTCTGGCTTAGTCTACTCAAGATGCCATAACAAAATAACATAGACTGAGGGCTTAAACAACATTAATTGACTTTTCACAGTTCTGGAGGCTAGAAAGTCCAAGGTCAGGGTGCAGAAGCATGTCTGGTTCTGGTGAGAGCTCTCTTCCTGGATGGCAGATGGCTGCCTTATAGCTGTGTCCTCACATTGAGGAGAGAGAAAGACAGCAATTCTCTCGTGTCTCTTCTTACAAGGACACTGATCCCATCCTGGGGGCTTCATTCCACTGAACTCTTCTAATCCTAATTATCTCCCAAAGGCCTCACCTCCAAATACCATCGCATTGGTGATGTGAATTTGGAAGGTGGGGACACACTTCAGTATATTGCAGTCCCTTTGTGCTTATATGATGGTCTTCCCTTCAGATGAGTGATGTGGCTTGCTGTCTAAGGTCAGCCACCAGCTTTTCACTAGCTCTTGAGGTTTTTTTTTGCATAGAGATGTCACTCAAGGGATCAACCCCTTTTTCTTCTACAACCTCAATTTTCCCTTCTCTGTTCCATGGGTCCCATTAGCCTATATAATACTGTAAAACAAATATGTAAATAAAATAAAATTTAGGGACCTTTGACTGTACATCTTGCTCCAGCTTACTGTCTCATTTCTTTACTCTCTGTTAAGAAACCCTAAGTAATGTGTCTACAGTCACTGTCACGAGATCCTCTCCTCCAATTCTCTTATTTTAGAAAAGAAAAAACTCTACGAGCCAAAATTCAAACAATATAGAGAACTCGATATCTACGTTCTGATATTTCTCATCACTGGCATCCCTCCCACCTTGCCCCAAACACTATGGACTCTCCCCAGATCACTGCAACGGCCCCTAAGTCATCCCCCTGTTTCAGCCAGCACAGCTTCTCCATCTTCTCACCATAATGATCAGAGTGATCCTTTCGAAGTATCAGTCAGCTATCTCATATCATATCATTCTTCTGTGCAAAACCTTCCAATGGCTTCTGCTGGCACTCGGAGCAGAAGTCAAAGTTTTAATAATCACTAACAAGGTTTTCCAGCCACTGCTGATTCTTCCCGTTTTTCATCCTCGCTTCTTTTGCTCTAATCGCGCTAGCAGTTTCCTGGCTGTTACTATGTCCATCATGAGCCTGTTGAGAGACTCACATTCGAAGTCTTCGCTGTCTTGAACGCTCTTTCTCCAGCTATCTACGTGGCTTCCTCACTTCCTTTGGGCTTCTTTCTTCACATTACGCCTTCTCTTTGAGGCCTTCCCCCACCCCCCATTTCCTATCCAGCATTAGTTAATTCTGCTTTGGTTTTGTGATAACACTTGTTACGTAACACAAGATATTTTTTTCTTATTCATATATTTGTTGTTTCTCTCATTGTACTAGGATATAAGTGTCACGTGAGTGGAAATTTTCGTCTGTTTTATTCACTGCCGCATCCCTGAGTACATTGTCTGGCTAGCAGTATGTGCTCAGTAATTACTTGTTAGTGAAGAGGCACATTCCTCTTTCTAGTATAAACTTTAAAGTAAAATAAGGCAACTTAATAGATTTACTTTAAATCCTCAATTTTATCTCTACAACAGTCAAAGGATATTATAGGTAACAAGATAAATAAGACATGGCCTCGCCCTCAGAGGAGCTCAGAGGATGGTGAGGTGAAGCCTGAAAGTTTGAAATGACAGTGGAAAGAAAAAAATTCTGAAAGATGGAGCAAAGGTAAAGGCAGAGAGTACAGACCAATATTTGTAAATAAATGTATGTAAGCATTGGGAAAGGAAGGGGAAAGCTGATATACCTATAGGTAATAAATCTCTGGTCCTATAACTTCCATAACTATTTTTAGCTGCCTTGCTCATCTATATATTATTTCTTATACTGTAGAGTCTCAGCAGAATAACTAATGCTCTAAAACTCAGAAAATTGTCTATCATCTGGCATTAAGTTAGTTGAATTTCCTAATCTCTTTCAATAAACAGGTAAGAACAAAACTCAATTTGTAGCTAAATACTCTTGAATTTATCCAGAACAATATTGTTTAATAACAGTAGTATCTCTCAAAATTTTAAGAAGAAAGTACGTGCCAAATGCTATGGATTCTCTCTATATTTTCTCTGTAGTCCTCATAACAATCCCAGGAGACAGATTTGGCAGAGAAGGTCATCTCTTTTGTCCACAAGACATTCAAGCTCGCCTTCAATACTGTGAAATGGTTGCTGGGGAAAAGCTGTCTAGCCAGGAAATGCACTACTCTGAATCCATAACATTTTAGTGAAGCCAAATGGGCATAGAATTAAATGTAAAATCTAAAAACTAGAAAACTTCTAGAAGAAAACAGGAACAAATTCTTAGTTATCTTAGATTAAGAACAGATTTTCTAGATATGAACAAAAACATAGTCCATTAAAGCAAAAATTAAGTTGGACTTCATCACATTTAAAACTTCTGGTCTTTGAAATTCAGACATTGACTGAAGAAGATACTTATAAAACATTTATGGAAAGTTGGGGGTGTTGTACTCAAGATATGTAAAGAACTCTCAAAATTCAATAATGAGAAAACAGACAACCTGTTTAAGGAATAGGCAAAAGCTTTGAGCAGACACTTCACCAAGGGAGATGTGCAGGTGGTATATAAGCACATATAAGATGCTCAGTATCATTAATCATTAGGAAAATGGAAATTCATAACATAATGAAACACCACTACACTCCTAGCAAGTTGGCTAAATTAAAATGCTGATCATACCAAATGTTGGCGAGGAGGAAGGACAGCTAGAATTCTCAAAAGCTGTTAGTGGGAATGTAAAATGGTACAACTTTAGAAAAGAGTTTAGCTAATTCTTAAAAAGTTAAACATATACCTATCATATGATCCATCTACCTCAGTCTTAGGGGTTTACCCAAGAAGAAAAAAACATATAGGCATATAAAGACTTATATACAAATATTCATATCAGCATTATTCATAACAGCTCCAAACTGGAACGACCCAAAGATCTAACAAGAAGTGAGTGAATAAACTGTTGTACATCTACACGGTGGAGTACTAGTCAGCATTCAAAAGAAATGAGCTATTAACACACACACACGATAAGAAATTTCAAAATAATTGTGTGGAATGTAAAAAGACACATAAAAGGGTACATACTACAATTCCATTTATCTACAAATTAAAAAAAAAAAAACTAATATAGAAAACAGACCTGTGATTGCCTGGGATAGGGTGGAAGGGAGGGCCAGAGAGAAGGATTACAAGGAGACACGAAAAAATGTTTGAAGACAATAGATGCATAAGTTCACTATTTTGATTGGAATTATTTCATGGATACACACACACACATGTATATATATATATACTTATAGTAAGTATTTTGGAGATGTATAGTTTATTGCATATCAGTATGTCTTAGTTTACCAATGTACAGATATAAAACTAAAATAATTATCATTTAATTTATGATTCAAAATTTATTACAGATTCATCAAATTCTCTGCTTCTCGTCGTTCACTCTAGATGAACGTTGTTGGATGCCAAAGTGCTCTCTAGCCCTCACATCTGAATGAGAACTAGAGAGCACTTTGGCATCCAACAACGAGTGTCCCTCTGCTTATTAGTGCTAAAAATTTATTTTTACTATGTAAATATAAATGTTATGTGCTAAATGCTTAGTTGTCGATATGTTTTTTTCAACATTTACATCTAAAGCATTATTGCTCCTTAAAGATTAATCAGTCACTGGTCATCAGTAATTATGTAATTATGTAAACATTATGAAATTCATGTTTACGAAATTATAAATGGATAAGATGCTCATGCCTAAGAAAACTTCAAATTGTACCCGAGAGTACAGAATGAAAATGAAAGTCCTGGTCACTTCGCACTTTTAAATGCTTCTTTAAGATTAACAGTGAGACTGAGGGTGACAAAGATTTTGAACAGCCACTTCCAGCTCTTACCAACAATCACATTCACTTATTTTCTTTTATGAGCAAGAAAGTACTTGGACAGAAATTAGGCAGTCATTCCTAGTCCTGGAAAAAAACAGCTGATGCTTTGATGAAGCCACCTCAATATTCTCAGGAAATCAGTGTCTTGTCACTCTGTAGCTATTATCATAAAAATCTGGACTACTTTAAGTCATCTTGCCTTCCAGGTAGCAAATGATTTTTTAAAAAAATAAATGATGTTCCTTGAGGGATTTATTTGTCCAATTGCTTTATTAGAAGAACATTTTTTTTCTTCTAGAGAAGAAAAGAAGGAAGGAAGGAAGGAAGGAAGGAAGGAAGGAAGGTGGGAGGGAGGGAGGGAAGGAGGGAAAGAGGGAAAGAAGGAAGGAAACAAACAAGGAAACAGAAAAAAGAAAGGAAAAAGGAAAGAAAGAAAAGGCTGGCTAGCTTCATGTACTAGAGCTGTCCCACCTTATTTACTTTTAATCATTGCCTTTATCCCAGCCATGTTTGGTAATGGGATGATGTTGACTAGGAATTCTTTATTTCTGGGGCCAGTGACCACAATGAGAGGCTGAGAAGTGGTATCAAGGAGTAAAGAGTTTCTGACCTTAGTTGTCCTGCATAAGGAGTGTCTAGCTCTGTCCCACACCTTCAGCAACTACATGGTTATGATGGACTCTCAGCTTCAGGTGCACCTGGCATAGGTATACAGGGTCTCTCTTTATCTCTGGGCTAGGCAGGCTATGGAAATGAATATACAAATAAAGAAAGGATAGATTTACAAAAAAAAAAAAATTCTGGGTTTTTCTCTTACATCCAAAGGACTATTATCTTAAGGTAGGAGGAGGCATATTTTCCAATATTCTCAGAAAATAATTCAACAACCTCTAATAGATTAGGAAAATAACAATATTTATTGAATTCTCATTATATACTCAGTAACTGGAAAAATAAAAATAAAAAACAGGGTCAAGACAAGAATTATCACATAGCATATCTGCCTCTGCCCTCACTATGTCTTGTGGGATCTCTATTCTACCTCTTTTAAACATGACTTCCTAGTATTTCTGAGAGTTGTCTGGTGTATCTCACACGTGTTCACCAATATAATCCTCTCAGGTACCAGGAAGCACCTGAGAGTTTCTTTGTTCTTGCTCAGTCTCCCTTCGATCTATGACTCTTATTAGAGCTGCTGAGACTCATAAAACACAGCTAAATCACTTCTATTCTTCCAATAGCACCAGGGATGTTGCATACAGAGGTAAATTTATTTTAAATTTCTTCTTTATGAAAAGTTGATGTATGTGTATAAGTCAACCTATATCTATAGTTTTGAATACCTTTGGAACACAAATCAGGAACCGAAACTCCAGAGGTTATTACTTAAGCATGTAAAATCATGTTATCAAACTCTACACCAGAGTAGATATCAAAAATATTTTTCCATTGAATAAATGAGGAGAGCCCAATAGTACCAAATTTGGTCATCATCTTGGAAGTTTCTTGTCTGTTTATTTTTTGTGGTTGTTATGTTTCACATTTGCATTTTTTTTAGTACAATCCTCTCTCCATAGGCTTCTGATATAAGAACTGCTCCTAAGTTAAAAAACACCAGACTGGCTGGTCCTATGTGATACTCAAATGCTCTCTCAGCCTCTGTTCCTGCTTTTTTGTATTCAGAGTCTTTTGTGTATCTCTACACGTTCTTTGAGAGTTATTTTCTAGAAGAACTCCTCTTCTTTTAAGCAATTAGATATATGTTAAGCCTATTTTATAGTGTTGGCAAACATGTCCCTACATCAAAGAGGAACACCCCTACTTTGTCATCTTATTCCTATAGAAAAAATAAAAATGGAACTTCTCTTTATTCAGAATCTAAGTGACCAGGAATTTAAACAAGCAGAATGTTTGTAGAAAAAAAGGAAATGTTGAGATTAAAGTAACTTCAAGGGAATATTAAATTATATTTCATAAAGCTTTATCCCTCAGATTCGTGTTTGGAAATTGGACTGATTCCCTAGTCAGATGGCAGCATTCATGGAGATTTGTGTGAGGAAACTTAAAACCATAGATTAAACATGGTAACTTCTTCAGTATCAGTTTTACCAAGCTATTTTTGTGGATGAAGGCAAGTATTTTTCTATATAAATATAATCATGGGTATACTATGGGGAGGAATGAATAATTTGTTTGGGTTTCTAACAGAAGTCTGTGAAGAAAGTTTGCATTCATGGACAGCTATTAGTGTAAGCCCCTAGAAACTCTCTGGAAAACTTAGATCAGAATGAAAAAGTGATGTTTGGGACTGTCAATGTATATAAGATCATCTTAGCTAAATATGAATCTTCTGTACTTTAATTTTGAAACATTAATCCCTAGAATTTGAGACAATAAGAGCAGGAGAAGAGACATCATCAATTTTAAAGAATAAAAAAACCACAAAAAGCAATGTCATAAAAATGTAGTTTGGACATCTAGTGAAACTTGAATTTAACTGCATTTTGATTACTTGGTATATATTGCAGCCATGTGTGTTTTAATTGAATTACTAAAATTTGTGTTTTAACTGAATTACTGAAATTTTAATTTTAATTGATACGGAAAACAAGACAGCAAAAATTAATTTAAAAACATATTTATAATTATGATAGTACATCTATTGCTTATATAGCAGCTGAAATACATTTTTATATGTAAAATTTAAATTTTTCCTTTTATGGATATAGAATTTTGATTTGCCATTTTAATTCTTTAATTCCCTGTGTCAGAGGGTTCCTATATCTTCAACCACTATATTTAATCAAGAGTAGATTTACTTTTCAAGTGGAAAATGGGTTATCAGGTAGGAACTAGCCAATGTGCCGACTATTTTGCTTTCCTTAGCTTTAACTTGTATTCTGAGAGATGGTAATAATTTTCCATTCATTTGTCATGAACAACTGAGGTGTTGACTGGTTCAGGTTTGAGTTACAAATAAATCCACACGGATGCTGCTATTTTCTCCACTGACTCTTTTTGGAAACTTCTAATTATGTTTTCAGGTGGTTAAATGGCCAAATCTAATTGCGTTCACGACAAACTGAGTTTTATCTAAACAACTGGGGTAAAGGAGAAAATGAGTCCTATCCATTAGGAAATTGTCAACGTTTTCCTGAAACAACTGTTAACGAGCTCCTAGACAAATGGTGACCTATGCAGACTCAATAAAAGCAGATTCTGCACAATGAAGCAGTGCCCTGAGCTGATGGACAATTCTTTCTCATCATTAGAGACAGAGCACTACAGCTACAGTTAAGCGTAAGGCCTTTCAGCACACAGTTTCCAAACCATTATACTTTCTAAAATAATTGGCATTAATATGTTCCTATATATCACATACACAATAAATGCATTTTTAGAAGGGTTGCAATCAAATTCAACTCAGAATCCCTTGGTCAGGAAAATCCAGGACTCACAAAACTGCAAGGTAGGAATTAAGAACGTGGTTTTAGGATCAGAAAGCCTGGCATTGAGTCCTGGCCCTTCTTTCTAGCTTGGGGTCTTTGACTATGTCGCCAAGCAATTGCTTATTTAAAGAATAGAAACAGTCATCATCAGCTCTCTGTTTCCTGAGAAGAAGAAATGCAATAATGTGTGTGCAAGAGGCTGAGAAGGCTTGGCTCTCAGTACACACTCAATTAATGGTGGGCTCTCACGAGTTTCCAAGGCACTGAGAGCTAGCTGACATTTCTAAAAGGGCTTGTCTCAAGTCTTTGGGCAATTAGGAGCTTGTGCTCTACAAACTCTGATCATTTAACCAGCTTAACTTCACTTAGCAAGGTTATCTAACTTTTGTAAGAGCCAACATCTAGTGAGTACTTACTGTATGCTAGGCTCTATTCGAATGTTTCAAGTGAACTCATTTAAGATTCGTATAAGCCATAAAAGATAAAAATGAATACATTATTTTACAGAAAAAAATATCAGAGGTATAAGATTGTTATGTGTTTAAAATTAGTGGGAGAGCTAAGAGCTTCAAAAGATAGGATTGGAGTACAGATAATCTAAGACATGAACTCATGTTCTATTGCCTCTGCTACTGAGATGTAATGTCCTTAAGAGAAAGATAATTATGAACATTTGTTTGATACCCTCTAAGCATTCAGCATGGTTCCTTGGGATAGCATGCATGTTGGTCTTCAAGAATCTCCCCATTTACGTGAGGAGACTGAATATGCAAAGTGAGTAAAACACGATAGCATTTGTAAAGCCCCCCCTCCGTTGCTGGTATTACGTTCGGCACATTATCGACCCTATTTTACCCTCAAACGGTCTTCACACCACAGGTGTGCTTACCCACACATAACAGTCAGAGTCCAGTTGTAAACACAGTCCCCACTCTACTGAGTTTGGGCAAAAATGGAATTCACTGAAGGATGTTAAGACGCTCTGAGAACTTCTGAGAGAGCTGGAACATCATTTTTGGGTGACACTTGGTCAGGTCCAATGCCCGATCACACCGCCAAGACTGCTGCTGGGGGCAGCACTATAGCTTTTGCAGCTAATGCGTGACGTTTCAATCCCTGACACTCCTCTCCTTGGAACCTAGGTGACTGTACCACCACCCTCGTCAGAAGATGGATTATTAGTAGCACTTGTTTCTCCACTTTCAAATCAGATGTGATAGTGCATCTAATCGGTGGAGGGTTAGATCAGATGTCTGAGCCCTAGCTGCAAGGGAGAATAGAAAAGTAAGTTGCAGTTTAAATTTCGAGGGGAAGATTTATAAGGGGAAATTCTCCAATTATAGGAAGAGTATTTTACAAAGTACTAGGGGAAAAAAAAAAACTTGGGAAATATCCACTACACCTCTGTTTTACAGATGAGGAGACTGAGACTCGAAAGTTAGATCATTTATCCCACGTCCCACAAGTAGTAAGCGGCAGCCTAAGCATAGAGGGACAGATTTGCCTTTCTGCGGATATCATTCCGTCACTCCAGTCTTCCTCCCTCATGAAGAACAGGAGAGTGTATCTGAGAGGTTCAAACAGTCAGCAGGATGAGAGTTCAGAGAAGGAAGTCTCTCTGGCTGGGGTGATCCCCAAAATTCTCTGGGAAGAAACATCCTTTAGACAGCTCCTTAGAATCCTAATTACAAGACTGTGAGAAACCAATCTTAGGAGTGATTTCGTTTGCATCCTTTTTTAATAGAATAGGAAAGTGAAGCTCAGAGAAGAAAAAAAATGGCTTTGTCCACAGTCATAACCTCTCAGTGAAAGGAGCTTTAAAACCCAAGCCTGTGGCAGTAAGTCCAGTACTCTGCAGAGAACTGCTGACCTCAGCTAGGTGAGTTTACCTCCTAAAGCAAATCTCTAGCAGGATCGTTGAATAGATTTTCCTTGAATTGATAAGTAGAGTGAGAGAGGAAAAGTCACATGCTGCAGTAAAAACAGAAAATAAAAGCCTTTATTTTGTATGTGGCTCCTTCCCTAACAGAATACTTCTTACCCAGCTGTGCCCAAGGAGGTAAAATGCCCTTGCTTACAATGGAGAGCTTTTCTCGTCTCTGTACACGCGGGAAAGAAAAGGTCACCTGCCTTCTACCTAACGGGGCACTGATGTCCTTAAGTGCTCACAAGGCCTGTCCCAGAAAATGTCAAATTATACCCTTATAACTCCTAGTTGGCAGTTGGTCGAATGGCTCTATTGTCCAGTTGATATGTCCACTCAATTTTCACCTCACATTTGAACACCCACAGTCAACAAAACTTGGGAACAAAATAACAAAAAAGGTCGACATCTCAGCTTTCTAGACAGGGTGTCTATGTGGGTACATTTTCTCTGGCTGTAGGCCTGATAAAGTTTCTAAGAGGAGCTTTGTATTTTAGAAAAAAGAAAAAAAGCTTTGAGCATTAGATAGTCCTGTGGTTGAGTCACAGGTCTACTCCACTGGTGTGTGACCTTGAACAAAAGATTTGATCTTTCTAATACTCAGTTTGTTTCCCTGCAACATTAGAATAATGATATATTTGTGGGGATCAGAAATAATGTAGGAACTTGACATTAATTAGGGACTTGTTATACCTGAGGGATTATTAGTTTTACCTTTTATTTCACTAATTCTTTTAACCAAAGCTGGTCTTATCTGAGAAGCTCTAATAGGCTTTCTGTATTTGATATTTGTATGATATTAAGTTCTATGTACAAAAACGCATCAGTAATATTAACCCATGTAATTTCAAAAACTTTGTTAAGATATGATTTTGTTACCTCGTCTTTACAGCTGTGGGCACCGAATGTCCCCTCACCTCAACTAAGCTTTAGAAAAGTTTCTACTTCACTGTAAGCTCTCGACCTCCATTTTCTTAGAGCATTTACTTTGAAAACTTGAAGTCATGAATTCTTTCTCTGATCCTTTGAGAGTAAATCTTCTAAAACTCAGAAATGTCTTTCTCAAGGACCTCATCTGAAATGTAATCATTGCCAAAGACAGGGCCCTATTTCAAGTCTGTGGGAGAGTAGGTGCCCACCTTGGATTAGCAACAATTCGCAAACACAGATGACCTAACACTGACCAGTACAGCCTCTCTTCTCTGTTGCAATAGTCTTGACTCCTCTTGAAAGTCTTGAATAAAGCTTTCCTTGACTGTTTGACTTGCCCACTGCAATTTTCTTTTGCATTGGCCCAAAGTCAACGAGACAATTAAACAAGGTGAAGCTGGGATTTGTGTCAGATCATTTATGCTCCTTTCCTACAGACTTGAATGGGATTTAAGACCAAGAGGGCAGCTTGAATTCCTATCCTAACAAGGTTATTGTCCTGCAAAGGTGATCTAACTCACATAGCCTTGAATTGCTCTTCTAAAAAGTGAGGAAGTTGGACTTGATTCCTGGTCTCACTGTTGTATCTGGCAGATCCTCCACGAGCCTCCGAGAGGCAAGAGGATCGGGAGGAGCCTGAGTGGGGGCTCTGAGGTCATTTACATTCAAGTAAATAAAATAAATTGGGGCCCTGTTCTGACCTCAGGTACTGCCATGGCCAGAAAAAAATAAATAAATAAAATCATTGCATTTTGACATTTTTTATGGACTTTTTCTACTTCCAACAATTTAAGTTTCTTTCCAAACCTCACGCTTTGTCCTACAATATCAAAACTAATCCAGTACTTCTCTCCTTCTAGCATCTGCTTTCACCGTTTTGCTATTTCATCTATTAATCTAATAATGTGGCTGAAAGACAGGCATCTGCTGAGTTGATACCTTTGTGATAATATATATTTACATTTTGACAGGCTCTACTTTGGAGAGAATTTCCAAATCCATACAAAAAAATTACTTCAGTGGTAGGAATTTCAGAGCCCTAGGCCAGTGTGGCCGATGCAATGGGCTTATTTAGTCAAGTTATTGAGTGTGTACTGTCTGCAGACACTGTTTCAGAGTAGATAGAGTGAAAACAAAGTGGTCCTTGACCTCACGGTCAACGTAGAGCAAGATATTTGCTATTCCTCAGCACTCTTAGAATTCTAAATTTTAAAAAGTAGAATGACTGGTTGGGTTCTTTGGAGTTCCAGTTCAATAAGGATGATTTAAGCATAAACTATGTGTACGACGTCCTATCAGAATATTCCTTATGGGAAACAGGTAATTATTGATTATGAGGTTTCCAAGAGCAGGGAAGCTTATGTTCATCTTTATATTTCTTCTCTCTGATCCTCCACCTTGCATATGCTTTGTACACATTAGGGGTTAAAACACGGCTAAAAACTACTTCCTGCATTAAAATTATAGCACATCTTAAAAAGAAAACTTCAAGCCAAGTTTTCAATCATTTCTCTGCATTTCCCAAGCTATTACATTTTTCCAAATTAAATTCAATATTCAACTGTTAACCTCAGCCTGAACAAGATCTATCTATTAGCATGCCCCAGGCAAGTGTATCAAAACATCTTTTCACTATTAAAGCCTCAACCTACTTCAGCCTCAAATCTCTGCGGACTTTCTTAGCATAAGAAACTATTATTTTCATCTTCATTATAACATATTTTAATTATCTGCCTTAGAAATAAGGTCCTACCTCTTAATGAAAGCAGTTAGTCTGGGGGCTTCAAAGGGCACAATGCAGTTTCAAGGCTTAATTGTGATTATATACGCAGTTATTACTTAGAAAATATGCTTGAAAGTAAATGCAAGTTCTTTCACCTGTTTCTCTAGTTGAAAAACATAAATATTAATAGGGCTGAAGATTTTATTGTGGCTGTTTTACTTCTGGTCCAGAGCTGTGTTTTCCAGATTGAAGGATGGTGCACTTCCAGGTGTCACTTGTTATCACATGATTGATGTCACTTCCATTGTTGCCGCTGAAGTTCATATGAGGGCAGTGGATTCATGGGTCTAGGATTATTGCAGGGTATAAAAACCATGTACCTTTAATAGTTTGTCAAGTACTATGAGTTTAATTTTTATCATTTGCAGTCTTATTTTTCAGGGTTGGTAAAAATATTACATAAAATAATACAAATAATAATGTTCTGAGCCTCATTCCTGGCATGTGATCAGGATTCAAAAAGTATAAGCTATTTATGCCACTTTACTTACTTTGTCTTCCAAAAATAGAGCTATCTAAAATTTGACCTCAGGTCGTCAACTGCTTCCTAACTTCCCATTCTCATCAGATAAACTTATTTCCCGTGTCGTTGAGAAGAGGAATTATCAGAGGAGGGCCCTCTCTGGTATTCCCTTTCTAACACCAAAAAGCTAGATTTTCCATCATATTTCCTTCTTCCTGTCTATCTTGGAGGAAATGGACGCCAGTTCCTTTTAAAGACCCATTTCTCAGGCCAACGAATACTCATTCCATTTGACCTTCCACCAGTGCCGTGCTCCATTATTTACTCTGTCATTTTCATGAAGCTTCTTTCTGCTCATTCTGGTTCATCTCCCTCAATCTTGGATGTAGTTTTAGCTATAGTCAAACCACAAATTATCCTTTCCTTAAATCTATTCTAAGGAAATAATAGAGATGTGTCCAAAGTTTTTTGCTAAAGGATTGCCATTGTGGAAATACAGTAGTAAGCATTGGAAAATGCCCCAAATGACCAAGAATCTTTTGAAAAAATAACAAAAGATATGAAAAAATTTTAGTCATGAGTAAATATCTCATATTTGTTTTAAAAAACATAAATAGGAGTGTATGGGTGTGTGTGCATGTGGGTGTATAAATCGGAAAAAAGATTAGACTATTATTTCTGGCTTCTGAAATTAAGAGTACCTTCCGTTTTCTTTGAATATCTCAGAATTTTCTAAATTTCTTTAACAAACATGTTACTTTTATAACAGGTGATAAAACAATGGTCTTTGTAAATGCTTCTTTCATCTTTATTTCTTCTTTCAAATGACATCTCACTGATTTCTATTACTTATTCATCTCTTTAAAATACAGTCTATATTGGCTACCTCCACTTCTTTCTTCTTATTTACTCTCCAACCTAATGCCAGTTTTTAGAGCCCCCATTATGAGTCATGCAAAGTACAGAGCAGGTCGCTGAGGATATAATGATAGTGGTGGCTGAGAATAATGCTTATATATATATATATATATGCAATTTTCCATCAAAGGCTTATAGCAGGCTGTTAAGAAACAAAATATTCTTTCCATTGCATCTAATTACTCAGCTATCAAGTACACAAAATACCCTGAAATGTTTATGATGATGTCATTTTTTTAATAAGTGCCTAAAAACACAATTAACAAAACTCTCATAAATCTGACTTCTTCATCCTTCCAAAATCCATAAACAGACACTTATGCTGCTATAGCAATCCCAGATTAATCACATGACTCAGACTTCCGGTTCTTGAGTTTACGGCTTGACTCTCAATAATACTTTTTCATTTATGTTGCTTATAAATAAGAAAAAAGATTGATTCACAATAATAAAATAATATAAATATATGTATGTTTAAAGTTCTACTTTAAAAATATTAAAACATTTTATGATGAAAAAGTAATACATAGATTTATTTAGTGAAAACTTGTAAAATCAGTGAAAAGCTAGTAAAACAAAAACTACATATATATGTTGAAGAGAAACTGAATGGGAAAGAAATGGAGGTAGATGGACTTTAAGTAGATGGATAACTAAGAAATGTATTTTAAGTAGATGAAACAACTAAGAGGAAAAAAAATAAATGAGGTGTCATTTGGAAGAGAACATAGGACAAAACAAAAATATCTATATCATATGAATACAAATTAATCATAACCCCTATTTTTACAAATACATTCAAATGACAATTTTGTTTTGACTTTGTTGTTTAGGTTCAATAAAGAGAGAGATAAAAAGCTAATGCTGGTAAGTTGTAATGGCTTTTTCTCTTCCAAGTGCTCCCCATACCCATCCCACTATGAATATTTATAAGCAATTCAGATCGTCTGACTATCTATCTATCAATCAATCATCTATCTACCTATCTACTTATCTACCTACCTACCTAACTACCTACCTACCTATATCTATCTGCAGTATCTTTATGTAGTGAATACAACACTGACCATAACATATTATACAGTACATCCTAATCTCTTGATCACAAGGCTATATTTAAAGCCTTATACTGGAAGAGAAGGATCTGCTTTAAGTTTAGACTCCAGGCAGAAAGTGGCTTCTAACACTGAGAGGCAACCTCCTTGCTAATTTTAGTATATACTGGCTTTCAAACACTGAGGATATAAATTGAAATAATGTGAAATTTGTAACAATTACAGTATATTTTTATATAGTAGAAGCACCTGGCATTGGCCCTTAATTTTCCTTGGGGGTCAGGAATATATTCCTGAAGAAAGTGACATAAGATATCTAAGCCATAGAGTTAGCCAATCTAAGAGGGGATCAGGATAGGTTGACAAGTTCTGTCCTCAATTAATATCATTTGATTAAATATACACTTGGAAACAAGAAAGCTAAGAATCAGCCATTCTCTAGACATTAAAGTTGAAGCTTCTCTGATTAAGACTGATGACCAGTGACATTTTAGTTCCTAATCACATGTTACCTCATCTACTTGATCATCACCATGTTCCTCATATAGGGGGGAACATTACCTAAACTTTACTCTGACTCAAGACCTCTGAATTCTCATTTATCTGTCCATCTGCATATCTATCCATATACTAACCTATCCATCCATCATCCATCCATCCATCCAAACTAACCATATATAACTTATAAATTACAAAGTATCATGGCTGATGTTGTAGTAAAACAATCTGTAAAACTTCTCTATTCAGCAAATTTTCAATGAATAGGTAAGCCTAAGTCAGTTATGTATTGTAGGTCAATGTGGAATGCAGAAGTTCAGAGACTCTAAGTATGTGAAGAGTCATGTGGCCTGTCTCCTTTATGACAACTAGGCAGCTTTTCTTCTGTCTTCACTGAATTCATTACATGCCATTACTACAGACGCCATAATTCTTTCCATTGGGCCTTTAACAATCACTGTGGGGACATTATTCATCAGATAGTACCATCTTGAAACTTAATAAAACAAATATAGCAGAGATTCATGTCTAACATTGATACAATAGTGCCCTTGGGTCAAACATTTGCTTTACTAAATGCCAAACAGTCTCCAGTTTCTAGCAATAAAACATGATTTCATTTGCTTTCAGCACTGTTGGAATCCCTCTACTGCAGCCCTTACTCAGGGAGATGTAATTTTGTCTGTATCTCCACTGATGCTGGATGCTCTAAGTGGACATTTAGACCAATTAGAGAGAAGAATGTCTGGAAGAAATAGTCATGAGAAAGAAGGATGTTGGCCTTTCAATGAGAGAACCAGCCAAGGACATTTGGAATTTTAGATGCAGGTCACCTATGTACACGCTGAACTATCTTGAGAAATACTATAGAAGATGTGAACAGGGGAAATATTTCAGCAGAAGCAATCTGGATGATGGAAGGGATCATATCGTTTCCTTGCTCAAAGCCACTGAGTGGTTTCTCATTAAAATTAGAATGGGTCTCTTCAGATGCAATGGCAGCTGCATCTGAAGATGCAACTCTTTACCTTCACATTTGAAGTTCTGCAGGGTCAAGTCCTTGCTGTCTTTTCAACTTCATCTCCTCCACATCCTTGTTCAATATACTCCAATAGCAGGAGCCATCTTTCTGGTCCCTGAACCTTCTCAAACATTCCTCTTGCCTTTGCACTTGCTATTCCTTCTGCCTGAGAGGCTCTTCCCACTCAATCTTTGCAGAACAGATTCTCTTTTATTATCCAGATCTCATCTCTAAGGTCATCCCTTTAGATATGTCTCTGGCACCCAATGTAGAGGATCCCTCTTTCTTCTTAATTCTCTTTTTCTAGACTCTTACTCTCTATTTCCATTGCTATATTTGTCTTTCCTTAGAGTTCATTTGCAATTTAGATTGTTTTACAATTATTGTAAATTGTACAGTATTTACTTGCTATTGTAAATCTGCTTACTAATGTTTTTGCCCGTTGTTCATTTTCTGTTTCTTAAGAGGCAGTAGAAAGCAGTGGATAAGAATAGACTCTGGAGTCAGCTTTAGTTTGAATTCCATCTCTATCATTTCTTGTTTTGGTGACCATGGGTGAGATACTTAATTTCTCTGTGCTTCAATTTCTTCATTAATAAAATTGGGATAAAAATAATACCTACCTCATAGAGTTATTATAAAAATTAAATGAATCAATTGAAATAAATCACTTAAACAGAGCCTGGTACAGAGCAGCTCTTAATACATTATTAATAGTAGTAGTAGTAGTAGTAGTAGTAGTAGTAGTAGTAGTAGTAGTCTCTTCCATTAGAAGTATGAGAGTAGGAATTTAGTTCTCGAGTTCAATGTTAAATCTCTAGTATCTAGCATTTCATTTGGCAATTGTGAATACTCAATACTGGTTGAATAAATGTTTTATAGAAGAGTGCCTAGGGGAAGATAAAAATTTTCATGGGACTGGATCTAAAAAATCATTTTAAGCTAGTGATGAAAAGAAAGTCATTATTACATAATGATGGGGGAGAGGCTGGAAGTGTTGTTAGCAAAATTAGCTGTAACCTGATATTAACAAGGCCAAGGTGAGAGGTTTGACACCTTTGTATGTTCCACTTAGATCTGCTCTCTGCTGTGACCATTTACTTGGCATTTCTCCTGCCAGTCAGTGGTCTTATGCATCAATATTCAGCACCAGGAAGAAAGAGGATGAAGAAATAAACATCTACCAATTATGGCTAAGGAAATTTCATTTGGAAATGCATTCCTAATAAACAGTCGGATGATTCTTGGTGTTGGCAACATGACAAGAGGTTTCAGTGCCAGATCTTCACTGAGCTCAAACAACCTAACACACGTGGCCCTGCCCCGATAATGTTTTCAGTGCTTAACATCTGCCTCCTGAGTATAATGTTAGAATTTGAGAAGTTGGGGATGTTTCCTCTTCTCCTTTCCTGAAATATTTTTAGCTGCCACCAGGTGGTACTAGGTAAGTGCATCAAAATATGAAAATATAATTTTGCTGTACACAAAATTGCCAAGAGCTGAAAAAAAATGTTCTCTTTTAGTATAACTTCTAGAAACATAAATATTCTGTAAGACAGAATACACATTACTCTTGGTTTGAACTTTCAAAACAAAGTTGGGTTGTCTCTAAAATTTAAATTGTGCTCAGATTTATGGGAATTTCATCTTCCTGACTTAGACTTCAGTTTTAGGGAGGTCTTTGTTCTTCTCAATAAGTCATATGGATTTTGGGGCTGGACCCAGAGAAAGTCTGTACATTTTCTCTTAGACATTTACCTGGCACTTTGCCAAGAACATTTCTTCTACTTTTCCTTCCTGATTTACAGCTACATGCCTTTGCCTGCCTCAGTTTACTCATCTGTAAAAGAGAGATAGAAAGACATGCTTTGCAAGGCTCTACAAATATGACAGCAAAGCACGTCAAATTTCTGAGTAAAAGGCAGCTAATCCTTATCACTATCACCTTATAGACCTTTTCAACTAATCTTTAGGAGCAAAATACTTCCAGTTCATTTTCTTTATTTGAGAGGAGTTTAACCCCCTTTTTACTCATTTCCAAGAATAGCGAGTGGGTGTACACAGCCAGTTGCAATGCCAACGGACAGCTACGAGAAGCATCATCAAATAGAATAAGTCCACCAGTCAAACACAAGCTCCCTGTCACTTTTCTCCATCGCTGTGTTCATTTATGACCATTTTGCTACACTACTACTTCTTCAAAGCTGAGTACAGCTTTCAATACTGGCTTGAAACATCGACTTTCTCACTTGTCTAGATTATTAAGAGATGCCTTCTTTCCTTTATTTCAAGCATAAATACCCTAACTTATTTCCAGGTGAATAATTCATCCACGTCTACGTGCCTTCCTGCTCATATGTCCACGTTTTCAAGTAGAGACCCTCGACACTCTTTAAAAAAATATATATCCCTCTTTCATTTCTCTCTGCTATTCTCTTACTCTTTTAAGAATTTTCTGCTCCAAACTTCTATGATCTGAAAGATTATAGCCAAATTTTCATAAAGAATTAATGATGTTATGAGAGAAGTATATACTTTTCTTAGCTCAAGTCCTTGCACTGAAACGCACCTAGCAACACCTACGAATATTTCCAGCAAAGGCTCTTGCTGTGGCCACAGAACTTATGCATGTATCAGAGTGTCTTTAAAGTCCTCTTATTCTAGGGAAGAATGGTTGGGGCCCAAAGTTGAGGTGGGGTAAGAGAGAATTAATGCTGATAAAATAAATTCTCCTGAATAGTGCACACCATTTCATCAAGCATCTCTAGGTGAAATTGGTTCAAATTCCTAATCTTGTTTAAAAATTTAAAAAATTTAAAAAAGGACTTGGATAATACTCAAGCTAGCACCACTTTATGCAGTTAAATAAAACATACAATCTTTCTTCCCACCTTTCTCAACTCATGTTTTTCAAGAGACCAAGTTAACAGGTTTTGGAAAAAGCAGCCATCAAACATCATATTTTATGGTATTATGGGCTTTTTATTTTTTTTTTCTAGACTCCATATGTTTGGCTTAAGGCAACATGGATATTCTTTCATTTTATTTTATTTTTTTTCTGGGTAATATAGCAATAAGTTATTTATTTTGTTAAACCTCTAAGGGATAGCTCAGCTGAAGCCAATAAAAGTCAAAGTTGTCATTCATATGGGTATGTGACCCATTTCGGACAATTCTCAAGACCATACTATGATATTTATTTTTTAAAACAGCTATTGCACGCATACATTTAAGTTTCTCATTTCGAATTAAGCAAATATAAAATTCTAAGGAAGCTAACCATGTGTGACTGCAGACAGTAGAATCCAAATAGATGTTCTAATGGCTAAGATATTAAATATATAATCAGATGATTGGTATTTATTAAAGGTAAAGGAACATTCAAGAGACTGTGGCATGTTGCAAAGGGCGTAACCTCTAAGGGTGAGACCTGCTCAATCCTTCTCACTGAGACAATTTCTACTTAATTTTTTGAAATTCGTTTTTAAGTACGCGTGGTTATTCTCTGCTAGGCACAGAGGAAACTGGTGAGAAATTTAGTACGGTTTTGATTATTCAAAAGGACAGAAGAGTCACTTGTCAGGAACATATTGCCCGGAGGTCAATAGCTCTGCCTGCAGATCGTGCAAGGTCTATGTCTGATATATTCTGACAGCATATCACTCCCATTCTAACGGGCCTGACACAAAATGACAGCAAATAAAGAATAACTGCCTAGTGGATGGAAGGAGCACAGGCTCTGTACCCCAACAGAAACCTGACCACACTTCACTAGCCTTGATTTTGGGAAATGCATTCAATTTTCTGAACCTCAATGTTCTCATCTGTCAAATGGGTCTAACAGTACCAACAACAGTAATTGGCACCATGTGCTAACTCATTAGGTTGCTGCAATCGTAATGGGAGAAAACCTTTACAAATCAGGGAGCACCTGGCACATAGTTGGCAGCCAGGAAATAGTACTTCTCTAGATGGAGGAAAGGCTTGTCATATTTAACACCTGTGTTGTTCACCATGCGTTTTGAGTGATGAGAAGATCGCTTCAAAGATCTCCCATTGCAACTGCCTATAAGTGCACCTTTATAAAAGAGGACAGTTTACATTGGATCAAAGAAAAAGTCAGCAGGGGAAAAGCAAACCTTCAAAGCAAACCCTCTTGACTCACCATATCCTGCTTTGACGCACTTAAAGTGCTGAATCTAAAACAGCAAGCAACCACAGACTAGGCGGTCCAAACAAGCACTTGAATCAAATGAGACACTGAATCAAAGTACGGTTTCTCCTTCTCTCTCCTTGATTGGCATAAAAAATATGTTAAAGGTAACAATAATATATCATATTTAACATCTCTTATGTTATTTTGTTTCTAAAAATATAACTATATTGTCCATAGAGAGTTGCTAAGAAACTTAGTTCTGTCCTCAACGAATTAAACAAGCATTATAAAAATATTTTAAATTGATGATTTTTGAAATTAAGTTGATAAACCAAAGGTTCCTGACATATGGAACTCCCACCATATGTATTTTGGGACTTCTGTCTCTTTCGAGTGCCAAGCCCCCTGCCCACAATAGCATCTTGGACTTTTTCTTCATAGCATTAATCAACATGCTAACGGATTAATTACTAAGATAGTGACTTGTTTAAGGTTTAACCCACTCACTAGAGAGCAATATCTCTAAAAACAGGAGTCATGCCTGTTCACTACTTCATCCCTAGAATCTAGAAAGGAGCCAGGCACATAATAAACCCTCAAGAAGAGTTTGGAAAGGCAGAGCAGGCCACAGTAAGGAGCCAGCGTTAGACTTGGACAGACCTGGATTTGAGTCTGGATAAAACCCAACACTCTGCGTACTTGGACAAAGTTAGGGAATTTAGTTCCCTGATTATTTCCTCTTTGATAAAATGAGAGGAATAATACTTATGTTGCAGAGCTATCGTGAACAGTAAAAGGATAACGATGTGCATCGAGCACACAGGATTGTACCTAATATACAGCAAGCGTTTTGTAAAGAATTGCTATCACCATTGCAATGACGACATAAGAGATGCATGTAGAATTAATTAATTATTTAGTATGGTGATGAAGACTAGGCCCAGTACTGGTGGAGCCTTTCAAAGGCACCGTGCCCCACTCCACTCCACAGCTCCATCCACACGCCTTTTAGAAATCCATCTAGCTTCCTGGTCCCTTTTAAACTTCAACAGAAAACATGTTACAGCATCAAATAAAATGCCACTGAAATGCAATACTGCTAAGAGTCGATGTCTAACACTCCATCCCTGTTCTCAGTTAATATTTTGAAAGACAAAATCACGGTGCTGCTAGCAGCAGTTTACGTTCATTGGCAATGTAAAAATATTTCTCATAAAATAGCTTGCAAAGCCTACTTATGTTTTAAAAGCCCAATGATAGTTCTCCAAGAATAGTGTTTTCTTCAATAGACAGTGTCACCTGATGAATATATGGGAAAGCAAAACACACAAATATTTGCCATGTGAAATAAAAATACCGCTTTTGAAATTCTATTAATTTAATTCTTCTATTCTCTTTGGTTATTATTTTTTTATCATTCAAGAGAAGAAAATTATGTTCATAGAAATCACACTTTTAGTAATTATTCAGGTTTATAAAACTGTTATTCAAATGTCAGAGGTCTAGTAAACCATTACATTCAGGGATTTCACTTTCCCCTGTATCTTACTTCTAAAATTTGCATTTCTTTTCTCATTTTATGCATTTGGCTACACCAATAAGGATTCAAACATGTTTATCATCCAACCATTGAGTGTCTGAGTGCCTCAGTGTCTAGAATTTTGTAGTTTAAGTCCATTGCTATGGTTAAATACTGAAGGGAAAAAAAAACAACAAAAAAAAAACCCCAAAACAACTAATGTGATCTTTGTGAGGAAAGATAATTCTTAAGAAATATGAGAACGGAGTGGCAAAGAAGATTTCAAAATTCCTGTGCCTATGTTAATACTTCTAAATACTAGTGTCGTTCATTCCCCAACAGCAGTTCACCCAGTAAGAAGGCACAAAGAGGAAGAAGGGCTATTGGCTTCTTCTTAGTACTTTTAATCGGGTAGCTTATTGTTTCTTTTTCTAAGTACTACCTACTAAACAATCTTGGGCCATGCGAGTCATGGACTTCATGCCCTATCTTTCAACTAGCCGTGGAAAAAACATGAACGATATCTCTCTCTAGCAACACAGGATAATGATTTTAGGTACATAGGAAAGCATCGCTCGACAAGAATGCAGTGAGCGTAACATTCCTCTTAACATTTAGAACTAAGTGCAGTTTCTCCTTGTTTCTTATTTGGGGACTTGGGAGTTAGGCCGGCAACTCTTATATCCAGACGTAGGGCCAGGTGTGGAGATTCAACAATAAACCAGGAAAGATGAACAGTAACCGTACAAGAAAGGTTAGCAAACAGTTATCAACCAACATCCTAAACTCCACGGGCTTTAAAAGTAAACCTAGGAACACTGTACTTTATATGCCATACCTAAAAAAAGGAAAAAGAAAAAGAAAAAGAAAAAGAAAACAAACTGCTAAAGAAACTCTAATAGCCAGTAGAGATAAGAATCTATTTACATATTCTTCTACCTACCAAGTCTCATGCAAATTAAATGTGTAATTACATTTAGATGGCACAGCTGCTCTCATAGCTTTCCTCCCATTTATTTGTGAGTTTCAAAGGCTTCATAGGAAACCTTGAAAGAAAAGAGTAAATATTTTGAAAAGGAGTTACAATTTGTCAGCAGTAATCCTTCCTTGGATAGGTAAAAGAAAGGCAAATCCTGGTAGATCCGAGAATTGTGGCTTTCAAAACTAATAGCATTACCCTGAAATTCAATCTGCTAGAATCATTTTTCCAAGCAATCCCTCTATTTATTCAATTTCTTTGTCATTTATTACAGTAAGAAGAAAAGTGGTCCAAAAGAGAATTGTTTGCAGTTAGCACAGAGATATTCTGAACGAAGATAGATTTTGATAGCATGTACAAACTCGGGGGAACAAAGAACACGTTACTTATCCGCCATTCTGAGTCACCTTCTCGTCTGAGAGCTTTGTGTATTTGATAGCAGAGGAAGAAGAAATCATGTGTACTGCAGTGTTTAGATGTGCAATGGGGGGCGGAGGGGCGGGGGTGATATTTTAAAGGAAGAAGAGACTGAAATCTTATGCTGCCACATATAGAGCTCAGAAAGAATTCACAAATGATCAATTGCATAGAGCTTAACAAAGGAAGATGGACATCTGTCTTCTGAAGCGTGTCTATGCTACAAGAAAACCATTTGCCGGGAGCCGCCATAGGCCCCTTTGTCTTATTGGTGCCATACAATCCGTTTCTGAGCGCTTCAGGGAAATATTCCCTAGTGCAGAAAGGTGGTGGTCACATGTGCAATGACAGAACGCTAGTCAGCTAGGAAATGAGAAGAACAGATCCACATTTACCATGGCCGGTGCACTTGGTAATGAAACACAGCTGTACCACGCTTGGAAGATGAACGATCTCTCACGATGACAGAGTTTTTTACAGATTGGTTTAGGCTCTTAAATGATGGATGGAACCAATTTAAGGGTGGCAGGGTTAGTCTCAAATGATATGGCTTACAATACTTAAAAGGAAGCAATGTTTTCATTTTTGATTTGTTAGTTCCATTTTGCCCTCCTCCTTGATTATTTGGATATGTGTACAGCAAAGAGTCTACAGCATGGCACATAGTAGGCATATAATAAATCATACAAATTCTTATTTGTGTTACTATTATGATTATTTTTCTCACTAGAATGACATGATCTCAACACGATTCATTTTTATGTTTTCGTATAGAGATTTTAATTCTTAACTCTCTAATTGTTATCATTTCACATTTTTAAATATTATTCTTAAAGACATGAATTGATTTTGAATACTTTCTCTAGATATAACTTATAAGCAGCTGACCAATTCACAAGGAAAATTTATGAAATTTCAAGAGAGGAATTTAACTATAGAGTATTTCACTAGTAGGTAATGCCAGCATTTTCCTACAGGTAAATAGTTTCATCAAAATGTGATATTGCTTTAATCTTATGATGACATCAGTTTGGGGACACATTATCAGTTTAGTCTCAACTTTTTTCTCTCCTGAAAAAAACACATCATCGAATGTATAGATTAATTCTAAAATATTCTGTTTTAGAAGTATTCTAAGATGATAAATTGTGTGTTGCTTTTTATACTGAGGAAACTGATAGCAACTTGTACATAAAATAAGTATACAGAATCCTACATGCTTTCATGGTCTGTTAATGAGGACTTACAACTATAATATCAAAAAAAACTATTAACACAGGGACTAATTATATTCATTTTATTAGTGACAACTCTTATCAATCTCCAGTTCACTCCTAGTCTGTTCAGGCTGCCATAACAAAACAACATACATTGAGTGCCATAAATGACAAACATTTCTTTCTCACAGCTCTGGAGCCTGGAGATCCAAAATCAAGGTGCCAGTATGGTTGGGTTCTTGGTGAAGACTCTCCTCCTGGCTTATAAATTGTCAACATCTCATCGTATTCTCACATTGCAAAGAGAGAAAAAGGGCGACCTCTCCTCCTGTTCTCATAAGGACACTAGTCCCATCGTGGGGGCGCCTCCCTCTAGACCTAATTCCTCCCTAAGTTCTGCCTTTCCTTACCATCACATTAGGGCTTCAACATATACATCTGGGGGTGGTTATAGAAATTTTAGAGGGATTAAAAAAAAACTAAACAAAAAACATTCAATCCATAGCATTCTGGCAGAATGCTGTGGATCAAATGTTTGTTTATCCCCGAGACCTTCCAAAATCCATGTCTTTCTCACATGCAAGATACATTCATTCCATCATAATAGTCCCCAAATCTCATTCCAGCATCAACTCTAAAGTCTCAAGTGTCATCTAAATATCGTCTAAATCAGATACGGGTGATTCTCAGGTTCGACTAATCTTTGGCAATCTCAGCTGTGAGTCTGTGAAACCAAATTAGATATGTGTTTCCAAAATACAATGATGCAACAGGCGTATGATAGGGATTCCTATTCCAAAAGAGAGAAATAGGAAAGAAGAAACCAAGAGTGGTCCCAGGTAAGTCCACAACTTAGTAAGACAAATCTATGGAATTTTAAGGCTGGAGAACAACCCTCTTTGGCTTGACGCTGTACCTTGCAGACTCACTGGGGTGGCAATGTCACCACCTCCTCAGCTTAGAATGATGCTGCCCATATTGTGGCTTTCTGCCCAGTGGGGATTGTAGCCCTATGGCTTCTGTCAGAGCTTGTCCAACCTGTTGACACCTAGGCCATGTTCCTGGTAATCTCCGAATTCCCTTCTTCTCTTTTCTTGAAAGATAGTGCACATTCTCAGCTTCCCTACATTAGGTCCCATTTCCTTCCCCTTCAGACTGGCAGTTTCCTGCTGGGGTGGCTGATTAGTTCTGTGTTCACACCAACATGAATCACACTTACTGAATAGTCTTCCACTCCCACTTAGTGTTGTCTTCCAAACACGTTTCCTTACTGTTTGTAATATGGGCAGACTGAGAATTTTCCAAATCTTTCATTTCTGGTTCCTTTTTGCTTAACGATTCTGTTTTCAGTTCATTTCTCTCATCTTGAAGTTTACTATAAGCCATCATCGGGAGGAACCAAGCTGTTCCTTCAACACTTTGCTTAGACATCTCTCCAGCACAATATCCAATTTCATCATGCGCAATTCTACTTTCCACACCCAGTGGGACCACTGCTTCTCCACAGGCTGTGGTCTCAGGCTGGTACCTTTCTTCTGGAATCGTGCATGGCTTTAGGGACATACAAGAAACTGGTATCTCTGCTGTCAGCTTCTGTTTTTCTTTTTTCTTTTTTTTAACAAAATATTATTGTGGTAAAGTACACATGACAAAATTTACCATTTTAACTATTTTTAAGTATACAATTCAGTGGCATTATATTCACAGTGTTGTGTAACCACCATTACTATTTCCAGAAATCCAGAAATTTTTCATCATCTGAAATAACTCTAAACTCATTAAATAACCACCTCCCCTTCTTCCTCTCCATGGAGTCTCTGGTCACCACTGCTCTGTCCCTCTGAATTTGACTCCTCTGGTTCATATGAGGGCAATCACAATATTTGTCCTTTTAAATGCTTATTTCACTTAGCATAAAGTTTTCAAGGTTCATTTATGTTGCGGCATGTATCAGAAGGTCATTCCTTTCTATGTCCCAATGATATTCCATTGTGTGCACACACCTCAACTTGTTTATCCATTTATCTGTTGAATGATACTTGGGTTTTTCTCCTGTTGGGCTGTGGACACTGGTGTACGAGTATGTTTGAGTCCTTGCTTTCAACTTTTTGGGTCTGTACCAATGAGTGGAGTTCCTGGATCATGCTGTAAGTCTCTGTTCAACTTTTTGAGAAGCCACCAAACTATTTTTCTCTCTGCTCTTCTTCAAATGTCCTTTCTGTCTCCATCTTCTTGGCTCTTCACGCAGCTCTGCCTGTTTCTGTCTTGCCTTCTCCTTTTCATTGTTTTCTTTGCCCTCTCTTGCTCTTTCCATTTTTAAATAATAATTAGCTACAGCACTCAGTTGACTTAACACATTCACTGAACAGACTCACTTGGAGCTGTTGTTCACTTATAGGCAGATAAATGTGAGAATTCTTTATTTAAAAAGAAAATTAAATGGCTTTTGTAGTTGGTTTACCTTTTGTTTGTTTTGTTAATGTAGATGGCTCTGAACTGATTTTATTTGATGGGTAATTTGTTCTTATATTTGCAAGTGGTGTGCCAGATGTTGGCAAACTTTTTCTCTAAAAGCCAGAGAGTAAATAGATTTTATGGACCACACATGGTCTATTGCAACCGTTTAGCTCAGCCATTCTTTCATAAAAGTAGACACCGATATGACAGAAATAAATGGGCATGGCCATGTTTCATAAATCTTTATTTAACAAAACAGGTGGGCTGGATTTGACTTTCAGGCTGTAGTTTGCGTACCCCTTGCATTTGAGGGCAGAAAATTAAGTTTTTATTCTCAAATTTTTGCCGAATGAATAAGATTGAGTAAGAAGCAGTTTTGGAAACGTTTATTCATTTATTCATTCATTGAACAAGCATTTGGTTGGTATCAGTAGATTTTGTTTGGTGTTGTTTTCTCCCTTCAGGGGATACAATGGAAAGTGCCTTGCCTGTTGGGGGCTACTGGAGCTAGCAGTAGCCAGGAAAGGCCTTCTGAGGAAGGAACATTTGAGTGAAGACCTAAAAGATTTACAGAATCATATGACTCTGTTAGGGAAGAGCAAAGCATAAGTAAAGGCCCTGAGATAGAAATATGCTGCATATTCAACAGGGCAAGTGTGGCTCCAGGAGAGTTGGCTAGAGAGAGGGGAGTGATGTAATCACAGAAGCAGGAACATCCAGGTCACATAGTGCCTCGCGGATGATATTTAATCCTACCACATCTAATCCCCACATCTCAGTGAGATCCTCTCTGCCCTCTTCTTCTTTTGGAACTAAAATTGCAGATTGCCCCCTTTGTCTTACCCAATAGCTTAAACCACATTGGAGGCTTTGGGGACTAGGCCATCACCCAAGGCACTTGTTTCTGGGGGTAGCATGGAGAACAAGTTACACATGGTTCTTGCTTTGTGCAGCTTTAACTTCAGAGGCAAGGACAGGAGCAACCACAAGACAGTGCTCTGATTTGGGCTAGATTCATGGGTAAGAGACCTGTCTAGTCGCACAGGGCCCCATACTCAGAAGGCCTCCTAGCTTGATTTAATGCTCTGATGTTGCCATCTTTAAAGTCTTAATTTTTTAACGCAGGCCCTGCCTTTTCATTTTTTACTGGGCCATGCAAATTATTTAGCTGGTCTCAGCTATGCTATTTCAGAATGGAAGACTACGGAAACCTAGAGCAAGCGTCTAAATGGGTTCTCTGAAACGCAGAAGAGATGGTAAAGGAAGGCTTCCCAAAACCAGTAATGGATAATTTGATAGCTGGCATGGGAGGATGGGGGAAAGAAGCAGGTTCGGGTAGATGGAGGGAGGAAAGGGACGTAGGTAAGAGAGAGCAACTGAAAGGAGGTTAAAATGTTCCAAGCACCAGTGGAAATTGGTTTGCAAAGTTATTTTGTCTGGCTATTTATTAGAGGAAAGTATAACTGAAGACTCACGAATGATCATAGCCTAGGCTGCCCTACAGAATGGCTGCAATTATGCTGTTGATGTTGTGTAAGCTACATTTTAGGATCAATTAGTTAATTGCTTGTTGCTTTAATTATTCACACTCTTTTTAAAGCATTCTTTATGTGTCACAGCTGAGCCAAGGAAAAAGTAAAGATTGCAGAAATTATTCAAATGTGGATGTAATGTAAGCTAATGGATTTATTTGATAATTGGAGTGGTGTTTATATAGGGTCCTGCTCATGCTTAGAAAAATGTTTTATCCACAAAGTAGTCCAAAATAAGAAAAAAATTCACATTTCCCTCTGACTGGGTAATTTCTGGATCTGCAAATCCCTCTTTTTGAGGTCATTCAGTATTGATCACATGTCACAATTTAAATATTGATTTTAAAACTACAAGAGGGATATGTCAAAGTCATTCCATGTTTCTTAACATCTTCCTTGGCAATCAGTAAAGCAACTCAAACTCCTGAGCTGTTTGGTGCATAAAGGAGGAGATTCATGGACAGCAATTGAATGACTACACCTGGAACTTCTAGAAGCATGAAGCAAACTGAAAGAATGGAACACTGGAATTGTGCTAAAGATACTTTCACAAATTTTAGTTTATCGTTTTTTTTCCAAGAAAAATATAAATTCCCTACTTTAAAACTTTCTCCCTAATTCTACCTGTTCTGTATTGATAAGAATTTAATTTAAGCACCAATGAGCAGTTACATTTTTCTCCTTAAATGATTATTTGAAATGTGAAATGCAGAAAGTTTGCCCATGTCTCCTTTTGACATTTTCATTTATAACCTTGTCCACCCTATTAAGCTTTGCATAAAAATGTGGTTTCTTGACCACTAGCCTAGCACAATGTGGTGACCCGATAAACGTTCAGAGAATAAATGGATGAAAGGCTGAATAAGCAAGTAAAGGAATGAGTGAGCATATCTCTCAACTCAGCCACAAGTGAGAAACAATCTTGGATTCTAACGGTCTCAGTTGTAACACATAAAGTTTCTGAACTTTAAATTATTTTCTTAAAAATTTAATTCCTCCATAGGTTTGGCCACCCTTGGGGCTCTGTTAGACAGGGTGATTGAAATATGAGTGCAAGTGTTATATACCTTTTCCAGATCTGACTCCTGAGAACTCCACGCACAATCTCCCATGCTCTCGTTCCAGCTGTTCCACAGCTGGACTGTCAACGTGCAAATTGACATTGAAAGTCAAGCACTGAAGTCGGTGGAACCTCAGTCAGCCAGGGTTCCTGAGGACTGTGTGATGCAGCGTCCTCTAACGCAATTTTGGACTACAGAAGCAAAAAATAAACAGCCATTGTGCTAAGGGACTGATATTTCAGAGTTTTGTTGTTGTTGTTATTGTCGTTGTTGTCATAGCAGCCTTTTTTTCTTTCCCACGTTTCCCTTGTCCACACCAAACTCCCTCTCACCAAAGGGTTTTGCTCTTACTGTCCTGATGGTGCCCTGTTAATTCTGACATATCCTTTACGACTTAGCCAAGTGGCACTTCTTAAGAAACTTCTTTTCCCGATTAGTCACATCTCTCTTTGGCATCATATGACTCTCCTCTTTAGCACTTATCCAGGGAATTGTCATTGCCACAATTGTTCCCTTCCGGGCACAGACTTCAAAATGGCTTCAGGAGCCCTGGTCAGCCACCAGGAGGCCAGGGCAGAAGGCACGTGAGCACATACGAAACACCCCTTAGGGCACTGAGAGATAGCTGAGGGAGGTGATTGCCAACGCAATGCAGGTCGGGATAAAATCAAATATGAACGCGAATAAAACCCCGTTTATGTCAGCAGCCTTCTAAAACCTTGAAAAGTTTGTTACAAATATCTGCTGAATGGAGACTTACTGATAATACAACCATCCATTAAGAAACTGAAAAGTTTTATAGAAAGTCTCAAGGCCCATATTCATTTGAGAACACAGCAGCTCAGCCACTGAACATTCATGTAATGGAGAGGCTTGTTTTTACGCCACTGCATCTTCAAAAGGTTCTCACTGTTCTGCCCTGTAGTAGGAAACAGGGGTGTTGATATAAATGGGAACTTTAACTGCCATTCAAGGCACCAGAGAAAGGAAATGATAACAGTTATTTTGCTTTGCTTTGTTTTGTTTTGTTTCATTTTATTCCTCAAGGTTGAGAGTTATTCAGCATCTACAAGACAACTTCCTTCACTTTAATTCCAAGCAGGAGCAGCCGGGATGCAAAGCCTCGTTAAGGATATTGGGACTTTTTTTCTGCCCAGGTAGACTTTGGTTTTCCAGTGTGCTGAACCCTCATGCTACATCTAGGGTCCCTGCTTCTGAAAGGCAGGGAACTGCCTGATGACACTGGTCGACTGATTCTTACTTTGTCAAATAAGTAAGCATCTCTCTTGCAAGGAAATAAAGTTCACGACCAGACACCCGGGCACACCCAAGCCTCCGATCTGCCCTTTATGTTTCTCATACTTTATTCTCGTGATCGCTTTTTCTTCTCTTTTGTGTCAAATGCTTCACCCCAGAGGTATGGACTTCTTAAAGAATTTTAGTATAGTTAATGATTAAAGTAATGTAAATACAGTATTAAAAATTCTCAATCAGTAAATCAAAATTTATCACTAGTACACATGCTATTCTATTCCAGCTTATTGTCACTGGGCCCTGTCAATGTTTCGTTTCTAGCATGGAGAACACTGCATATTTCATTTTAATGGAACTTATGTTTTCTATTCAGAACTCTCAGGTAAAATTTTCCCTCTTTAAGGAATTCTATCTAATATCAGCTTTTATCTATTTCCCCATAATAATTATTTATCCTATTCTATTGAAAGTTGCCTTTTCAATAAAGCAGAACTGTACCTTAGTCATCCAGCTCAATAGGACATAACCTCTTTAACCCAAAGTTATGCTTTCCTGGCAGAACTAGAGATTTCTATCATTCGCTTTACACCATGTAGTGCCCAGTCTTCTTAGCAAGCCTGTCTCACTTTTGAGGACACCTTCTGAGTTGTCTCTGAGTGGGACTGGCCTTGTGGGCATGCAGGCTATATAGTCCCACAGGGCCCAGTGCTTAGTATGTTCCCACACTTGGTTAAATGTTCTGCTGTTGCCATCACAGAGTTCTTAGTAATATTTGAACAAAGGGACTGTATTTTACACTGGGCCTTATCTCTATGTAAATACTTAAGCAAAGCCAAGATCTAGGTCCAAATTTCCCGATTCAGAGAAATACGTATCATCTTGTCTATCTATTCGATTTAATTTTGAGGTAGAAAACACATAAAGTATGCAAATCTTAATTGTACACCTTGATGAATTTGTAAACACATTCATGTAGCTACCACCCCACTTCAAGACACACAACATTTTACACCCGCCATATGATCCTCAAATTCCTTCCCAGTCAGGAGTTGCCTGCACCAGGGGTAACCGCTATTCTGATATATCCCCAAAGATGAGTTTAGCCTGTTTTTGGACTTCATATAAATGGAATATTACATAATATAGTTTTCAGCTTTTTTTAAATTATTATTCATTAAATATGTGAAATTAATTCATGGTCTAGCGATAGGCTATGTTGCATAATATCATTTATCTTGTTGTACTGTGTTCCATTATATGACATCACAATTTATCCATTCTACTGTTGTGGGTATCTGGGTTGTTTCCAATATTTGGTTAACACGAATGAAGCTGCTATGAACATTCTTGCACATGATGTGGTGCATATATGCACTCTTCGTTTGGGTATATGACTAGAAGTGGAATTGCTAGTTCATGGGGTATACTTATGTTTCGCTTTAGTAGATATCAGTATAGACTTTTGAATATCCAAGGTGATAACTTTTTGCAGTGCTATATTTATGCCTTCATCATTTAAAACTCATTTTGATTCCAATGCACGTTGAATTTCTTCACATATTTAGATCTTTTAAACCTCACGACCCCCTGAGGTAGAAAAATCTCTCAATTTTCACAGATCTTTTTCCATATTGAGATTTAGAGAATTTACAGCCAGGGTCTCAGAGTTAACAAAGGGCATCAAATCTAGTTCTGATATTAGTTTAGTTTCTTTCAATATGCAACCCAGCTATATTTATCGCTCTTATATAGTAAAGAGTAGTCATAGAAAGAAAGTCTTAGAGCCAGTGACACACCAATCCAAATGCCCGGCATAGATAAATGCTTAATAAATATCTCATAAATGTATTAAATGCTTAATAAACTAAACTGTGACTATCCTACCAGAAATAAAAACCTATACAAGCAATCTATATTTTTCTGAACATTTTCCTTTAAATTATTTATTATGTACAGTTCTAGAATAGCTTAACTTTGGATTCTATTACAAACACCATCCCAGGAACACAAATATGCTTGAATGTCTCTAATAAATAAAGAAACTTAAAGCTTAAATATATTGTCTAAAATCTTAAAGTGAGGAATCACAATTTCATCAATTCCATTTAAGGAGTCAAGCTATTCTTGCAAGACGTTTTTAAAAGAAGTAATAATAAAGATATGCACAACTCTATAGAGATCTCTTTATCATATGTATGTAAGTATGTATATATGTATGTATGTATGTATATATGTATATATGCATTATGTATGTATGTATCGGATGTTTAGAAAATCCAAGTAAGAATACTAAGCCCAAATTACTGCACAAAACAGACATTTGGCATTATAAGATTATAATTTTCCAATCATATTATTCTCACTTCTCAAAATAACTGCAAGTTGGTGTGTTTCCCCAACTCCCCTGGGAGTCTTCCATGTGGCTGATATTGTCAGTACTGAGAGTTTTAACCTAAAGAGCCACTGCTGTCATCAGCACTTCTTTCTGTCTACAACTGATCGTGAGAACACACAGGTATGACTTAACTGGGAGAACACAGGCAAGTGGCATTAGACAATGATTAGGGGATATTCGAATGTTTATTTATTTTGGGCAACCATTATTGAGAGCTTTCTAACTATGTTGGACAGGTTGCTTAGCACTTTATAACCATTTTTAAATTTAATCTTTACAACAGACCTATGAAATCGGTGGCCTATTGTCTACTTCACAAAAGAGGAAACTAAGTCAAAGAATGGGTAAGCAATTGTCCGACCTCACCCAGTGGCAGAGGGGCTGAGATGCATTAGGCTGGAGCTTTTCATTCCAAATATGAGTTTTTCTCCATATTCTTCTCTCTGCAAATTTTTATTATGTAATATCATTTTACGAGAGGATGCATTTTGAGGGTTTACATGAGATTGCAGACACCTATGTAACTGTCTCCAGTGTGAGCTTCACGCAGCCCTCTGTTCCAGAGGTATCTATTATTGTCCGAGATGCTTTTAAACTGGGGCATTACTGTAGTGTAAAGCTAACTCACATCCTTTAATTGCTGCAGTCCAGGGGTTGACCTGCTTTGAAAACATTCAAGTTAAAAGGGCAACAATTGAAGAATAATAAAGGAGAAAGATACAAAAATAGGGGACCAAAAACATGATTAAATGTCAAAGAAGAAGTGGTGCTTACAGGAGCTTAAGTGCTCACCCATTTTCATTAATTATACAGTTGCATAACACCATGAATTGTGAGCATCTACTGCCTATTTATTATAGATTTTTTTTTTTAAGAAGGATGAAATGGTTTTTACTTGTATTAAGAAATTAGGCAAATCATTTTTCTCAAAACAATCTTTCTGTTAGACATTCAGTAGGTGTCACTTTCTGATTAATCGTGACCTTTCTGAGGTCAATCGTCTCTCCTCCCCCATCATCCTAGGTCTTTTCTATATTGTAAGATCTACTTCATCATTATACTTCACACCTATAAAATAACTACCTTCGTAAAATGCTTACTGTGTGGATAAAGTATGTAGTGCATGCTATTCACATCTATACTCTCTACTGTGATTCCATAAGGCAGGTAAAATTTTAAGCCTCATAAATTAGAGACATGATTCAGAGAAGTTAAGGAATTTGCACATGGTCCCAGATCTGAGAAGTAGCGGGTCAGGACCTGGTGCTCATATCTGTCTCATTCCTCCCACTCGCTTTTCCCATTGTATTCATTTTTACTCTCAAGACTTTAATGAATCCCTATGCATCTACTTATAAATCCTAGAATGGGCCAGGTGGGTGCCCTGCTTGCTACTTCGCCAAACAGAAAACAAAGGAGCAAAATCTAAAATGGCTGCTAGACCCACTCCTCATATTTATGGGCCATGACAAGAATATATGTGGACACTCTTGGCCGATGGCCTGTTGTCCTTTCTTCTCACCCCCACTCCAGTCCTGCACAATAAGGAGTCTCGTGTGCATCTGTAGGGATATGCCATGCTCTAAGTCCAAGCTCACTTTACATCCTCCACAAATAACCAGCACTTGGCTACTCTTCCAGAATACTTTTGTGCAGTCCACCATTCAGAAGTTGGACTCAAGAAAGTGGCTCATGCAGGCCCTGAAAGCAAACTTGGACCACTTGGGTAAGTGAGTCTGGGATTTGGGTCCTCAGAATAGGGAATAGAAGGCAGAGTGTGGGCTCTAGGTGGTCAGGTCTACTTGACCACCAAATAGACTCCAAATCAACCCCTCAAAGTCATGGTGCCCATGGGTCTGCAGAAGGTGTTTACTGACTGGACGACTGACAGGAAAGAGGACATTGCAATAAATGGGATCACTCTAAGAATCAAAGATCCATAATCACAGTTCTTAGTTAATTCCTTGGAGTTGCTAATTATTTACCATCTATAAGACAACTTCAGCTTACTCTACTGATTCCAACTGAGAACAGCCAAGTTGCGATGCCTCATTAAGAATTTTGTGATTTCTCTCTGCCTGGCAGACACATTATCTCCAGCTTGCTGAACCTGCGTGCTAACTCTCCTGCTCCTGCCTCTGAAAGGCAAGTGACTGCCCTGTTCACATCCCTGCTGGCTCTCACTCTGTGGGGAGCAGGCACTACTGCAGGGAAGCAAGGTAAGCAATCGTGCATCCTTCTGAGAACCTTATGTCAGACATATATCCATGAGGCAGCCCCGTATGTATTTCTTCCGAATTTCTTAAAAATTTTTTCATGAATTTTAATAGTACAGGTGATATCAAGATAGCAGGAAATGAGGGGTAGTATATTCTTTCAATGTGCTGATAAGATATATCTCAGTTTTCTCTTTTTCAGTAAGAAAAGTTATCCAAAGTTCAGCTACCTGAGAGGGCTGGTTATCTTGCTCCTGTTTTCCATCCCAAGAATGGCCCCTAAGTAAAGAAATATGGTATTTTTCTCATGAATTATGTAAGAGTGAAACTTGCTTTGTGCTCGTCCTTGGGTTGAGCAGAGCTCATTACAGATCTCAGTTGTCCTTGTCCTCAGAATCGTCCAGTTGATATTTAATGAGCAGGAAATCCTTTCTACTTTGACTATCAGCATCCACTTGGGAGATGTCTTTATTTTGCATTTTTTCCACGCTTCCCATTTTTAAGATAACCCCATTTTTTATATACATTTGCTTAGTGTGGCCCAATGGAAGTAAAAACAAAACAAAACAAAAAACAAAACAAAACAAAAAAACAAATTGAATCTGAAGACCTGACTTCTCTCCTGGTTTTACTACTCTCCTGATGCAGGCTGTTCTTGGACCTCTTTGAGACTTTCTTTCTCTGAGACATAATGGCATAATGTTTGTTCTTTCTACAAAATAGATTTAAAGATAAAAAGCTATAGTTCTTTGTAGGTGAAAAGAGCTTTGTAAACTGTAAAGTGCTTGAAGAATGTTGCGGTGGAAATAATGTGGGATTAAGAGTCAGGTGACCCAGTCCGAAATCTAGGCTCTGCTGATTGGTTTTGGATTCCCAATATGCAAAATAACTAGATGATTTTGCCTTTTCTTAAATTTTAGTAATCCACGACATCAAAATGTCAAGTATTAAAAACAGTTTAAATTTAACCCTTGAGTCGGGAAATTAGAATCGATTTCTTTAGATTTCAAGATTTTAAAGATGATAAGGTGTATATAAACAGAAGGAGAGATTACATATGGGAGATGTTACACTTAAAATAAGGCACATTTTTCAGAAAGAGAAATATTATATGACATCCCTAATCATTTAATTGATTTGTTCAATAGCCACTTACTGAGCAGCTGCCAGGGGCAGAGGAATGTTTTGTACATAGTTGGGAGAGATAAATATGATAAGTTAGTGATCTTTTATCCTTTATCTCAAAGGACTTACTATTCAGTAATGGAGGGATCCTTAAGAATAATAGTGGGACTTCATTGTTACTAAAGACCTATTTCTGAAAGTTCCACTGGATGTAAAAGAAAAAGAAATGCATTTATTCTGTGAAAGATTTAATTGTGGATTCTTGAAAGTTTCAATGAAAGCTGGTGACCACCTGTTAAGGAGGCAAGACAGAATATTACTGCGTTGGGTGACGAGTAGATCAAACGTCATCATTTTACAATTCTCCAAATATAATTCCATGTATATCCTGTATGTTTTAGTAGGTGTCATGGTTTCTTTTCTGAGGGCATGTTCTAAGTTTGAGCATGAATGTATCTGTATTATATGTATATAAATTATTTTCTCTGTGTCTTTATATCTTTCTGTTCTTTTTACAAACATTAATGTAGAAAGCCCTAATGTGGACCGCAAGAAGAACATGACAGAGCATCTGATTCAGAGCTTCTGGTCTAGGTGGTAAAGTAAAATCCAAGATAAGTCTCTGATTGGTATGTGCCAGGTGCTACCCATGCACGATCTCTCACAACTGTGTAAGCCAGGCACCACGGTTAGATCCATTTCCCAGATGAGAAGCCTGAGGGGCGGAAAGGCTAAATAACTTCTGTTAGGAGTACAGGTGAGTGGTCGACTGTATTTAACAAAGACTTACATAACATTGACCATGTGCTTTACAAATACTCACTCATTTTTTAAATCTTTCTAAATGCCGTATGAGTAGGTACTTGTATTATTACTACTTTATAGAAGAGGAAAGTAAGAGACAGAGATACGGTGACTTGCCCCGAGTCACACAGTAAGTGGTATATAGCTGGTGTTCGAAGCCAGGCGGTCTGGCTCCCAGTCCTTGCTCACTGTGAGCTACTTCTCAAATCCAGAAAGATCTGACTTCAAAGTCCTTACATTTAACCACGCACTGAATGGCCGCCTCCTCTTGTGTGCTCTCTTCTGAAGATAAACAACTGTAATATAAGTTGGTGACCCCAACAGAGCTGCGAATTCAACTGTCTGCATACAGATGTGGCCTGTTTGTGTTCGCCCAGCCGTAAGGCACCAACACCACCATTCTTTCCACCACTGACCTGAACTTTGTCACTCTTTTCCTGTGGCTTTAATTAAATGTTAACATTCATTTGCCCTTTTCCATTGTGTTAAAGATAACCTTTGCTTCCTGTCTCGTCTAGATAAGCTGCACTCCATGACAGGTACCAAACAGGTTCATCTTGATATAAAGTAAGGAGTGGGGACTCTCTGATTCTCTCTGCTGACATATTTTAAAATGCCAGTTTGAATATTTGTTTTGTTCTTACTTCTTTTATGTAACATCAGGATAATAAATTACTTCTGGATAGTGCAGTAGCTAAAAGGTTCAAGTCCAAATTAGTCATACTAAGTGACTGCGACCCTTTCTAAGAGTCAAATAGACTATGTAGAGAGGTTTCTTTTGTTTGTTTGTTTGTTTGTGTTTTTTCTTTTCTTTTCTTTTTTTTCTTTAAATAGTTGCAAGTACATTATGGAGAGGGTTCCCGGTTGGGATTCAGAGTTCCACAATTCATTGATTTGGGGGAATGGGCATCCTGAGGTTTTCTGAATGGGTAGTCACTCTCTCCATTTATTGGGAATGGAATGGCTTCTTGCTAAAGCGAAATGAGTACTGGACCGAGATGCAAATCTTGATTCACATCTCGTTTTTGATGCTGATATCTGATGTGACCTTGAACAAGTCTCTTATTTTCTCTACAGCCCGGTAGCTTTATGGCTTTCAGGACTGTATTGTATCAACATTGCATCATGATTCGGACATAATTGAAGAATGACGTTGTGAACAGTTACTTAACATATATTATCTGATTTACTCTTCAGAACAAACCTGTGGGATGAATATTTTTATTCACATTTTATAGAAGAGAAAACTAATCCCTAGGGAATTTGAGCAATATGCTCAAGATCATAACACAGCTAGAAAGTGTGGTGGAGCCAGGACCATCACCCAGGGGTGTCCAGCTGGGAAAGCTGTGCCCTTAACCATCACGGTGCCATTGAACGTTACACTTTTATAAATGTATCCAGTGTTCCTTTAGATTTAGTGCACTTTGGTGTCATTACTTCTACCCACCTACTTCCTAGAAATGTTGAATGTTCGTGGTTTTTGATACCGCTTTGCAACTTATTACTTCTCTGACAACATTTGCCTTCCTAAAACTCTGAAAATTAGACATATTTCTGGTTAGCAAGGTTGTTACTGGCTGTGTCCATAAAAGTCTCTTGAATTTTACTGAAAGTAGAAGTAATTCCCTATGTTTCCTTAATGTGGGACAAGAAGAAATGTTATGATTTTATTTTTGCAAGTTATGATAATATTCAAATAAGTGTATTTAAAAATAAAAGAGACAAAAAGAGAGAAGAAGAGTTAAAGATAAGCCAGGGAAGGGAGAGATGGCAGAAGAGAGATTACTCTCAGAAATGCTTCTTACAACAAGAAAATATATACGTGAATCTACAAGAACAAAATACTCCAAAATGTTAACATAATATTTATATTTATCTATGGGCAGTAGGATTGCAGAATTTTTCCTTTCTTTTCTTTTTGTCCCCTTATTTATTTAATTTTATTTTTTATGCCTACAGCACCTAGTCTTCCTAGGTGGTCTCCCATCCAAGTACTAACCAGGCCCGACCCTGCTTAGCTTTCGACATCAGACGAGATCGGGCTTGTTCAGGGTGGCATGGCCCTAGACTCCTTACCTTTCTCTTTTTAAACTTTGTTAACATCTCCACAATAAATATTCATTATATGTGTACTAAAAATAAACGAATGCATGCACATATACATGCCTGTGGCTAGCAAAACACAAATCAAGCAGTTTTGAGCTAGCTAACATCTCAGCAAATTATAACAGCAAATTATTTTGTGGCAAATTTCTAGACCAGGCTAACTCACCAGACAATGGCAGCATCAAAAAATACACAACCCTTTCTTAATATTTCTGGCATCATCCGTTATTTTCAGCCTCATTCCCTATTAAATCATCAGTGTGACATCTTCCTAAAGTTATTTACCTCTTAAATAACTATATGACAGGAGCTCTTCAGAGAAAGAGCCTATTTTAATGTTAATCATTTCCATTTTTTAAAAATTGTATTTACTTCCTCTCAATTAAAATGGACCAATTAAAAAAAAAACCACGAAAAACCATGCAATTTATGAAATGCATCCTTCTTTATTTATTCTTATTTTTTCCTCCATTATATATACCTAGACCTCTTCTCCCCATTCCTGGATTTATACAGTTTCTAAACTGCCCTCCCCCTTTCTTGTGTTTCTTAATCACAGACCCAGTGCCATCATGCTTCTCTCTCTAAGATGCGACAGATGGGTTAATGCAGTGTAACGTCCCCATTACCTATAGATCCCTCTCAAAATAGTTACAAAATAATCTCTTCATAATCTGGTTCTCTTACTTTTGCATCTAACCATATTTCCCTGGGTTTTTAACATACATCAACCTTCCCAGCCTTTCTGCCTTATGGTCATGCCTTGCTCAGCCTCTGGTCTTGTGCTTTGATTCTTATTTTTCCTGGTCCATGATGGTTCTTTTCTGCTCTTCTACTTATCTTCTTTTTAGTGGGATCTCTTCTTAAAGCCTTCTGAAATCACTATGCATATTAAACACACTCTTTTTTAATGATCTTTCAGTAATGTAAATCTTTACCATATATTTTGTCATTTAATAAAATTTATTTTATTATTCTCTTGGTTGTACACACACATACACATTCTTTGTCTCTCCGACAGGAATAAAAGGTCTTGAGAGTCGGGAAAGTAATCTGTGTAGTTCCTTTATATTTCTATCAGTGTCGAGAACATAGTAGATGTTTGATAAAACTTTACTGTATTATATTTCAGTTCATAGTAACTAATTAAATTGAATCTTATACCAACTAAATGTGATTCCATCAAATACAGATTGAATTTTAAGAACAAGATTTTTTGAATTAAACAAACTTTCATACTTAATTTTTAATCTGTTGTGCTTTTGTCTATAAACAGAGCATCTCTCATGCTCACATTCTTTACTGGTTGAAATAAGCTCTTCCTCTGACAACTTCCTGTCAAATGGTTATTTAAAACTCTCAGGTGTATTGCTTTAGGAGACTGACACATCGGTGATTTAATATGGAATGATGCGTAAATAATGGATGACAGGGGAGCTATTAATAAAGGAAACTATATTGAAGTGCCCTCAAAGACTCATGAAGAATGGGAAAAGTTATCTGAGACTAGCTGCCTGGTAAAGACTGCTGGCTCATTAAGAATCGTTGCCTTTTTTCTTTTACTGCTCTAAATATTTCTGAGCAATTTTGTTCTTAGTGGCTGCTCTTATTAACTGCCAAATCCAATAGGAAGAAGAGGCTGTGTTTTTGGAATTTAGTATTCTGATCTGCTTTATGCCTTGGTGAGATGTTCTACAATTAAAAAAGTCTAGAGCATTACTGTGAAGATTAAAACTAAGCCACTGAGTGCCATTGAAAGCTAGAATCCTATTATTTGCGTAGATCCAGGCATAGAAAGGTAGACACTTTATGTAACGCAATTACTAGTTACACTTTAATCACTGTTGTCCTTTAAAATCTATTTTAAAATGACATTTGTAGAATCTGGCTAGAGGTAGGCTTTATCGCATAACTTAAGTGATATAAACAAAAAAACAAACAAAAAACAGTTTGATCATTACTGCCCAATATTGCATCTTATGGGCAAAACACTGTAGTATCATAAAAGTTTCTTTTAGTATTCCTTCCTGACAAAGGGCTACAATTTTCAATCCTTCCACTGTAAACCTATGAAAAGAGATACTATTTTCTCGAACCCTTTCTTAGATGGAGAATTAAGCTGAATTTCAAACATTAAGCAAAGACCTAATGAGATCTCAGTGAAAGTTAAGAACTAGGTTCACCAATCTAAAACGCACAAAATGTAACATTTACCAATGAAGAATTACTAAAATTGAAATCAACTGAAGCCTGACTATAGATTTGCAAGAACTTTTAAACATTCACTAGATTTTATGCTCGAAATGCGAGGATTTGTAAGTAATACGAAGCAACAGTGAAGTTTAGCTCTAGATTTAGAATCAGAAAAATTGGATTGGAATTCCAACTACACAATCTATTACCATCTGACCTTGGAATGGTCACATAATATCCGAGTTTTCTTCCTTTTAAGTAGAAATAATAATGTCATTTCTACGTATTTCATCAAGTAATCTTACGAAATATGAATTTGAAAATGTGTTACATCTATGAAATACTCTAAAAATATAAGTTATTACCCTCATATTTATTATTGTAAAAAGTGTGCTTTTTTTAATCCCTTGCATATATGGAATGACCGTACCCTATGACATGTCAGGAAGCAAAGCTGCTCGGAGAGCTTTTGCTACTTCTTTCATGTATCAAATCCTTTCTGTGGTTCCTCTGCCTCCTTGCTTCCATTCTCTCCGACAAGGGTGCAAATCAGCAGATGAAAAAGGCTGAGTTTGAAAGAAACTATACCATGGAAACAGGAGAAAGTCATATTTTCTAAATTCCTATTATGTCTTTGCTTCTGGGTTATCTCATTTAATCTGTTAATGAAACTTCCCTAGATACATTATTATTATCACCATTTTTCACAGAAAAAATCTGTATGCAGGCAGGTTAGGGAACTGTCTTAGAAGTTAGTTTCATTCTAAATTGTCCGTTTTCATAGCCCCCTAGTTCTTATTACAATATAATGTAAAATAAGAGACAAAGCATAGCATAAGGCATTCACCCATAATCGGGGACCTTATCAGTCCCAATTGGTAAAAACTGGTTCATGGTGAAAAGTCTTACCCTTTCTATGTATAAAGCACAGATTTGCATACAATACATATAAGGATCTGCAACACATCTAGGATATTAAAACTTAATTAGCAGTGAGTAGAAAAAAATTTCTACAAAGACTTTTTAGGAGATCAATAATAAAAAAAGGGTTGAGAAACACTGGCAACAGAAGAGAAAAATGTAACTACAGTGAATGAAATTTACAATGGCTTTGGTTCTCATCAAGGTCAGAACCAAATAAAAAGCATCAATTGTCAGCTGCTTCAGCCATGGAGTATCACCGCATATTATCCTAGAGCACATGGGGTAGAATGGGGGACATTTTTCAACCCCTGTGCTGGAGTGTTGAAATGCCATCCAACCTGATGGCAGTCCAGAAGAACTGGCAAGATCAGACCACTATGATTTTAAACAATCAGAAAATCAGAGGGTTTGGCCCCCATAAGAGTAAACCATGTCCTCAATGTGCTCACCTCTGCACACGAAATGTCCTGCCATCACGCTCCGCCTTTCTGCCCTCCATCGATCTCTTAGGAGTCAGTCCTAGTTCCACTCTTCCAAGAAATCTTTGGCTTATCTAGCTTACATCTTCTTTCCCCTCCAGGAAGATCTAATTACTTGTACAGCAGGGTGCCTTACAAACCTAGGCATTGCATTTGCAAAGATCTGGATTTGAATCCTGACCCTGCAACACATGACTGGCTGTAACTGATTTCTCCTCTTCTTGTTCCTCGGTTTGTTCATCAATAAAATGGGACTACTTATGTGTACTCAATTTACAGCCACGAGGAGCAAATATATAAAACCTTAAGCACTGCGCCTGGCCAGTAGTAAGTGTTCACTTGATGAGAATATAATAATTTCAAATGCAAATTTCTTCTCTCCTTAGATCTGGAACAATAAATAGTGTGTATTCAAAATCACAAATCTCAGCTTAGATGTCATCACCTCCTGCAAAAAGTCCCGCTCGCATCCCTGTCTTCTCTAGTCTAACTCTGCCGTGGCTCATGCTTCTCTCCTGGTGCTGCTCATACTATAAACGAATTGATTAGTTTGCTCGTCCATCTCCTTTACTATTCTGACTTCCTTGCAAACGAGGATCTTTATCTTACATAATTTTCTATTTTCAGTACCTAGAATCAAGTTTATTAATAATTTTCATTAAATGAATATAATTTATAGTTCCACAAATTTGATTATTTGTATTGCATGAAGATAGCTCACCTTTCCATCTCTATATATCTATATAGATCTACATAAATATATATAAAGATATAGCATTTTATTCTCATCCCTTGAGATATAAATCCTTACCATTGTATACAAATTTATCTTCCATTATTTTAAAACTTGACTCCCTTATTAACCTTTTGATATATATAGGTACATATATGAAATCTACCTTGAAAATTAAGAAACAACCTTAGTCCCTGTCTTCCACAATCTACACCCATTGCTTTTTTCATGCTGTTTTCTCATTTATTATCAGCCCTTTCCCCAGACTGAGGATGGACTCTGGGGATGGACAAAATGGAGGTGATTCATTTACATAGTCTTCCCAGTGCTCCAGGGCCAATTTTTAGCCAATGCCCTAGGTGAACTTTTTGGGAAGATTTATAGTATTTATCTTGTAACCTTCTGTTATGAGTCCCGAGAGCACTGGCATCCAAATACCAGTGAGAACATGCGCTGATGTGCATGCAGTGTGCCGATGGCTTCCTACTGAATAGCAATAGCACTTAATTCTACAGGTGCATATCAACAGCCAGTGTATCTAATTACTCGCGGTCACAAATTAACTGCAGTGATTACAGAATATATTCTCTTCACTCTAACATGGTTTGGGAGATCTATCTGATCATTTCAAAGATGAGCTTGAACAATGGAACATCTCAGAGTAGTTTAAAAGAATCTGATTTATAAAGCATGACTTATAAAGTTTCTTTATTCTATTGCTGCATATTTTTTCAATTAATGAACAAACTTCAATTAGTGGTGCAGCTTTGTGGTAATGAAAAATGTGAGCCTTTTCATGGTTAAGCTCAATAGCCAATGTTGTAATTTACATTTCTCTAAAATTTAACTAAAAGATACACTCATCGATTCAAACCAGTGAATGTTCTTTTCTTAGTAACACATTCTTCTTTATTATCCTTTGAAATAATAGTTCACGTATCACTTCCTCAGACAGCCTTGCTGGGCTCCTTATCTATGTGGGAGGCTCTTTCTTCAAGCTTACCTGGAACTCTACGTATGCGAGGGGCATAATTATACTTCATCATGATATTCTATCTTCTCAGGTCCTTGAGGACCAAGGCCTGTCGCCTGGCACATTCTGCAGGCTAGGTGCTGTGCCAGGGACTAGGGATAGAAGAGGAATAAGAGAGGGCCTCTCCTTGAGCCAATCACTGTTTAGTGGGAAAAAAAATGGAAATGCAAACTAACAATTATAATTCAAAGATTAAAGTCTATGGTCAGTGACTTCAAAGTGTGAAAAGACTCATGAGAAATTACTTCACATGGTGAGGATTTCACAAAGATCTATTCTTTAGACTAGTGGTTTGTAAGAGATATTTTCAGAGATGACCCCAGGGATAATTCTGATAGGTGGTTGCTAAATCATAACGAGAAGATAACATTGGAGCAACTAGGTATGTAGCCAGAATCTTTATATCACAAGTGTCCTCACTGTTTTTATTGGCATTTGCTATCGCCAGATGGAACAATAACTTATTTTAATCTGATGTTTTCTAAGCACCAAATATTTGTACGACAGTGTGCTAATTGCTCTGAAGAATATGAGGCTGAGTAAATTTGTTCTCTTGAGGAGAATGTAAGGAGTGATGTATTTTGAAATAGACCCTGCCTATATGTCAGGCGCTGTACTAGATGCTCTTTCTTTGCCAGCTTGCTTAATTTTCATGAACACACTAGAAGTTATTATTGCCCCCATTTTAGAGATTAGAAAAATGATGATCAGAGAGGTTAGGCAACTTGCTCGGCATCACACAGCTGAGAAGTGGCAGAGCCAGAATTCAAAACTGGGTCTTTTACCCCAAGTCTCGCTTCTTTCTATACTAATACATGGTCTCCCAAAAGAATTAGGTACTATCCAATTTAGGAAGAAAAAAACCACATATACAAATATCCCTATTTTTTGAAGAATACCCTAGATCAGGTGTAAACAAAAAGTAATGATATTTAATGAAGAAAAATCAAGTAAAGTCTTCATGGAGAAGGTTGCAAGAAATCCGCAAAGATTTCTGACACGTTTAAATGAGAAAGAGACTATCCAACAGAAGAATATGCAGTTTCTACCTTTCCAGTAAGCCTCACACAGAAATACGGATAATAATAACTACTCTGAATACCTGTTAGGAATTTTAATGATGATACTAACAATTAACGTTCACTGAGTGATTACTGTATACCAGGCACAGCATGAAACTACGTATCTTATCCACGCCACAGTACAACCTATGAGGTGGATGTTATTGTATCTCATTTAATATACCAGGAAACAGGTGTAGAATCTAAGTAACTGACCAAATCTCACAGTTAAAAGTTAAAGAGGTTGCAGAGCTGGCATTCAAAGCCCTAATTCTTAGCACTATGTTACTCAGCCCATCATTCATAATTGCAAAGTACTTAGCTCAGTGTTGGGTCCACAATAAACGCTCAATAGTATTTGTAATGGCCGCTATCCCTTATCAGCCACATTATCACCAAAGGCACAAAAGTGAGACTACAGAAAACGTCAGGAAAGTCCCCACAGGCCCTTGATGAGGGCTTAGCATTGGAAGTGGTTTGAGCTATGTGTGCAAAGGCAAGTTGGGGGCACAAAATACTCACACACATGTCAAGGGCAGAAGGAGTTTGACCTTGATTTGAGAAGTTATCATAAAACTAAAAAAGGCTTTATAACAGTCCGATAACCTAATTAGAACCCAATTCTTAAAATGCACATTTAAAATTCACATTTAGAAGTGAGAGATTATTGTGCTAGAGTTGGAAAGTGATTGGATATGAGCTTCAAGGGGGCAAGAAAGAGTAAAAAGTTAGTTTTGAGGGACTGGGCTTAAGTGGGTAAGCGGGATGTGGTAGTAGCCTATAAACAAGTAGAGTAAAAAGGAATAAAAATGGGCTGGGGCTGGGGTTAGGTCAAAGGCGTGGAAGGGGCTAAGGAGAGGAAAATGTTAACCAGGTTTTGGGAAACTTGATTTATTGGAGCCAAAGTGACAACCCCGATGGTATCCAGCAGGCTGTTAGAAATTTGTATGACTGAGCATAACCCTTCTGAGGAAAGGACAGAGTTAGGAATGCAGATTTTGGAATGATCCAGAACTGTGCAATATTAGGTCAGTTAATGTTTACTCACTGTATCCAAAGTAGCTTCTGGTTACTAACTCTTTGTATGGATAGAAAGATTGAATGATTGATTGATTGATGGTAGAATCGACAGTACCTGAAATTATGTATGCTGTATACAGTCATCTTTATGTTTTATTACCTGTATTTTTCACTCCATGATTATGAGGAATTTACCTTGTTTACCACTATATTCTTAGGTCCTAGAATAATGCTCGGCATAGAGAAAGCACCCATGCATATTTCTTATATGAATGAAGAGCATATGAAGGAATGGGTCTCAGTTTTTATATTCACAATAAAGGAAGAACTTCTTTACCTCTAATAAGACACTGACACTTCTAGAGAGATGAGGAAGCCTATAAACTATGTGCTTAGGATAAGGCCACGTACTGCAATTTCTCATACAATTACAGTTGATTCACAGATGCCCTGGGGCCTGCAGATTAGACTCCACGGAATTTACAGTAAAAATCTGTGGGCTCAGTCAAGTGCTTCTTTCACTGCAAACCTTGAGAAGGACCTACATTTAAGGTTTCTGTTATATTGTTATAAATAATTTAAAAATGTCTCAGTAAAGTGTCTCACATGTATGTGTGACTGACAGTTAACTCTAATCTATAGCCTCGAGGAGGTAAATGTTCGAAGTACCTAAATCAGGAGTTCAAATTCCAAAGGTTGCTACTACAAATCTTGATGGCATTTTTAGGAATTCCAGAAATACTTTTTCATTGATAACATAAAATGGTTTCAAAAAGTATGTGTGCATTGTTTTATAGCATTTGATAAAAGGGACGGGAGCACCCACCGATTTTTAGTTCTGAAAAGGGTCCGGGAACCAATCTCCTGCAGATACTGAGGGATGACTGTAGATAAGGCTAAGACAGACATGAAAGTTCACGAATGCAAAGGATGGGCTAAATCTAGAGGAATCAGAACTTGAAACAAAGGGCTCCAAGAGGTACTTTAATCAGCTGGAGGTTGGGCTTTTAAATAATTCACTGTTCATCTCACTGTGATCTTAGACTCAGTGGTCGCTGATGTCATCCTGCCCTGTGTTAGAACTCTTTTTTTTTTTTTCCTACTAGATTGTAAATGAAACCTCCTTGAGTTTTCTTGAGGGCAGAAGCTAGTTCTTACTCATGCTGGTAGACTCATGAGCCCTAGCATGATGCCTGCCACACAGTAAATAGTTGTAGCAGTACATTAACTATTGAACAGGGAGGGATGTGGTGAGAGCATCATTTTAGCAGATTACTCTGGCAGCACTGGGTTAGATGAATGGGATGGGTTGGGGAGAAATAGAGAGGGAGGCCAATTAGGTGTGCATTTCAGTCTTCCAGGGGAGAATGGTTAAGGGCTCAGAGAAATGCATCACTAAAATGTTCAGATCTAAATCTGGTCAGCCACGTGAATAAAATGGACACGGCCACACAGATAAATAGTCACACAGTATTTCTTTTCTCTGTTCTCTTTTATTCACATGGAGTTCTTAAAACCGTTGCCCGTGGTAACGTCCAGCAGAAAGCTGACCAGCGTTCGGATGCGTCTATCAGATCAAACATTGATGAAAGAGGCCTGTTCTCTTTTCTACTGAGTCAATTGTTCTAAATATAGACTGGGCAGGTTTCATAGAGCAATAGAAGTGACTAGAATTGGATTCCAGTATAGGAAGTGTCCTTCCCATAGCCAAAATATAAGCAAACTTGAAATGAAAAATAATATAATGTGAAAAAGCTAAATGTTTAAAACAATCTCAAACAGATTCCATTTTTTTTTCTGTTGTATTTTAGCGTGTTGACTTCATATTTTCTCTTGCGGCAGTATGGTGTTGAATACAAAGAGGAATATACCATCGAAGGAAGCATCGGTCTTAAAAAAATTTTAATGCACTTGCATGAGAGACCCATTTGAAACTGGCCCAGTATTCATTTTCATGGATAATTGAAGAATCTGTTTTCTACAGATTCAATCTCAAAGAGCAATACACTTTTCAACCCTTTCATAAAATAAAGTTTCTTTCATTTTTCTAATTTAAAGGTAATATTTTTAATTTAAAGGAAGCCATTATAGAAATTTTGAAAAACTAAGGGGCAAAAAAAAAAGAAAAAACACAGAATGGAATCACCCACAATTTCATCTTTCAATATAACTACTGTCAACAAATTTTTTGAAAAAAATATCTCAAGTATTATTTATATGAATACAACTATGTAAAATTTCTTTATCCTTTGGTTTTTGCTTAAATGTCACTTCCTCAGAGAAGTCGTCCTTGATCCTTCCTCATGTCCACTATTTTTTCCCCCCATAGGACACTGTACTTTGCTTTGTGGAACTTAACACAGTTTTTAACATTGTGTATTTCTTTAATGCCAGCATTCCACATGAGAGCAAGATCATGTTTATTTTCTTCAGTATCATGTGTCCAACGCACTCAGGCAGGTACTCAGCATACAGCACACACTTGAGGTAAATTATTTACTAAAGTTTTTTCAGGCACTATGTTGCAGTGGTTTAAGGCAGCAGCTTCTGCAGCCAGACTTGGGAGTGAACACTGCCGTGGAAGGCAAAATGCGTTGTGACATTACACAGTAAAAGGAACATTAGCGGTGTGACCAAGTTAAGTATCTCGAGATGCTTACCCTGGATTTGTTAGTGGGCCCAGTAGAATCACAAATTTCCATACAATAGGGAGGCAGGAGGGTCAAGGTCATACAAAGGGATGTAATGGCAGAAGGGAGGAGAGAGAGAGAGAAAGAAAGAGAAAGATTGGAAGATGCTATGCTACTGGCTTTGAAGCTGGAGACTATTGCCATGAGCCAAGGAATGCAGTTAGCCTCTAGAATCTAGAAAAGACAAGGAAATAGATTCTCCTCTAGAACTTCCATAAGGAACCAGCCCTGCCAACCCATTAGATTTCTGACCTCCAGAACTATACATAACAGAATAAATTTGTGTTGCTTTAAGTCACTATGTTTGTGGTCACTGGTTCCAGCAGCTATGAAAAACTAAGCTGATACATATCCCAGAATTACTTAGTTGACTAATATTGGGTGTGAGTATATGTTTTTCTTTGTACAACAGTCTTCATTTGGACTGCTTGGTTAGCATATCTGGTGGGAGGAGGGATAGTTCTCATCATCTTCATTGTCTAGTTTTCCGCTAGCTGCCCCCATGTCCACACTAGAGGTCACAGTATACCCTATAAAAGCTTCTGATGCCACCTAGTCATCAACCAGGGGATCTTCTCCAGGCAATCTCACATTTCTTCCATTTAGGACAAAGACCAAGATAATTGCTTTTTTTGGCCTACGTCTAGCTTATCATATTATCTCTCTCTCTCAATCTCTCTCTGCCTTGCCTATCAGTTGCCTTGTCCTCAGCATTAAGGATCTCCCCAGCATTCAAAGATGATGTGTTCATATCATCATTGTCTTAGACAGTTCGAGCTGCTATAACAAAATATCATAGACTCTGTGAATTAAACAACAGAATTTACTTCTGACAGTTCTGGAGACTGGAAAGTCTAAGATCAAGGTGTCGGCAGATTTAATGTCTGGTGAGGTCCTTCTTCCTGGCTTGTAGACAGCCACCTTCATGCTGTGGCTCACATGGCCTATACTTGGTACATGCAGTTAGAGAGGTAGAGAGGGATCTCATGTATTTTCCCTTTTTTATGGCAGCATTAATCCCATCATGGGGGGCCCACCCTCACAACTTTGTCTAAACCTAATTACCTCTCAAAGGCCCCATTTCTAAGTACCATCACAGTGGGGGCTAAGGCTTCAATATATCAATTTTGAGGGACACAAACAACTCTCAGCTGGTAACACACATCCAGAGGCTAGGATGTCCTGATCCCTGAATCCACCTCAAATTACCAGGTTTTCATATTAGTGTACCAGTTTTTAATTATATTAAGACACTGGTTCTCAGCCCAGTATAACAAAATGATAACAAGAAAGATCTTTTCAACATAATTGTAGTTAAACACAGGGTGCTAGAGATTTTGACTTCTACCATTAAAACTTTTTTATCCACAGGGAGAATGATTATATGCCCCACTTTACCTGGGACAGTCCAATTTATAACTATCGACCTTTCATAATTATTAATAGTGCTTCCTTTTACTCTAAAAAGTGTTCTAGTTTGTATGATAAATTATATGATTCTTCTATCTTGGACTTTGGATGAGTCACTTAATATATCTTAGGATTTATTCCTCATCTATAAAATGCAACAGTGCTACCCCCTCACAGGATGCTGGATGGATTAAGTAACATGAGCGATGATCTCAGCGCTCAGTAGATGCTCTGTCTGGGTTGGTTTCTTTTCTTTTCGGTAAGAACTGACCACCTTAAAACTGTGGAGAGGAATGCAAACACAGTGGGGTCCATTGATTAATTTAATTTGGGAGAAGGTATTTAAAAGTAGGGTATGGCTGAAGATGAAGACAAAGTTAGTCAACTTGCCAATGGCCTAAATACAGGAAGGACCACCAGAGTCATAGCATCTCAAAGAAAAAGATAGTACTCATTATCAAGTCCAATTCCCCTCTTCAGGCAGAAACATCCCTGTAACATCCCTAACAGGCCTACCTCCTAATTATTAACACCAATGGGTAACATTTATAGAGTGATTACCATGTCTCAGACATTGTGCTAACACCTGACGTGAATGATTTTAAATCATCTTTTTAAGAACCCTAGAAGGTGGGTACCATGAAAATCTCACTATGAAGATAAAATTTGCAGATTCACATAGAATCCAGTCTCTTTAATTAAAACAATTAAAAGCCTAAAATTTGTATTTGAGAAGCAGAGAGTTCAAAATGCCTTTAAAATCTCTAAAAACTTATAAGACTTTCTTCGTTGTAAAGGTTGCTTTAATTTTATGGATATTATTCTACAAACGTTAACTCTGTTTATTTGTAGTACCTATCTGTCATAGAATGCTATATCTTTAAAGATCAGGGAGGCCTTCTATAGTTATTAGGAAATGACAAAAATGACATATCATATAGTTTTTTTCTAGAACAACCAACTGGTTTCAAGGTCTGGGAGGATATTTTTTATGTATTGGGAAATCTATGATGACCGAACAGCTGACCAAGAAGCATTAAGGTATAGTGGAGAGTGTTCAGGGTTTTATAGAAAGAAAAAACTTTATTCTACTTGATCTGAAATAGCTTATAATGTGAGCTCAAACTAATGATTTTACTATACTTTGTGCCTTAGTTACCCTTTTTGTAAAATGTAAGTATAGCTAGATTATCATTAAAATCCTTTCAAGTTTGACAAGACTCTGATTCTCTGTAATATGGCCTAGATTCCTTGCAAATTGTCACTTTGGCCAAGCAGCCCAGTGCTTGCAAAGAGCTCAGGGCATTCAGAAGAATTCAATTTTATATTTCACAGATGGAAACTAATTGACATTCTTCAGGTAGATCAAGTGTAACAGCAAAAGCTTGCACAGGTTTCTAGCAGACCCTGAGCCCAGAACGGTTTCAGTCTGTCAACAAACTGAACATGTTGTAGTAAACTCAGTAATCAGCTGTCTTTCTGAGGGAAAGTTATCACCGAGAGCAGAGTTTTGTTGGGTCAAGGACACCAGGTTGCTTATTTTGAGATGGATCACACTCAGAGCCTCAGAAACCAGAAGCACTTTTCCGATTCTGCAGCAGTAGATGTTTAACTTGGCCCACAGCAGAAGCCTTAGTCCCAGAACAGAACATGTATTGATCAATGGGACTTCGCCTCCCTGTGATTTTGAAGATTGTTTCAGTTTTAGCCTCTTGTCTCTTCTCATCCAGAGCCTGTTCTCTAAAAACTTCTTCCCCAAAGTTTGAAGCATAAAACTGGTCTACCATTGCTAGCTTCCCTTCACTGCTCTTACCTCTTTTGAGGCATCTAATGAGGACTGTCTACTGCCTGCTTACATGTATGTATTTGTGTTTATTTCAGAGTTCCATATCTGTGACTTCTAGCCCAAGTGGCCAATCTGAAATTGCTTTCAAAACAATAAAAAATTTCCAACAAGTTATCAAGATCAATTCCATTTGAATGATTTCTTGATCATGTGTGTTGTGCTCTGTTCCATGCTTGAAGCTGGGTGTTCCCAAAAGATTCAAACACATCCCTCTACCCTCCACACAGAACTGATAAGCTACTAAAGGAGTAGACAGATAAACTATATTTTATTTCCATGAGGCTGAACGCTTTTACAGAACGAGTTTCTCAAATTGTCTATGATGATCAATTTCATCTTTTTCTTTCCAATCTACACAGATACTTTTGTAAAATACAAAATAGCACTTATAGATGTTACGACAATAACACATTGCTGTGATAGCTTCTAAATGCGTTTGCTCAATTTCGTACTTTGTCCCTGAGAGTGAGTAGTCTAGAGTTTGCAAAACAACCCCCTCCTACAGATTACAATTTGAGTAGCACTTTCTTAAAACATCTTGAATAAGATGCTATTGGAACACAAATAAGTGTACAGTTGATCCTGGTTGAGGCATGAGAACAGTCTCAGAAAAACATTAGTTTTCTTCTTCCTCCATCTTTGCTTCCCTGAAGGCCAGTAACTACCTCCATCTTACAAGTCTGGTTTCCCATTGCTTCCATCAGAATACACTAGATCTGGTCACCTCTTCCCTTCTAAATCACACGTCTTTTCTTTTTTATACATATATATTGTTTCTCTCCTGTTTTTTTATCCAGTCACAGATTGTTCCTCAGCAATGTGCTCTCCTTATGCCCTACAGAGCTGCCTTGACTGGGCAGTTAGGGCTCATCACACAGATCCAGATGGACCTCTGAACAGACCTTTCCTCTGTCACTCCCTGTGATGTCTTCTCTTCACACTGTAACTCAAGGCTCCTGTGATCTAATTTTTTTTTCAGTTGTTTTTATCACAATTATTTCATCATGTTTGCAAACCCTCATCAAAACTGAATTATTTACAGTTTTTCAATAAGTCCTGGTCTTATATATCTTCACACCTTCAATCATATTTTTTTTCCTTTCTTCCTTAAAATTTCTCCCCTTCCTTCACTATTCCCCAGTGTCCCCACCAGTCCATTTCTGCAAAAAAAAAAAAAAAAAAAAAAGCTATTCCTTGTGCCCTGTCACGAAATCTCTACAGATCATGCTGCAGTAGGAATAATCACTTAATCTGTTAACTTCCTAATGTATTTCATTATCTTTTTCTTCTGACACTAGAGACTACATCTCAAACCATGGTGAGCTGTAGGCACATCATCTACCATCTATGCAAGCTCTCTGAGGTCAGAATTGATGCCTTACTTACTCTCTAGTAGCTACCTAGCACCAGGCCTTTGTTTGACCCTCAGTCAATTATTTACTCATTCATTTGACTACACAGAGTTTTCTGATTGTACTATGTGCTACCCATCTACCCATACCTTCCCAGCCTCCCAAGAACTCAGTCTATTGACAGAAAGCAGATGAACAAACAGGTAATTATCAAGCTATTAGTTAAGAGCCAAGAGAGTATTTTGTACCGAGCGATACAGCAAATGGAGAGAGAATGTGCAGCTCAGGATAAAGGCGAGCACGGTGTCCGGGGAGTCCTTGTTCATGAGGTACCAGGTGAGGTCAGAATTAAAGGTAAGCAAGCACAGAGGAGGCATGCAGAAGATGGGGGTTGGGGAGGAAGGTGTCTAGGCTGAAGAGACCACCGGACAGAGGCTCCAAAGCAGGAAACAACTGTGCATGGTGAATGAAGGAGGTCTAGGCAGGCTGTATCACTAGGGACTAAACTGAGAAAGAGCAGTGGCTACTTAGGAAGGAAGAGCATATCACTGAGCATGCGTAAAGAAGTAATAGTTCTTGCAAGCCAAATAATTTCATAAGTAAAAGTAAACACTAAATATGTTAAAACATAAATAAGGAATGATATATAATGCTAATATTCAATAGGCTAGTTTGACTTACTGGTACTTTACAGTTATCTGATTGCTTTTCCCATTTGATTGTGCTCCCCAGCGTAGTTCTAAGAATCTAAACTGTGATTTTCTCTAGACTTCTTTGTATACTCACAGGAAATTATAAGGTGCTTGTTGTGTGTTGCTAAGAGTCATTTAACTAATTATTTCAAATAAAGCAGCCCAGCAACTGTATGGAATTGAAAAGCGTACCCCACCCCTACCAAAAAATCACGTGTACCTAGAACCTCAGATGATGGCTTTATTTGGAAATAGGGTCTTTGCAGATGAAATTAGTTAAGATGAGCTCATACTAGACTAGGATGGGTCCCAAATTCATGTGACGTCCTTATAAGAAGAGGAAGATTTGAAGACAGAGAGACACACACAGAGGGAAGTCAGCCATGTGAAAATGAAGGCAGACATTGCCGTGATGCAGCTACAAGCCATGAAGTGCCAAGGACTGCCAGCAACCACCAGAAGCAAGAAGAAAGTGTACGACTCTCCCTCAGAGCCTGCAGAGAGAGCATGACCACATCGATACCTCGATTTTAGACTTTTAGCCTTCAGAACTCTGAAGAAAAAAATGCTATCATTTTAGGCCACCTAGTTTGTGGTAATTTGTTACAGCAGCCTTAGGAAACTAATAAAGCAACCTAAATAGATCAAGCGTATACGCTCTCTGTCTTCATTTGGCTTAATCATCTCAGAAATGTCCTCTTGCTTAGTGTCCTTAGACAACTTAATTTCCACAGAGCTCTCTGATAAATTTCACAAATTGGAGGCATAAGCAGATTCTCTTAAAAGTGTATGAATTTATTCTTGTTCTCTTAATGCACCAAAATTAGGTAAATAAATCTTATTTAAGTTTAAATAAATTTGAGTTTCATCCCATTTTCTAAGTATGGAACTTTTAAGCTCTTTGAAGTGATGCATCTTATTCATATAAAGTAGTAGTTCCAGGTTCGGCGCATGCTTGTTAAATTTTACCCAAGTTGTTATTTCCCAATTTATATTGCTTAATTATTCAGGGAAAAGTTGCTCATGTAAAGAAAATATTCAATCCCTGAATATGTATAGAATACATTTTACTATTGTATAGTCTTTGATAAAGATGAAGGTTTGAAGGTCCTGGTATTTCTTAGAATTGTGCTTCAATACGGAGTTGGCTCTTTGGTGAAAAATGGATGATTCCTCCTCTTTCTGGAAATGATAGGCAGTCACTGAGTTCTGCTCAACAGGATAACCGAGAGTGTTTACAGGAAGATGTGAGATGATTATACTTCTCTTTAGATGTCATTGCCCACTCTCGACCATGCCGCGTTAGCACTCATTTCCTCTGACAAAGATGGGAAGCCATCTGTCAGGAGGTGTGGGAGAGGATGGCGTGTCACTTGGAGCCGCAGTAACACCAATGATTTGTGGAAGCTCAGGTCTGTTTATCTCCATTGTTCAAACCTTGTGGGCCAGATGCCTTTTCCACTTGTGGTCAATGTCAAGACACAGCTAAGCACACACACTCCATCAGAGTAAGAGAGGAAGCTGCCTGATAGGCAAGGACGTACACAAACGATGTGACCGGGTTAGTGATGCTTTCCTCAACGAGGTGAAATTACCTGTTCTTTACCCCAATGCCTGTATTTGACAAAGGGGCCTTGAATCACCATTGCTAGATAGAATGAACGTCTCTATGTTTAGACTCTGTCACCTACTGGGGATATTATTTTTGTTTTTTTCCTGGTAAGCACAGGTGCAAATACCCTACCAAAGGGTTTGAATTTGCTGGTGTGAAATATCAAGGTCACTCTGATCAATCAGGTGCTGTATACACAGAAGAGCAATGCAATCGACTTGTTGAATTACAAAAATAGATTTATGTACAATGTTTTAATGAAGACATGTTTTAATACTTATAAAATAGTTCTGTATGACTATTACAAAGAAGGAGGAAAATAATAAAAGGAATTGTGTAACAAACGGTTATAATAATTGGCTACTTGGAGTGTATCTAATAGGCAAAATAAATCCAAATTTAAGAATTACTTTTTATATATCCCTCAATGGTTTTTATGTCTATTATAAATAAAATACAACTTATTTGATAAATTATATTGATAACTTACTTTGTGCTAGGCACTGCCCTAGACTTGGGGTTTAATTCATTGTTGAAGGAACAGTAGAATAATTTTATTCATTCATTCATTCACTCACTCATATATTCACTCAGAAGCATTTCGGAGTGCATATTCTGTGAAAAGCATTGTGTTAAAGGTTATTCCTTGCCTTTGAGGAAACTTCCTAGTCTGGAACAGGAGGTAGGTAAGAAAACAGTTAACTGACTGGATGGTGAATACACAATGCAACATACAGATGATGTATTATTGAATTGTACACTTGAAACCTACATAATTCTGTTAATCAATGCAATACGATGCTGATTTAGATAATACATGAGTTTTCGTGATAATGAGAATGAGGTGATTAGCTCTGGGGGAATGTGGGAATGAGTAAAAGAAGCAGAGAAGGTAAAGAGTTCACTGAGGAGGCAACACCAAACCTGGAATTTGCAAGATGATTAGCAATTTCGTAAAAGGACATCCAAGACAAAAGCCATTCCAGTGAGGGGGGTGGAAATGCATGCAGTGAAAGAGAACAAAGAAACAGAATACTGGGTAACTAAGTAGTTCGATATGGTTGATAGGAAGGTATAAGATGAACGGATGTGGAAAAAAGAAAAGACAGATAGGCCAAGATCAAGTAAGATGAAGAGTGAAAAACGTCCACTGAGTTTGGGATTAGGACGTCGCTGGTGACGTAACAAACACTGTTTTAGTGGAGTGAGGAGAACAAAGCTGGAATATAAAGAATTGTGAGACTATGTCACAGGAGGGCAAGGCCTGGTCTATGGTGCTCGAACATAGATGGTGTCCAGTAAATATTCCCTAAATATAGAATGGGCACATTTGTAGTATTTTAATGTAAATACAAGAAACGAGAGCGAATATGGCTTCAGGAAAGAAGATCCTGTTTTGAGGGAGACTCGTAGTATATTTATAGATTTGTTGTTGGTGACAAAGCAGAGGGTCAAGATTCAGAAAAGAGAGAGTTCAATGTTGAGAGACCAAGTGCTCAGGAGCGGGAGGGCTGGGCAGGGGAGGGATCAAGAACACCAGTAGAAGGATGAGCTCTGAAGCAGAAAGAACATAGCTCTTCTTAGGTCACTTCAACAGAGACACACATATGGGGCACTTTCATTGATCTGGGGACTGTCAGATTCCTTACAGAGAGTCACAAATGGAATCCAGAAACATCCCACCTCTTGTCAACATGCTTAATCTATTGATCTTTGACCATTTTGTATTATGATCCTACACTAAGAAACACTTCTCATACTGTGACCCAACATACACACACACACACACATACACACACACCTTGTACAAAAGTTTCAACAAATTTAAGCCTACTATATACTTTTACTTACTATGTGTCATGCCCTGTCATAGTTCACATTTTATTCCATTTTATTGAAAAAGTCTGGTTAAGACCTACAGTGTTTATTTTACTACGGTGGGGGTTCTTAAATATTTTTTCTACCACGGACATCTTTGATCGTCTACAGAAGCCTGGGGACACCTCAGAAGAATGCCTTTGAATATATAAAAGACATAAGGTTACAAAGGAAGTCAACTCTATTACAATACAGTAATCAAAATATTAAAAAGACACATTAGCAATGGGCCTAATAACTACTATAATTTCAAAGTAGTGAAAACATAGACTATTTTGAGATATTTACAATTACAATGTGATATGAAGATATGTTAAAGTCTATTGGTTATGAAGTCACAGATGTTACTAATAATACAGTGTTTTGTTACCTACATTCATAATTAAATGCTAAATTTCTCTTAGGGCTAATGAAAATAAAGATGGAACGTTCTCTGCATTAAGGTTTATGAGCCCACTGAGTGTTGTGGCCCACTTACCCCAGGTTAAGGCCCCTTCTAATGATAGCTTGAGAACTGGTTCCTGGCTCTCTCTCTGCCTCCTTTCCTTCTCTCTATCTACACACGCCCTGCTGTAATATGTCTTGCCTTTTGTCAAACACACTGGGCATGCTTCTGCCTCAGGGCCTTTGCATTTGCCATGCCTTTCTCTGTCTGTGATGTTCTCCCCAAATATTTATGGCTTGCTTCTTCACTGTGTTCAGGTCTCAGAGATCCTGATTAGGACTGAAAAAGTGTCCCCCACCTATGACTCTCTATCCCTTCACCCTGCTTTCTCATTACAACATTTATTTACCCAGAACTGTATCATAGATTTATTTGCATATTTGGTGAGTGACCTCCTCTTAGAAAGCAAGTTCCCTGAGACAGGGATTCCTTTGATTTAAGGACATCATAGTGTCTGGCAGGTAGCAAGTGCTCAGTTAATATTTGCAGAAACAGAGCATTTTAACAGAGCATCTGTATGGTCAGTGAGTGCTTAGATGTGGGGCACAGCCTATTCTGGGGCCTCAGAAAGGAAGGATGACATCGAGGAGGATGTACTGTGTGGGCACAGTCTTGATGTCATCGAAGACTGGAGAAAGCAGAAAATTAAACATTTCAGTTGGAAAAATGTTTAGTTTCCAATCTAGATAGCGTGAAGTCATGTTTAATGAAAATAAATGGCTTTCTCAGTCATGCCTTAATGGTCTTGACTTTGGATTTTCTCTCTACTCTCTAAGCTCTGCATTAATTAAGGATTTTTAAAGAAGCAACCCAAAGTGGGTTTATATAAATAACACAGATGGCAATAGAAATATCATGTAGGAATTTGGAAAGATGAGTTCTATTAACAAAGAACTGGGCAGATGAAACTGGCATATCATTTGTATTGATATAACTAACTACCTTACTTTCACAAGGGAACTTTGATATATTTTTCCATTAAAACATATTACAACCATTCAAATCCATTTGAGTCTTAACCTACAAATCATTGATTCCACTGATTTTTTCCCTCATTCAAATTCTTATATCAACCAGACTTGAGATAGGCATGGCTATATGCCAATTGAAAGAGTGATTCTAGATAAAATGTCAGCAAGCCTTATCTGAAAATGCCAGATCTAGGAAGTTATATCTGATGCTAAAATCAGAAACTGACATAATTTTAATTAGCCTTCACTTAGTGAACACATATTTAATAAATGGTCATTTAGTTTGCCCTTTAAGATATACAGTCGATTGGTTGGTGCAAATTTTTCTCTATGTTACGTCCCTTTGTCCTTCATGAGCATATCATAAAACCACGGACATGTACATATGCAGAACAAAAACCCAATGTGATATACAAAACAAAAAACTAATCAGATAATTTATGACAAGCTAAAAATGTAGATATTCAAAGGGTCAGAGAAAGATAAAAATTTTCTCATTCTCTTATCCCATGAATATTATTTGCAATCAAAACAATGCTGTATGCTGTGCTAGATGCTGAAAATATAAAGGGAACAAGTTAGACATGGACTTTACCTTCTGACAATGGAGTAGGTAATGGACAAGCACACAAATAAATGAATTCAGATAGTTACAAGTGTTAAGAAGACAATAAAATAGATAATAGCGGGATTTGGTCCACCTAGATCTTCAAAGTCTCTTAGAGTGAACACAATCTAATTTAATTCCTGGTCCTACCAAGCCCTCCTACTTCAAAGTAGCTTCCTGTAGAAGCAAGACAAATTCCTATATTTCCTTACACACTCATGTGTAAGAGAACCTGCTACAGAGAATATGTTACATTTTGAAATCCTGCCTCCACCCAAAAGTTACTTATTCCAATAAAATTCTTCACCAGCAGGATTTCCCAAATGTCATCCAGTCCCTAGCTCCAGGCCCTGCTGATTTGTCTGAGAAAGCCCAGGTGTGGCATGGGGTATGGTCCATGAGGCAAGGCTTCCTGGCTTCCACGTAATTTGGAAGGTGGAGGAAAATTGAAGACACCAGGGACAGCTGCAAGGAAGGCAACTTGGGAATCAGAGGCAAGAGAGTGAATGAAAAATTACTTCCCGACAAAGCAGCCACCCCCAAAATACCTGCCCCAGTATTTCCCACAGTGTAAGAATGCCGCCTTATAGATGGCCATCCTTTGAAACATTGTTGAGATACTTCTCCATTAAAGATGCACATTTGCTTTAATACAGAAATTTTTCTTGTCAAGTTCTAGCTTAAGAAACTAAGAAGAGATACAATCAGATATTTATCCATAAGGATGTTCATGTCATTGTTACTTCTGATATTGAAAAAGTTTAAGCAAGAATCTAAATAGGACATAATAAGGAACTGGTTAGATCAATTAACGTAAATTATATACATGCTCATGTGTATAGAATTCTACAGAGCTATTACAAATGATGTTGCAGAAGAATTTTTAGTGGCAGGAGAGTGTGTTGATGGTATACAGTTAGGTGAAGAAGAAGAAGTTTACATACAGTATGTACGGTGCAATACAAATTGTGCATATGTTTATGAGAAAATTACTTTGCATGTATATAAACCAAAAGTTAATAGTGGTAAATTGGATAGTTTGAAAAAAAAAAAAAACACATTTTATTTGTGCTTTACTAAAGATTTTTCAAGAATTTCTAAAGCCAACGTGAGTTACCTTTCATAATCAGGAAAAGATGTTATTTTGTAAAAGTTTCTCCTTTTGAGTGGTGAGCACTTCTTGAAAAAGCAACAGATTCATCCTTTGACACTTAGGTGGAAGTTAGAGTCAAGTCAGAGGCTTGTGGCTGTGTAAAAAAAGTGTAGACTAAAGGCAGAAGTAGAGAACGGAACTAATAACCAACTCCGGTCTTTGCAGAGGAATAAATCATATGGGATGTGAAGGGCTCTGTCAAGAAATGGCATGAAGAAATCAGAGAGGCCTTGGGGATTAGCCAATGGGGCTTTTACTTATTTTGTGAAGAAATTCTTTGTGCAAGATGTGACATTCTCTGGGATGGGCCGGGGTTTTGTGTTTGTTCTGTATTGTTTTGTTTGTTTAAAGCTCTAGAGTTGGTACCTTCTAGGTACCAAATAGAAGCCCAACCTCTAGGCTTCCCATCATGGTGCAGAACATTTAGCCACTAGAACCACAGCATGCACCATGGGCACTGGCATGCCTTCTCTATCTGCTCCCCGATCAGAGTTGTTGGAAGGGCCAAAGAAACGTGAAGTACTTTTCTGAATATATACTATATATCACACATCCAAAGGAAACAACACGACAATCTTGTGTAAAAATTAAATCTTCACAACCTATAAACACTACACCTAGGTGAGACCATGAGCTAATACTATACTGTTTTTGAGACTCTGCCTCTGTAATATCATCTGTTAAATGGGGGTAATAATAGTCACTACTTAGCAGGTTGTTACAATGACTGAATGTGACAGTGTATACGGAACACAGTGTAGCATGTCTAATATCACTTTCCACCAAAACCAGGCTATCAATAGCTAAAGACCAAAGCTCTCCAAAAATAGCTCTTATAAATTGTTCAGTAATCTAAATACTTTATTTTTGCTCTTCAGATAGCCATAATGCTATATAACAATGACAGATAGTCTACATTTACACCACTAGAAATAAGTAATTTTGGAAGAAGCCATTTACAATTGGCTATGGATCTATTCTGTTTATAATATTGAATATAAACACACTAATCCCACAGAGAGGAAAACGTCTTTCCCATTGAATTCTCTATCAAACTGAGACATAGAACGTTAATTCCGCACCAATGTTGATGAGTTCGGATTCTAAAAATATTTCTTTTAATGCATCACAAAATACTTAAGTTTGAGGTTAGTCGAAACTATTAGAATATCTTTCAACTTTTGGAACAAATGCTTTATTAAAATGCACATTTAAATGAGACGCATCTCTGAGACCTGATTCTTTAAGTTGCTAAGTCTTCAAAAACAATAATTAAAGCTTCCATCTCATTACTAATAAAATGACAAATTGAATATTGTTTATGCACTACTGAAATTCAAATTTATTTTTTAAAAAAACTTGAATGTTATTGAGTCAAAAGCCAACAGAGATCGACAATTTGCCCAAATCTGAAAACTATTTCTAAATTAAGAATAAAATGGATAGAAAGAAAAACAAAAGCCTTTGTGTTCCATATGAATAACAGCCTGGGGCACTGATATTAGTGGGAAGAAGATCTGGTCTCAAATCTGACATTTGTGACTTACAAGCTATTTGACCTATGATTGCTTTATTTACCTCAGTTTTCTTTTGTTATTAAATGTGACCACCAATGCTACCTTCTTAGATTTCTGTGAGGTTAAAATGAGAAAATAAATGTCATTCCCTTGTCCTTTCTTTCTATGCCATGAGGAATAGACTGGTTTTCTGAAAGTTCACTCTGCTCCCAGGCCTTTGGTGACTGCCCTGACTCCATCATATTCCTGCATTGCACATACCTTACAGTGCTTGGAAGAATTACAATTGTTCATCTGTTTTATTCACATCTGATTTGAACAAGCAGACAGGGATTCCAAATTCACAGTGTTCTGAGTGTAAGCTCCATTAATGCAGCTTTGTTTTGGTGCATTATTTTTGCTCCTTTTGTATAGTCCATATTTTTACTATACCTTTCATATAGTAGGTGCTTAATAAACACTTGTAGAGTGAACAAACATGCAAAATCCCTGCAGACCATGTGCAATATGCTTTTGAGAGAAAGATAATGCCTAATAATAAGAGAAGTCAGAGAGGAAAAAAAAATAGGATATGTCAGAACTGAGACAGGAAATAAAGAGAAACAACAGGGCCACACCAAGAATGAGAGTATCTGAAGGACCACGTGGCAGACAGATGCTTTAGCTGTCCCTCTCTGACTCTCACCTGCTGAAAATTATGTCTGTGTATTATCCTCTTCCTTGAGTTTGGGCAGGACCTGTGGCATAATTCCAACCAAGTAAATATGGCAAAGGTGACACAATGTGCATTATTACATTATATAAGACTGTACTGTCTGTGTTGCTAGAGTCTCTCCCCTCCCCCTTGGTTTTGAAGAAACAGGCTGCCATGAATTCTACAGTCACAAAGAATTTAATGTGGCCAGCAATCATATAAGCAGTGAATCATATCCTTCCCCAAACAAACCACCAGATGAGAACTCAGTCCTGGCCAATATCTTGATAACTACCTTGTGAGACTCTACGCAGAGGATCTCCCTGAGCTGTTCCCAGACTCTTGACTCACAAAAACTGTGAGATAATAAATGTGCATTCATTTAAGCTGCCCAGTTTGTTACACAGCAATAGAAAACTAATACTAACCAATCAAGGTCAAGATAGAGAGGCAAAGAAGAAACAAAAAAGAAATGTCAAACATGTGCGCATACAGAAGACAACATAAATATCAGATTTCTCTAAGGCTGTAAAAATTTTATGAAGTGATACTTTTGTAAGACCAGCTCCAACTTGTCTCAAAGGGGCCAAACTCAGGGTCACAGGCAACATAAATATGACATCAGTTACAATTTTCTTGTGAACCACACATCACAATTCTTTCTCAGAGTTATAGCCTTGCACGTGGCCCCAAACAAATGTATTCAAATATGTATCCTGATCACAAGAAGAGTTGAACAGAATGGTGCAAATCTTCTGACACTAATGAGAAAAGCTATAGTGAGTGTGTGGATAACATCACTTTGTGATTCAAGGACAACACATAACTGGGATGTCATCAGCAAGTAGCAATATTTTCTCTACTGATATTGTAAAATCATTACATAAAAATCAACAAACAGAAGACAAGGATAGTGTTCAGAGGGTTTGCAAACACCCTGAGGAGTTTTCCTAACGAAGAGGAGGTATCTCTCTAACATGACAGAAATCTCAAAACTAGATAGAAATGCAATATAAAGTAGAAGGACTTAATCCAGCTTAGGATGCAACAGCTCTGTGGGACACTATGGCTAAGACTGAGGCAGACTGGGAATTCTGCCTATGAATGGATCGCAGTCACCTTTACTGCAGTTTGTCATATAGAAATGTACAGAACCGCAGAGAATCAGGAAGTCCCTTTCCTACAAGCGGGTGGCAGACATTTGTAGCCCTGGGTTGCTGGGAGTTCCCTCTTTTCAAACATCCTAACTCACTCTCTCCTGAAAGGCCCAGAAGACAGGCTGCTTGACAGCCTTGATCTCAGCTGTCATCACCTTAGTCCAAAGTGAAAAGATAAACACACATTCCTCCAAACACTTCCCAGCCCTAAGCTGATTTTGTTAACGAGAGCTTAGTTTTAGAGCATTTGTCATGTGAGGAGGCATCCTGCAAAATACGAGTGATAAAACAAAATCTTTGAAGATATGATGGCTGAAATCGCTGGCAATCCAGCATCAGTTCAGTCTACACAATTGCCAAGGGTTGTTTTGTTTTCCATTGATAATATTTTTGCTTTTCTTTCTTCACTCAAGTAGCAGGCAGCTTTGATGCACCTACTCCTCGTCAGGCACTGGGTTAGCCCTTGGGAGAATGTGAGGGAGAAGCTTACTGCAAAGCCTTTATCCTAATAAAATAAGGATGCAGGACCCAAAATTTGACTGCAATACATCCACTGGGTTGTAGAGGATTTTATGATAAAGGTTGAAAAATAATAATAAAAGGGTAATTAGTTCTTAAGAGAAAAGGGAATGTAAAATTAGAACTAATATTTTTATAAGCACTAATAGCTAAAGTTCTGTTTATAAGTGAAATATAGACCCATGACCATTACCATTTAAAATGCAGTTATAAAATTATAGTAATTTCCCTTTTTTTTTTGTATTTCATCTAAGTTTTTCCACATTATTTATTAATTAGTTCTTAAAGAGATCCCAAGAATTAAGTATTACATTACTAACATTGTGGTTGTAGAGACATTAGTAGCTTACTCCAGGCCAGTATAGTTGAACTTAAGCTAGAAATAAATGAACAAGGGAGATTAGGTATTTCATTGAGTTCAAGAATTTTAGAGTTAAAGGGACTTTGCGTAAATCACCTAATCCAACTTTCATTATATATACAGTATAACCCATAGGATAAATTACATGCTTGAAGGTCACGTAGCTAATCGTCAACAGGTCCCATTTCTAAACCACCTCACATTCTGTCATATTTCTCATTCTTCAGTTAGCCATTTAATATCAGTTACTGCCTAAGTGTTTAAAGTACTGTGTAAGGTGTTGTGATTTCGTGAGCCAGAAACGTGATTTTTGCTAGTGGAGGGTGCAATAAAAGGTTAAAAATGTTGGAACGAAAGTGCCTGGGGACTTATAGGAGCTAAAAGTGGGAGGCATAATTCTGGTATTCTCTAGCAATCACTCCCAATATGCATGGAGAGGAAGGCGTGGCCGAAGGACATTTACAGGAAGATGATCCACGTGTGTTCTAAGGTGGCAGATGCCTACAAGGGCTGAGGAGTTCGCATCGAAGGTGGATCCTGCTTAGCATGAGTGCACATGCAATATCGTGAGTGTCAAGGGCCGTGGTCACCGGAGATGGCATGCCCCACTTTAAAGGGTGGCCAGACTCAGGCCTACCTTAATATTCACTTGTGTGTTCATGGGCCCAGTCTTGTCAGATTTTATTTTATTTTATTTTATTTTCCTAAGACACCGACAATATAGATTTTGTGAAATTTTCTGAAGCTCTTAAGTTGGTTGCTGGCCTCATAGGAGCAGAGCAAGAATAAGTTAAGTGTAGCCAATTAGCAAACACACACTATACAAAGATCATCTTTAAAATGATTTGTGCTTAAACTCACTCCTTTCCCTGGGGATCTTTGCATAGACTTGTTAATTGGGTTTCTCTGAATATCCGGTTGTTCACTAGTGATTGCCTAGGCAGCCCAAAGCTTTGAAAACTGTGGAATTTCTAAATGCTGCATTTTTCAGCCAAGCAAATAGCACAGTAATAATATATGTAAACTTATGCCTTTTCCCTTTAATAGCAGTGCCTGAATATCTCATTTGTCTCCTGGGATTAATCTACTCTAATTATAGGTGTTAATGGAGCCCAGTTCTAGAAGTGGCTTCTCAGCAGTTTTTTGATGTCATGTACCATTTTGAAAGGCTTAATGTAGGCCAGGCCCAGTGAAAGGAATTTGCATATATTATCTCATTTATCTAAATAGTTGTTCCATGGGATAAGTCGATTATTGTTGAAATTCTACTGGAAAACTGAGGCTGAAAGAGGTTGAATATCTTTTAAAGTCACGTATCCATTAAGTGGCTGAGAATGATTGGAACCGACTATACTAATTTTAAAGTCAATGCTTTTTAATTATATTTTCTCTATCATGCCAACATAAGTGATCAGCCAGTGAAAAATTTAATAAGTACCATATACTTTCTCTACCTAACGCAGAACAATCTGCTGGACAGATTTATTTTCAGTTTAGACTAGAAAATCATTTTTTCTTTTAAGTCTAAAGTAGAAATTACTAGGTTTGCTGATATCTTGTATATCAAGGCAACTCAACAGAATAAAAGAAGCTGAAATTTTCAGTCCTTGGGGATCCTGATGCTATTATTATTGTACTGAGTGTCCCTCCATCACGGTGATATATACATTTAAATAAAGCAGACTTAGGTAATAGAAAACTGACAGGGGAAAAGCCTAGAGCTTGAAATGAAAGTACCAACATTCGAAATAGTCCTTTTCGTGATGCATTAGTGACGGTATTGGAGGAGGAGGATGTTCGTGCCGTGTATCTGAGTACTGAGTGTCTTCCCTTCCAATCTTGCAGCCAAACTAGCTGTTTCTAATACATGCTCCATACCCTGCTACTTTTGTGATTTGGGGCAAGTAATAACAATTTTAGGCTTTATTTTCTTGACCTTGTAAGATTGGTAAAAAGATTAAATGAAATACTATATATCAAGTACCTAGTAGAGTGGTTAGAACAAAATAGCTACCCATAAATATCACTTCTTCTTTACCTTTTCCCTTTATTGATTCTCTGCTCATAGAGGATTTTCAAGCCATGGAGACTGGGGACAATGCTCTTAGGGATAATTAATGACAATGGCCCCAGAGATGCATCCAATCGATGAGGATGACAATGACCGCTTCCTAGGTATTAGACACTGTACCAAGTACTTTGCCTGTCCAATAATAATTAACCCTCTTAGCAAACTTGTGAAATAAATGCTATAATTTTGACCACTTCACAATAAAGTTGAACTACATAGAGATTTCATGACTTGTCCAAGATTCACTTGTCTAATAAATTGTGGCACTTGAATGTGAACTTGTTTCTGGCCTGGGAAGCCTAAAGCTGGGCACAGTAGTAGGGAACAGTATAGCTGGCTGCTTACCCTTAGTCATAGCAACTGCAGGCACCCTGACATTTTTGAATTAGTGTCCTTACTCTTGACAGTAAAATATTAAATAATCTAGGACAGGGATCCCCATCCTCCAGGCCGCAGACCAGTACCAGTCTGTGGCCTGTTAAGAACCAGGCCACACAGCAGGAGGTGAGTGGCAGGTGAGCGAGCAAAGCATCATCTGTATTTGCAGCCACTCCCCAGCACCAGCATCACCGCCTCAGCTCCATCTCAGATCATCAGGCATTAGATTCTCATAGGAGCCCCAGTCTTTGATGCCAGAAAGTATGGGGACCACTGATCTAGGATTTTTTCTTAGGTGATAGTTATTTTACCATTTGTATCAATACTGCCCCCCCCGCCCCCGACAAAATTTTGTTTTCCTCTGCATTAAATGTACTAACATAATAAAATTATTTGAAAGTGTTCATTTAGAATATGCACAAATATTTTAATTTAAATTTGATCAGTCTCCAAATCAGCATGGTGCTCTAAAATGCAGCAATATTTTGGTAATGAAAAAGTGAATGTGCCAGTAACAATGATTATGTTAAGACTTGTGCAATATTCTTTATGAAATAATTTTCCCTTTGAAATATTCAATAAAGCTCATTGCCAGTGGTTTAATTATTCTCTGCAAGCACAATAGCATCCTGATAACCAAGAGCACTGTCTTGTGACAACGCTGGTTTCTATGTAATTTTTAATAAGTTAGAGTTCAGAGTGGTGATTTCTTGATATCCCTTAAGGCTTTCTAGTTGTGATCTTATCCAAGAAATATATTTCCTAAAAGTATAAAGGGAGCATTAAATTGTTCTGGAAGACTGAAGCATTCCATTTCTTTCTTACGTTTTTATTTTCCACAATTGGTATTCTGCAAGACCACAAGTGGCCATAATGCCTGAAATGATGACACTCTTGCTTAAAATCCCAATACTGTTCAAAAAATTAATAGCTGCACAAAATCACTGATAATCATAATAAAAATGAGAAACCAAAATTCTGCAGACTGAGGAAGGTCTATGTAGTATTAAAACTTCTTCCCTGCAGTTTCAGTTCAGTTCTTCTTATATTCAGCTCTGAAACTTCCACCTGCAGTAATGACGGGTATTCCGCTTGAGAGGATGCCTAATCCTTTTAAAGTTACTAAAACCAGTTGCTAAAAACTGCCTGTCTCATGAAGCAGAAATCTACCATTCTGCTGAGTTTTACCGATGGTTTTCCAGGAGCAATGTGCAGGACACACAATTTGATAATGACGTCTATACTGCATCAACAGTAATAGTTATATAAACATCGATCTGGTGTTTATGATTTTTAAAAGTTATAATTTTACAGAGATTATAGACTGGAAACAGATCTTTATGTTTTGGACTGGCAATACAATGGGATAGAGGATTTAACTAAGCTGTGATTCAGAATTAATTATTTGGCTTTAAAAAAGAAAAACATTGATATTCGACAAACACCCTAGGAAATTCTGATCTAGTAGGTACTTTATGCCACGCTGTAAGTTTGTTTTCCTCTGTGTTAAATCTATCAACATGATAGGTTGTAATTTTTGTTTTAAATCTCCTACGGAAAAAGTAGCAATATATACTATACAATATATACTATAGTTAACTATGTTAATTATAGCAATGTGTGTAAAATATTACATATATAAATATATACCATACTCATGTTTAACTACATATTATGAATATATTCATATTTTAAAATACACGTATATAAGCTATAGCTACATTTTATCTTAGAAATTCCTTATCTACTACTATCCTCTATTTTGACACATAAAATATATCAGGACTGTTCATTCATTACAGCTTTTTTAAATTATCGAATAACTAGAAACAATTTAAATTCCAACACTGGGCGGTTTGATTTAATGAATTATTACATAGCCAAACAATGTTATACTTTTAAGTAATAGAAACAAGATGTTAGATTTCTATAGTTGAAATGAATTAAAGAAAAGCAACCCAAAATATATTGTTAGAGTAGGGTAGATTGTAGCATAATCCAGAAAATTTTAGCAAAGTGATACAGAGAAAGAAGCGTTGACATTTTGTTTTAAAGCCTTCTCTATGAGCTCCATTTTACTATTTTGATTTTTGCGTGTACATATCACTTTTATAATTTAAAAGGGAAAAGCAACAATAAATACAGTAATTCTGATGTTCGTCTTGTATTTTGAATACTACGAGCCTCATATGATGTTGGGATGCTAGAATAAGGTTTCAATCAAATCCACAATGTTAACTAAAAGTTCTGTCCAATTAAAAAAAAAGGAATTATCTTGTTTAAAAAATAATCATACGTCAGTTATCTTTTAAGTAGACTATGTGCTCAAGTTTATTTTATAATACCCTTTCTGTGACGACAAAATGAAATGTCATAAGAAAGTGTACCATTTCAGGCTACCACCTAAGGATGACAGCTTATGAAGATATGATGAAATACTGACGATATTAACACAACTGTGTGAAATCCAACAAAATAATAATAATAATAATAATAAATGAATGTGAACATTTTCTACATGCTGTGAATCAATAATGATATTGTGACCCTGACAGAAAACTCAATGCAGGCAATTGACAGTACTAAATTGGAAATATCCATCTTTCATGCTGGCAGATACTTTTTTTTTTTTTTTAGTAATTATTATATGTTATCCTTGTGATAAAAAGGTAGGAGGTGACAGGGCCAACTGTGAGGACTCTGGAAGTCAAGAGAGCCTTGGGTCCCATCCTAAAAGATGGAAAGATAAGCCTTGAACATACTACTTAACCTCTCCACGTTTCCGCTTTCCTATCATCAGTGAGATGAGAAGAACACTTATCATCTACCCCACAAAGGAGTTGAAAGGCACAACGAGAAAGTCCATTGGAAGCACTTTGAACTCCTCTGAAGTGAGCTTTTATAGAAGTTCAAAGCCTCTCATCAAAGAACACGTTCATACTTTTCTAAGACTTCAATGAGTGGTTTGTGGATGGGATAATGTATAGGTCTGACACTGAGCGCTCCTTTTCATTAAAATAATTGCCACAACAATTTCTTCTCTCTTTTTTCCATGGATATTATTCACATGCAGCCTTTGCAAATCCCATCGCCCCTTCTCAAATCACTGTGAGGCTCATTTTTGGCTCCTTCAGTTGCGGTATTCAGCCAATAGGTATGAAATGTGTTACCCCCTACCTCTCTCTGTAGGCATTACTGGAAAGCAATCTTCTAGGAACAGAAAAGTAGAATATGTTCAGGAAGTTATTGATGACTTCCTGTGCTATGGCCACACTCGAGGCAGGACAGACAGAGCTAATCACTCGCACCAGTTGCTCAGTCCAACCTGTTCTGGAATCACAGCTCTTTTTCCAGCTATGCAGCCTGAATTACTGAGTATCGCCAGTGCATTGAGTCTTAGAAAGGAATGTCCCATCAGTCTTAGAAAAGCAATTTGCCTGCTAAATACTGCTAAAATTGCATAGCAATTCAAATATTTCTTCAGATCAATACCTCGAACAGAGGTTCTCAGTACTTGCCCCATGTTAAAATTTCCTGGATGATTTCAACCAAACGGATTAAATTAGAATCTCCGAGGCTAACGCGTCTGCAGAAAGATGTTTTGAGAGTTTCCACACATGCATATTCACAGCAGGACTATTCACAATAGCTAAATGGTGGAAATAGTCCAAGTGTCCATCAATAAATAAATGGCTAAACAAAATGTAGTATAAGCATACAACGAAATGTTATTCCACCATAAAAAGGAATGAATGGAGTACGGATGTATGCTACAATATGGATGAATCACAAAAATATTATGCTAAATGAAAAAAGAAATCAGACACAGAATTTCATATGTTGAATGAATCCATTTATCTGAACTATCCAGAATAGGTAAATTCACAGAGGCAGAATGAAGATTGGTTGTTGCCAGGGACAATGGAGAAGGAGAAATGGGGAGCAACTGATTAATGGGCGTAGACTTTCCTTTTGAGGGATAAAAATGTTTTGGAAATAGGAGTGTCGGGTATACAACATCATAAATGGAAATGAATGAACCAATGAATGAATGAGTAAATGAATAGTTTTCTAGGTATTTACAGAGTAAGAACCCTAATTTAGAGGATCGGACATAGCTATTAGACCAATACCATTGTAACTGTACAGTGCTGGCTTTGTACTGTCAACTCCATGGATCACCTCTCCATTTCTCAAAGCTCTTCTCTGCGTGACTCATGGGTTGCTCTTAAGAACATCAACTAGAGGGTTGGCTTGTTACAAATGCATATTCCCAGGCCAGACTGTAGACCTACAGACCCAGAATCTCATAGAGGGAGCCAGGGAAGGGATATGCATTTAAAACGTTCCCAATTTTCTCATGTGTTAAGTTTTAAAGTTATGTCTAAGACCCTCTCTAGACCTTTCCTTACTCTTAGCTGTCTATCATTTTTCTGAGCTTTTCTCTTGTTCCAGCTCCTCTGGTAAGTGCTGAGTACATTCTTTTAATCTTAACAAATGGTAAGAGAGGAAATTAGGGAGAGAGGAAAAAAATGACTTGTCCTAGAGTACATATTTAGAAATGGGTAAAACCAGCAACCAAACTGAGATTTATTTTTCTCAAAAGTTCTTTAACATTTTACTCTTTGACACGCTCACCTTATTCTATCCAATTATGAGGTACTGGCCTGTCATTAACTCATTGCCTCTACCTTCAGGTATGGTTCCAAGAATCCTCTGTACTTTTATATCATCCACGCTCCCCAGATAATCACTTTCACACATTACTGGAATCATCCACAGGTGAACCACTATTTTCAAATGATCTTTTCTTGACATTTCCAGACCTTTATGACTTCAGGGGGATCTGACCCCTCACCTTTGCCCCATCACATCTTATCAATTCCAAGTCAGTCTTGGATGAGTTCTTCTAATTCTGCCCTGTCTACTGCGTTATATACTCGTGCCTGCCCCTGTCTGTCTTTCCCATAATTTTGGAGGGAGAGGCCATCACTCCTGTAGCTTCTCACCCCTTTCCACTGCCTGGGCGCCCTCGCTCCCAAACCCATGCCCCCATCTTGGACCCTCTGCTTCGCCACTAGCTCTAATCTCCCCTTTGTTTACGTAAATTCTCCCCCCATTTCTGAGTAATAATTATATCTGACTTTAAAATGAGTTTTGTTTCTGTGCTCTTAAACGATTTTTTTTTTCATACCTATCCTCTTTAATGTGTCATTACTACTTCCTTCCTTAACTCCACTCTCCTCTTGACGCAATTCTCTTCAAAGTTATTAAAATCCATCTTCAGGCCAAATCCATTTGTCAATGTTCAGTTCTGCCTCAGCATCTGCTCGCCTGACATTTAATCATCTTAAACTCTCTGCTCCCTCGGCCTCTGGAATATGATCAGCTATTGTTTTCTTTTTGTTTTTGTTTGATCGTTTTCTTGTTCTTCGCCTCTACCTAAGCAAGTTCCTTAACCTTTTTTTACCCTCAGAATCTTTACTTCTAAAATAGCAAAAATAATATCTAATTCAGAATGTCATTACAGAGGTGTAAGGAAGTAAAATGCTTATTTGTCTTATTTACTCATTCAGCAGACAGTCATTGAGCATCTACTGTATGCACAGCACTGGGTTAAACACTGAGGTGTAAAGATAAAATAGACATGATCAGACACTGAGGAACTTCACAGTGAAGAGATATCTTGGTATCAATCATAGTGCCTTATTCATTCATTTATTTTTTCAGTTAGTTTTTACCGAGTGCCTATAACATGTCAGGCACATAACTACTCATTGAACAGAGAACAATAAACAAGTCTGAATCAGTCACTGCCCTCAAGAAGCTTACATTTCAGTAATAATAGCCATCTAGCTGGCTAGATAATATCAGGGAATGGTAAATGCTATGAAAGAAAAAATGAGTAATTAAATACAAGTGGGGTCAGGGACTATCTCTCTGTGGAGGTGACATTTCGTCTAAGATCTAAACGATGACAAAGAGAATTAGATGTTCAGAAAGAGTATGACATGAAGGTGGTAATAAGGTAAGTGCAAAGGCCCTGAGGTTCAAATGAACTTAGCAAGTCAGAGGGGCAGAAAGAAGGTCACAGGAGTTTTTTGAATGACAAAGAGATTAAGTAAGAGAATTTGAAGAGTTCTCATATGCCACGCAAATTAAAGAGTCTGAATTTAATACTAAATGCAAAGGAAAATCACCAAGAGGTTTAGGTAGGAGAATGTGACAATCTGATAAATTCTTTAAAGGATCCTCTGAAAACTGTGCGGGTAACTGATTGTGCTTGAGGAACAGTGGAAGAATAGTTATGAGTCTATTTCAGTAGACCAGGCAAGAAACTGGGGTAGTGGCAACGATGATGGTGTGAAACGCTCATATTTTGGTTAGGGTATATGGTATATACTATATTCTTATTCATTTACTTGGGGTTTCATATTGTACATACAAAGATTAAGTTATGTGAGCTCTCAGACTTTGTTTTGGTCATTTCTCCACCCCCTAGTTTCCAGAACAGTGCCTGACATACAGTAAATGCTAAAAAGTGAGCATTATCGAATAAATGAATAAATGGCTTAGGCGTAGGTACTGAGATAAACCCCTAAGTTTTTAATTTGATAATTTGGGTTGAGAGCGTATTACAAACTGAGGTGGGAAAGACTGGAAGACAAACAGACTTGTGGGTAGGAAGCAAGAGTTCTATTTTAGGAACATTAGGTTTGATATGCCTCAGAAATTGGACACTTTCATACTGTGTCTGAAGCTCACGGCTGGAATTTTTTTTTTCATTTGTTCAGCTTTGTCTCAAGTTTGCAACAGTGGGGGGCTCCCTTAACGTCTGCAAGTGTGTTCCTCAGACTCTTAGTTATCAGCTCAACCTGAAACCTGTTAGAAATGCAAATGTCTGGGCCCCACCCCCAAACCAACTAAATTAGGAACTCCGGCAGAGGCTCCAATCATCTGTACTTGAACTGATTCGTGATTCAACTCTTCATGATTCTGTTGCATGTTGAAGTTTAAGAATAACTGTTAGATATCATCATCAGAAAGAGTTGAACAGTAAATAGATGATTTGGGCTGACTATTCAAACTAGCAAAACGTTCCGATTTTTTTTTTCTTGCCTCTCATCAAATCTCCCTTTATCCATCAGCTAGCTTTCCCTAACTGCTTTAATTAGTTTGTCTACTGAATCGAATGTTTTTATATTCTTTGAAATTATATAGCGATGGTAACAACAGAACTTTCCAAAAATAATTTTAGCGTTCCAAAACACCCTCTCATCTGTTATTTAATTTTAGCTTTGGAGCAGCTACATAATAGTGGAGATGAGAGTGCACGCACCACATCAGGTATGAACATATTTAGGCATTATCTCATTAGGATATTTATTAACATTCACATGAAAATTCAGGTAGAACTGAGACAAAAACATCATTGTTGGTAAATATGGAATAAATAAACCTTGATCTTGAGTTTTCCTCCTAACACTTTGGTGCAATCTAGTGTATAATACATGCTCAAATATTCGATGACTGAATGAATAATTCCTGAAACAGATATTGCAGGATTAAAAAAAAATGTACAGACTCACCTTAGCAAAGAAAAGAGAGGGAGACTGAGAGAGACAAAGACAGAGAGATAAACCATAATAATATATAACCTGTTCTTTTATTTAATTAAAGACTCACTAACCAGCTCTTCATATCCAGCAACATGTTAATATTTGGGGGGAGGATAAATAAATTATAATCTGAAATTATTAATTATCAGTTTCTTCATCTCCTTAAGAGAATAATTGATATAGTGCTCTATAATTCTTGGTGCCTTTAGTCTTCTCATACTGTCAATTGTGCATTTGGAAGTGTTTCAGCGTGTCTGTATTTTGACCTCTGTTTTGAATCACCTGAACAATGCAAAAAATCGGCAACAAAAAAAAAACTGGCAAACTCTTCCTCACTGTGAGATCGCTTCTTGCCAATTTCATCTGTCTCGCTTTATTTTAAAACCTAAATAACATCCCTTCCCCTACTGGAATGCTTTTAGCCTATCAGACGCATGATGATAATGAAACATTCCTTTATTTGCATAAAGCTGTAGAATTTTCAATGTGGCTTCAAAATATATTGTCAGACTTCGCTTAGTTTAGGAAACCCTACGCACAATGGTTTGGTTTTTATCCGAACCAACATTAAAACTTAAGAAGGAGCATTATTTCATTCGTAGTTCGAGTACTAAAACATTAATGATGCTGATAACGATAATAATAATAGCAAGCATATTCTGAGTGCCTACTGTGTTCCAGACACTTAGCTATGATTTACTATGATTGATAACATTTAACCAGCCCATAAGTGAGGTACTATGTTTTCCCTCTTTGCATTATGCATGGTCAAACTACAGATCAGAGCGTTTAAGTAATCTTCCAAATGATACTCATGATTAGTAGTTAAACTGTGATTTGAACCCAGAACTGTCAGACTCCAAAACCTGTGGTCAAAACCTTTTCTACTTCTGCCTGCTTAAAACAATCACCACCATATCCCTGAATGCTTGTCATCGGAGTTAATGGTTCAGACAATGAGAAGACCCATTTAGATCATCTGGTCAAATGCAATGGGTCTATTCTAATTATATTGATGAACTATTGGGCTGTGTAGACATAAACACATCCAGCTAGAAAAAAAAAAAGAAAAAAGTCTTCAATTTCCTGGATTTAAGGTTAGTCACACACACACACACACACACACACACACACACACACAATACACACACACCAAATTTTCCCGTTACCACATTAAGTTGTGACATAATCTCAAATTTTCGCATCATTTAATTCCACCTTTAATCTTTCAGTTTTTTCACACACGCACGCCCCTAATTCCCATCTAATCTTCTGCCCCATACTGGTTATTTTGTTGTTGAAACTCTTGTTATTTCATTAATATCAATAATAATATGACATACACACACACACACACACACACACACAAATAGGAGCTTGTTCAGCTCCTATAACGTAGCAAGTCCATTTTGATCATGACGATATAGCCAAGAAGAAAAGCAGTCTCTTTTCTTATGGGCCCTAAAGTCAGGTGGGAAAAGGGAGACATGTAAATAAATAAGGGATTTGATCTAAACTCAGCTCTTTGCAATTTGTCTTGGCTGTCACCCTGGGTGTCAGTTGTCCTGGTTCTTCCTGGCAAAAAAAAAAAAGTCTCTTGCTTCTACTTTTATCCAAAGGAAAAATACCCTGATGATCAGACATTTGACTGAGTGTTCAAAGAAGTACAAATCTGTGTGTGTGTGTGTGGATGTGGGTGCATGTAAGATATGTGGAACAGAACTGCTTATCAAACCTCAGTATGTGACCAAAATGTAAAGCTGATAAAGCATAAAAAAAGACAGTAACTGTAAGAAGATGGGATGGTCAGGAATTTAGTTCTGAGAATTTTGACGTTGCCTTCAATGTTTCCATCCAAGGATTCTCTTGCTTTAAAAAGCTACACCTAACTATACTTTCTTAGAAGGTCTATTTGAAATACTCTGGGGTTTTAATGTACGAGTGAATTGTCCTAATCTATGAGTTCAAGATTACATTTTAATTTTTTTTTTTTTTGGACAATCTGGTGATACAAAGTCTTCTCCAGGGGATCACAAGTAGCTGTTGATAATGTAAGTATTGTGGATTGCTTTATGCTATAAGTCCTTAATTTAAGCTAGAGATTTTAATTATATGTTTAATGTTGTTTAGTATTTTTAAATGACATGCAAAAAATTCAGTTTCTGAGAAAAGGCAAACAATTAGATATGGGGATTGAAAAAAAACTTCAGAATCTTCTAGCTGTCACACTTCCTTCCGGTGTCCACTGTAGGTAGAGCTTATCAACAAGGGTACATTATTTTATTGAATCCAGAAATGGTCTTAGCATCTTTTTCTACATAGAGTTTCAGGCATTTCCTGATAGTGGATGTGAGTGGGCCTATGACATTGAATCCATCTGCCATTGCTCTGTAAGTCAAACTCTTTTATTTACAGAGGACGAGACTGATTCTCAGAAAGATGCCGTGACTTTCCGAGGACAAGCAGATAAGTAGTCAAGTTGCCACCACATCCAAGGTTGCATGTTGTCTCTCGTCATCAGCCCAGCTGCTTGGTACAGAGGGATGATTTTTAATTGAGTTCTCAGCTGTTCTCACAACAACTTTAATATCAACAGGTTTCCACTGGCAGAACTCCTCCCACCTTCATGATGATTTTAGAATTAACTGCCAAGTTTGCAGTTTGCTGATCCCGTTTTTTGCAGTGACTATTCTTTGTTTCGATATAAAACTTGATTATAATATCAGACACGAAGGAAAAGAAATGTGTAAAACACCTTCGATGAGTACATTGAAGGGACTCTGGCTTTGAATCATTGCTTAGTTTTAAACGGAGAACCAAATGATGTTATATACAGAAAAGAAAAGAAAATATGAGCCATATTTTCTGAAAAAGGGAAAGCTTTTTCAGAAAGGTTTTATTCAAGATGATGTTTCATATGGATCTGCTTACACATCTCATAGAGTATTAGAAAGCAGATTCGTCAGTGCCATTTCAGAGGCAGACTGGATTCCATCGAGAAGGAATCCCCCGTGCCGAAGTCACCATCTTCCACTGAACACAATTATACTCCTTTGTCATAAACATCACTGAGAATCCTAGATTTGACACAACACTGGAAGGCAGCGTGAGGGTTACCTATGGACTTTACCATTATCCTAGTCCGACGCATCTTACTGGTTTTTATTCTTTCCAGTCTCAGAAAATGGTGGCCCCATTCTCCCGGTTACTATACTCAGAACATGAGAATTATGTCCAACTCCTCCCCTTCTCTCACCTGCAGATCCAATTCCTTAGCAAGTCCTCTGGGCTCTACCTTCACAACACATGCTACCATCACCCTCGTCTCCTGGTCTTCACGACTCCCCAACCCTAGGAAATGCTACTATCTCTTCTCACCTTGACTATAGAATGGTAGCCTTGCTTCTCTTCCCTCCTTGCTCCAATCTATTTTTCATATGATGGTCAGTGAGATTTTCCTACGACCTGAATCTCATAATGCCACTTCAAGGCTTCGAATCTTTAAATGGAAACTCATCACAGTCAGAATAAACTCTCCTCCCTTCCATAGCTGACAAATTTCTGGACCCTGCACACCCCCTCAGTCTTATAACATTTTTCCTCCCACTCATTATGCCCCTGACATGAAGATCCTTTCAATTCCTTACACATGGTATGCTTTTTCCTATCTCGATGCATCCCCAAACAGATCCTTCTTCTAGAAAACACATTTTTCTGTCCTTCACAGGGCTGGACCCTCCTCGTCAGGTCTTGGTTTTAACATCATCTCATCAGATGACACCGCTCAGAGCAGATGCTGTCAGCCCCCTGCCCGCATCACCTTGGTCTCCCTTTTATCTTCCTAAATCAGAACTCCCAGTGTCCTTTTACTTCCAAATGCCTGAATCTGTGTCTCTTGACCCAAAGACAACTTTTAACTATCAGAATGGGTTTGACTGTACATAGAGGGTTGAAAAGTGCCTATTGATTGATATAGCCCTCCATCCTGGAGTGCAGCCTTAACCCATGTCTGATGGATGAGGTGTGTAAATGCTCCAGCTCCCTTGATTCATCATGGGCCCAACTCTGAAGCTGAATTACAATTCCCTCAGGGCTCTCCTGCAGTGGGGAGCCAGAGTCACCCTCTGAGAGTCTTTGATTAATACTGCACTCTCGCGTGCCCTCTTTCCTTTCCTGGCCCTATTCCCACTTCCCTACCACCTTTCCCCGGGAATACCTTCTAATAAATCACATTGACACAAAATCTCATCTCAGGATCTGCTTCTGGGAAAGCAAACTAAGAGACTACTCCAACTTTTACCCAATTATTCTCTAGTAATGCACACCATTTATTTTCTTTCTAGCATTTGTCAAAAGCTGTTATTATAGACTGAGTTTCTTGTTCATTTATTAATTGCCTGTGTCACCATGGACTGTGAACAAATTGAGGGCAGGGATTGTATCTTTTAACTAGAAAATCCCAGCACTGAGTATAGTATTTGGCTAGTAGTAGTTGCTAGCTAATACTTGCTTAATGAATGATTTAATAAATAGCAAAACCTTTCTCAATCCCCCTCGTGATCCAAGCTAAATTACTTGTCCCTTCTCTGGTTTCTATGGCATCCATAAACTAGTTTCTGATTAGAATTCAGATTTTCATGGGGCTTCACTATAATGGTAGCCTTCCTTGGGCATTCTGACATGTATTCTGTCCATGTGACAATTCTAGTTGTTATAACATGTTATTATCCTGTGAGAGGTAAAACGTGCCAGGTAGAATTAAGGTAGAAATACGATCTTTTATGAAATTCTAGACAACCTCTTTGTGAGAAAGATGCATCATCTATGTTTCCGAGATGGGAAATCTAAGATTCAGACAACAGAATGTGCCCAAGGTCACTCAACTGATAGGTGGCGAAGACTCTGTTAGAACCCGAACCTCCCAAGATGCATGCTCTTAATTCTCATCAAGCTGCCTCTGTCCTATGTAAACTTTGGGAACCCTCTTGAAAATTAATCGAATGGAAAGAGTGAGCTTCTGGGCCTTCAAAGTAAATAACCAAATCCTATAATGCCATGACTTATTTGAGCAACTACTCAACTCCAGCTGGCCTGAATCTTCAAAATGCCACCACCACTTTCTGCTCTTGGCAGAGCCAGAAACTTTAGCACAAGCTTATCTGAGCCCCAAATTGTAGTTCATTTTCTGCCACAGATGAGGAATACTAAGGATAAAGAAACGTCTTTGCTTTCGACTCCCCAAGAACAGTGGATATGCTGAGATTAAGGATTTATATGGGTGTATGTGGGGGCGAGGGGGGGCAGTTAGAAAAAGTGTTCTGGTGCTCAGCATTCCACAAAATAAAGTTTGGCTTTATGGTCCAAAGAGACAACAGCGAGGAAGGCATAAAAAGCGAAGGGGAAGGATTGAGGGATAGCACTGAATTGTTAACATATTTAACTATGTATATTTCTCCAATATTCACATACAGCAAGGATGCACTTGATATGAGAAAGACACACCAAAATAAGAACCAGAAAGAGACCTTCCAACACCTGTGTGAGAATAGAGATCATCGTGTAGTGGCGAAGTGGTGACAAATGTCATGTAGAAGTTAATCACACGTAGGAGGCTCCCTGCTGAGCTTGAGTGCTGGCTCTACCTCTTACTGTGTTACTTAATCTCTCTGTGCTTGAGTTTCTTCATGTGTAAAATGAAGGTAAAAATATTATATCTATCTCCTGGAGTTGTTCAAAAGATTAAATGAATTACTACTTAGAAAGTGTTTGGAACAATGTCAGATACATAATGAGCACCACAGAAGTTTGTTCAATAAATAGATCAGAGCTAGAATAAAATAGACGTAAGATACTATAGGCATGCAGAAAAGGAAAAACGTAACTCAGCCTGGCATGAAGTTACAAAGACCAGAAAAGGATCATGGAAATCTAACATTTGAGGTGAGTCTTAAGAGATGACTTGAAATTCACCAATGGAAAAAATAATAATAATAAAAGGGAAGAGAAAGAGGGAGACAGGCAGAAAGAAGAGAAAAAGCAAAAGGAGGAAGACGAGAAGCTACTTGTTATATACCTGTGTACATAACTCAGGTATGTAGGAAGCGAGGAGTGGAGTTAGAAGGCTCTTGGATAACAGGAGTTAGGTCATAAAGGGCCTTGGAGGATAAAAAGGGAGTTCTAACTTTGTTATTAATGAAATACCTTTAGAGAACATTGTGCAAGAAGAATTTCATAGTCAGATTTGCAGTCTACAAAGATCACCCTGATCACAACGTGGAGGATGGATTTTATTAAGTGGAGTTGGGAACATGGAAATCACTTACTGGACTGCATGAGTGATCCAGGCAAGAGTGGCAAGAACTTGAAATGATGAACTATCATGGGAAAGGAGATTTCTAGGAAATAATAGCCGCCGACAAACTGATTTTGCTTGCAATGGTCGAATTTGTAGTAGCTTATTTTGAGTGAAAGTATTGACCTCTGAGACAGAGAGAGAGAGAAGCACAATCAAAAATAACATTCACAATCAGAAATTGGTACTCCAAATTAAGAGCCAGCAGTCTTTATCCATTTGATTCGTATAAAGGCAAGTAAATACACATTCTTTGTTTCTGACTTTTGAATACATTGAATAAGCCATCGATTTTTATGTAGCCCAGAACACCGAAGAAACAATGATACATTTGAAAGATCTAAGGAACTGTGTAAAGTACCTATAAATAAGATAATTATTGGGGAATTAATTCAGTAAGACTATAATAATAATTGTTCAAGTTTCTCAAGCACTTGCTCATTTCCATTATGCTAGCAATTTGTGTATATTATCTCATTGAGTCCTCTCGATAATCCAATGAGGTAGACATTGTTCGTTTCATTTCAAAGATAAAAGAATAGAGTTTTAAAGAGATTTAAATGCTCATTTCAAGTAACAGAGATGTCAAATAGCAGAGTGAAAACTCAAGTCTTTCTGAATGTGAGGCAATCCATAATGATGATGCCTGTGATGTCAGCACTCGTCACATTTGTATTTGATTTTTAGGAAAATAAACATAAACTTGCTGTGAAAAGAAAAGAGATTGGTTTTATTATTAGTCTATTTTCATACAAAATTATCCCTCAGTTTTCATAGAATGATGTTTTTATTATGGTCCAGCATCTGCTAGAAGCTAACAAATTATTACTTGAAAACAGAATGCCAAGCAAATAAACAAAATGAAGAAAATAAAAAATGTTGAGGACAAGCCAGACTGACCATTTGATAACAGTTCCTTATTAACAGGAAGGGATGTAATGTGGTGGAGACAACTTGAATGTCTGGGGTCAGCAGGATGGAATTTGAATCCTTGCTCTTCCATTTTCTACTGGTGAGATATCAGGCGAGTCACATCATTTCTCTAAGTCTCAATTTCCTTATCTATAAAATGGGATGATAGCTACCATAATGCAGGTTACTTATAAGATTAAATAAGATATACAGGCAAAGTGCTAAGTTTAGATATAATCATTGTAGATCATAAAAATGTCATTGTGATGATAAAAATGATGGATATTCTAGTTTTTCTTTTTTGTTTTTTCTTTTCTTTTTTTTTTTTTTGCAAATATGACTGCCTAAAAAACTTGTATTATTGAATTTACCTAGCCAAAATAATATTCATGGTGGCAGTTTCCTACTGTTTTATGTGTACTTTTGATTGGAATTGCTTTTCATTGAGGAGTGCATTAAGCTGCCTTTTAATTCTCTCCTGAGGATAATGTCACAGTCTGATGTTGGAGTAATCTCAGGCCCTGAATGAAAAAGGTAGATTTAAAAAATCTCTTCGGTAGTTATTTTTGTACCATCTATCCTGTGTACAACATAACAATCCTGAAGCTAAGTTTTAAAATATATTTTAAAAGGTCACTTTTAATGAATCGGGCTTTTCACGTATCAATCTTTCTACATTTACATTTTCTGGAATTTCAACAACAGAGCTTTCTTTAACTGAATAAATATTCAAGCCTTAGTGTATACTTTGAAATGACTATTTGCATAATAATGTAATGTTTTTAGATGAAAATAGAGTCTCTGGCTGCACATAAACAGGTTTTGCTGATCTTTTAGTGGGACCAAGCGAAATACAGAGGCCTTTAACATCAAACACAGTGCTCCCCATGCTTAGGAAATTTTGTACGAGGCTGACATTTTCCATTTTAACATTTTCTTACTTTAATAATAATGCCGCTATGCTTTCTTTCACAAATTAGCCACTAATGTTCCACAAAATTAATTTGGAAGACATAGATCACTGACAGAGTTCTAAATTAATGAGCTTGACTTTGTCTTGAAGGAGGCAGGCGGGAACAGAAAGTTTTAGTGTATTGTCTCCTGCTTCGATCAAGGAGAAAAAGAACATTTCTTTCATATGTGGTCTTTGCATCTGTGAGATATTTGAACTAGAAAGCAACTCATTCACCAATACTTTCTGAACACCTTTTGCGTCAAGCAGTGTTTTCAGGATGGAGTGGGATGGACAGGGAAGAGATAAGAGAATGCACAGAGTATAGTGGTCCCTGGCCTCAAGGGTTTTACAGTCTGGTTGGGGAATTTGAATAGGAAATAGGTGATTAAAGTCCACTGTGCTAGGGGTTGTGATGGAGATGGTTTGGGGTGCCTTATTTCAAATATCTCACAGTCTTGGGATATTTGACTTGATTCTTGGGTGGACAGCCAGGAATGATTTAATCCAGTCTTGTGCTTGGCAATTAGGAAGGGCTTCCTGGACAAAAGTCATTGCTAAAGCTAAAATGTGAAAAAAAGGAGGTTGACCTGGGGAATTTGGGTGGGGGAAGAGTAGTGAGGGTTATCCATCAGGCAGGAATAACAGCATCTGCAGATGTCCGAGTACAGGTAGATTTTGTCTTGATAAGGGACATACAAGTACTTTAGTATAGATGGAAAAGTTCACAAGATGGTAAATCAAGAGGTTAAGCCTGAAAACTGAGGAGGGGCCTGGTATACCTAGTTAAAGAGCCTGGCTGTGGTTTTATAGAGGAGCATGGTATAATCATAACTTGGCTAGACTGGGGAAGAAGGACTAGAAAGCTTTAAGGAAGATGATGGAATGTCTTAGAAGGTTGCTTTAATAATCCAAGTGAAACATGGTTTTCTAGCAATAGAAAGAATGGAGTTGATGTATTAGATCAAAAAATAGTTGGGATATTTAATAGATAGTGTTTGCTGGTATACTAGCTATAACAAGTAAGGGCCATGGGGACTGCCTCCATCTTGGCAAACCCAAGGAATCCATCTATAAGTTTTTTACTTCCTCCTTCATTCTGATTCCTTCTTTAGGGTGGCCTGGGTGACTCACATAAACTAGATTAGAAATTTACAAGGAAGAAAGAGAAAGCAGTTCAAATGATGGGGGAGAAGAAAAGATGGAGATTGCATGGAAAAGACTGGGATTCTGGGCATCAGAACTCAAATTAGGCATCGCCCCAAACAGCCTCATGATTTTCAGAACCGTCCTTGGTTTTGGATGTGACTTAAAAAGAAAGAGTTTAGTAAAACAACTAAACTGAATATGCACCTTAGTTCTGCCCTATTACTCTTTTTTTTTTTTTTAAAGCAAAGCTCATTTGAGTTTACCTTTTTGAGTATCTTACTCAATAATTAAATCGGATGTGTTGGGGGAAGTGTGAGTGGTAACTTTTCATACTCCATTTAAGGAGATGGGCCACCAGAGAGTATCATAGGCTCAGACTTTTCAAGCTCTGAGTGATCTTAAACACTAGGATAGCGATTCTCAGCCTTTCTTAGAAATGGGCTTTTTTCATCAAATTAGCATTTGTATGGAAACCCAAAGTGCCACATATGAGAAAGATGAAAATGCTGCTGCTTTGGTTGAAGAAGGCACGAGGACCCAGCCACTGCACCCACGCTCATATCACGAAGAACAGGAATTCTGCAGAAACAAACGACATGCTGATGTGCACCCTCATACTCATAAGCTAAGAGGTGACTTTTTGCTAAAGGAAGGACAACAGTCAAAAGTGTTCCAATGATAGAGCACTTAGAAACCACGCTATTGATACTATAACGCTTTCAAATATCCATAGATTTCATTCTAACAAATGGACTAAGGGCAATTTAAATTGCAGAAAGAATATTTCACATGTAATAATTATCTGTATGTACGAAGGAATCCAAAGCTATCAAAATACGATCTGCTACTCTTGATTTCTGTTAGTAGATGTTTGCTATTTGCTCATTCAAATGATCTTCTTACAGAATTTCCCAGCAGACACAAATAACTTGAAAAGAAAACTTAAAAATGTAAAAGCTCTATCTACATTTTATCCTCTGAAAAGGGGGAAATGGTTGCATTATTCAATTTGGGGTAGGAGCATATTGACTCAGCTTGAAGAACTGCTACTTCCTAAGAGAATGGATTGAGAACAAGTGTTTTGGTCTGGTCATCTGATTTTAAAATATAAAATCTGACAAATACAGAAGGTCCTTCGGCAAGGTCATTAACCAAAAATTTATTTATTTTTTTCTGCAGCAATATCAGACAGGTCACGGTCAGACACTAAAGACTTAGTCTTTATTCTAGAAGATTTATGGCCTAACACTTCATTCTTACCTTGATGGATCAGATGAATCTGAGACATTGTGTCGAGCTATTTTACTCTTGTTTTGTCTTTCCAGGTGGTAGAGGGACAATCAGATAGGAAAGAATTGCCTCTCCTCTCTAAATACTGAGCTTGCCCTTTAGACACAGCAAAAGCTATTGGCAGGCAGTCAAAAGAACCGATTCATGCTTTGAGGCACAGAATTTTAGGGGATATGGCATTACTCATGCAACTTGTTCATCTGAGTTCCTAACGTGTTATTTACTATTCTCAGGGTGCCAGTGCTTATAAATAGTTCTTGGAAGCAACTATGCTAATGTTGCCCAAAAGATTGATGAAGCCAAAAAGAAGAGGCCTGGTGGGGGACTTCCTGTCTTTGATCATAGGGGTGGGTACAGAGGGTATACACATGGGCATGGTTTTGGTTTCATAATCGCTGCAAGGTGCTCTTGAGAAGCCTGTCTAGAAGACTGGGCTCAATGGGAGCAATAAAGTCTTTCTATAAATGAAGCAGCAGATTGCTAAAAGGCTCATAATGAAAGAAAACAGGACAGAAACTATCAGTAAGATAAGAAAGGGAAATAGTTATCACGTGGTTTGGCAGCAATTTATCAAGAATGGGAAAACAAGTCATTAGCAATCAAAAATGGCTCTTAGGATAGGACGAAGCAGAGAGGTTACTCTATTCAAGCATTCACAGTGTTTATGCCCTTTCTCTATCATCACCCCAAACATAGTACTTATTTTACTATTTTTCTTTAAAGAAACATTACTACCCTGAAATGGTAGAACGCAAAGAATGCTTCTTCTTAATCAGATAGCATTATTATTTGTGGGGACGGTATTACTACTAGTAATTTATCCTGAGGCAGGTACCACATAGCAGTCAGGCACATAGTCTCCAAGACAGACTGCTGGGTTCCATTCCCACTAGATACTTTTTGAAAGTTTTTCTTAACCTTTCTGTGCCTTTCTTTCATCATCTATAAATCAAGATAATGGTAGCACCTTTTGCTTCAGACTGTTGGAAGAGTGAGCTTCTCCATGAAAGCACTGAAAATCGTCTCTGCTGTATTATAAATACTATATTAGAGTTGGCTATTATTATTTATTCATCTGTAAAAACAAAAGCAAATTATGATAATAGCTAATATTTATTGAGTGCTTACTGTGCATCAGATATCATGACAAGCATTCTGTAGTCAAGTATATCTTTGAGGCAGCCTGTTAGAGGGAATCATTATTATCCCCATTTTACAGATTGAGGCATTGAATGGCAAAGCCCAGGATAGAAGCTCTGTATAACCACTCTTTACCACCTCTTGAATATGAATTTTGAAATCTCTTTTCCAGTAATTTAAATACTTCCTTCATCTTGCAGAGCAATTAAAGAAATGAATGTACTTTACTTTTAGAAAAGCTCAACCAAAGAAAGAAGAATTAAGGCTGCTATTTTTATTTAATTCAGCTCAACAATTCATACCTCCATAAGCCATGGCGGGACTCTCATTGCATTTCATTTTAATGTCATTATTTTACTAAGTAGCTTGTACATGTAAATATTTTATAGAAACTCTTCTTCTGTGCCATTAGGATGATGGAGGGTATATATACTAATGGAATTCTAAGATCCTACGATTTTTCCTTTAGAGTCAATTGTCGATTATCTACAGCACAGTTATTATAAGACAAAGCGAATCTCACTGCCATATTTTCCTAACAGTATCACTTTCTTAGATGGAGCATTTTAGTGGCAATAGCTTTATGAATAACGTGGCTAGATTAGTGTCTCATTTCACTGTGTCATTGCCAAAGCCAATACAGGCAGATTCTTAAGGCACTACTTTGTTGACAATAAAGAGTAACACTATTTGTTGTTACTCTTACTTATTACCGATAGTACATCCAATGTTGAAAGGGACAATTAAGTAAACAAATATTTTTTTTATTGTTATTAATTTGACCTCTTCTAAGAGGTACTCGATCCCTCTGATTCTACTGATGTGATCTAAGTGTTTGCCCCATTATCCCCCAAGCGCCTGCCTCATCGGTCCATTTATAGACCTACTACTTCTAGAGAAGTTCCTCTTACTGTGGGTTGTTACTAATAAAATGTATGTCTGGTAGAGGCAACATGGTTAAGAGAAATTGCTGCTGAATTGTCTCCTGTGGAAAACCTGACTTCTTTCCTGTATCACCCTAGCTCAGCGAAAGCCATTTCCACCCAACCAGTCACTCAAGCCAGGAATCTGAGAGTCATCTTTTGACAGTGACGGTGAGAAAGGATGCCTTGTGGCATCATCATATTACCTGTATTCTTTGAAATGGGTAATTGACATTCACATAAATTCTATTGTAACAGATTTAAGACGAGCAATGTAACATTTATTTATTTTCAAAGAGCAGAGTGCCAAGCTACCCCTATAATGAAATCTGGAGCTGCTATTGATCTACCAGCTGTTTCTCTTCCTACACCCAAACTCATGAGAGTTCATCACTTCTTTCTCTATTATACCGCTGTATCTTGTTTATGCTTCTATTGTTGCATTTTTTACACTATATGTATGTTTGTATACACGTATGCACATATGTGTATGTGCATGTGTGTGTATGAGTGTGCATGTGTCTGTTAAACTGGAGCTTTCCACAGGCAAGGTCTTGTTCATATCTGAGTCCCAGGCTGTACAGCACAGTTTCTGATATATGGTAGGACAGGGCATACCCAATAAATTCTTGCAGAAGTAACTGATGATGACTAAAACGAACAGACTATGGGTTTGCCTACAGTTTTCACATGAGCTGGGAGAAATCACTTAACTTCTTTCTGCTTACACTTATTTTTTGATTAAAAAATAAAAACATAATCATACATGACCTATGAAAGAGATACGTTGTGAAAATCCAACTACAGAATATTTGTGAAACATTCTATACACTGCGAAGCACCGCGCCTATGTGTGAAAGACCGAGATACTGTGGACCCGAATCATGGAGGGAAAAGGAAGGAAAAACTACTCTTGATGAGTGCTTCTTGGAAACCATGTCTCAGTTAACAATCAACATTTTAAGGAAGAGTTTAGAAATCTAAACGCAAAGCGAAGAATCTTTATTTCTCCCTTTGGGATATAACATTTAACAAATTAATTTAGAATCCTTAAAGACCGACGGCGCTGAGAGGAAATTGAGAAAACTTGTGCTAATCACTTCTAACTTCACCATAGAAGGTCATATATCTAAAGGTTACTACAAAGGAAAAATTCAATTACAAGGGGCGCCTAATAGGCTTTACTTAAAATAGCACAGAACTATAATGTCTTCAACGCTGATGAAAGTTGTTGTATTTCCTAGAGTTCTGTGAATGAATTGGTAAATACATCCACTTTCTCTAAGCACAATTAACTGATGTCTGCAGAACTCAGGAGCCCAAAGTACAAATACTCAAACATTGCAGCAAGAGTTTTAAAAGTACTGATCTCCAATAATGTACTCAGCTGAGGTTTCCGTATTTGGATGACCCATTTCTGTTAGATTTCTAGAAAAGGGGGAGATGATCTTCCTTCAGAATTACTATGAAGAATGTTAATTTAATTCTCCTCCTTTTAACAAATTATTCTTTTAGGAACTTTTAAAAAAATTAAATGTGACCATCTAAATCTGCAGAATGCGCAAATTTAGAAGAAATTGATCACTAAATCCCATCGTACTAAAACCTGGGGCAATTCCCCAGAGGAGATTACTCTGGGCCCTGCTGTTAATGTTCAGATCCTGTTGGTCTAGAATGAAGCCCAGGTTATGGTGTATTTCATAGTACACACTGATTCTGATATGCTGACTCATGAATCTGCACTCGTGTCTATAAATTTCTAATTCAGTCTTTCACTTTATACATGAGAGCATTTGAGATCCTGAGAGAAAAATGCTTTCCCCAGACCCCTCGCACTTTCACAGCTGGCTCATGGCAGAGCCATGATCATAATCCAAGTCTTCTGACATCCAATCCAGTGTTCCTTATATTGTGAGACACCGCATCCTAGAAGGTCATACACCAGGGCTTCCGCGTTCAACATACACTTTTTGGACCCCATCCTCAATGTCATTGACCACATTAGATCATAGTTATAAACAAATGAATAAAAATATAAAACAGAAAACCTGAACTCACAGAAGTTAGCCTACGGGAGCAAAGTGAACAAATAAGCACTCAAGTCATGTAAGTGTTCATACTCAGTTGTGAAGATATTAACACGACTCCATTATTAATAATCTTAATATAGGCCAGGTCCAGATGAAAAACATGAATCCACGTAATCCTCTCAACAATCTTATGAAAAGTCACTGTATGGTATATATTAAAAATTCTCCCTCCTTTCAAAAAGCTTCACTGGAGCCAACATAGGTCACCGATGATGTGTGTGTGTGTGTGTGTGTGTGTGTGTGTTAGTGAATCATTTTTGAAGACCATGATGAGTTTCACATCTAAGTCAGTGAGGTAGAGTGCAGTCCACAAGGACACAATAACGGGAGATCAAAGGAGCCATGAGACCCAAAATTACTAGGTGTCTGCTGGTATTATTCTGAGGCCTAGGGCTTACCAAGGCCATGAGAGCAATCTCATCAATTTCTCAAGGCACAAGTTGCCACCTTCCACCTAGGTTGCATGTAGATTTGGTAAGCACATTAGCTATTGCTTCACCTAAGTCATGCTCATGATGAATTGAATGACCCTCCACCCCAAACCCCCTGCTGAACGTGCTGCAGTCCTAAACCCCAGCACATGTGATACTCGCCTTATTTGGAAATAGTGTCTTTGCTGATGTTCAAGTTAAGATGAAGTCATTAAGGTGAGCCCTTCTCCACATGACTAGTGTCCTTAAAAAGGGGCATTAAGGACACATGACTAGTGTCCTTAAAAAGGGGCATTTGGATGCAGAGATAGACACATGTAGAGGGAAAATGGTGTGAAGACACAGAGAGAACACCAACTACAAGCCAAGGAACATCTGAGGCTCCCAGAAGCTGGGAGAGGGGCACGAAACAGGTATTCTCTCAGAGCCCTTTGAAGTAAATAACCCCTTAGGCTCCTTAATTTCAGAAGTCCACCTCCAGAACTGTCAGACAGTAAATTTCTGTTGTTTAAGCCACCCAAATTGTGGTACTTTGTTATGGAAGACCTAGCAAACTAATGCAATGTCTGAGGGAGGATAGTCCTCACTGGGAATCTTAATCACACCTGCTAATCACTTGAATCATCCTGTTTTGCATATAGTTGCTTAATTCTTTATTGAGCAATCTCATTTAAATATTCATCATAACCATAATTTTTAAATCAGCTAACTTTTGTCAAATGCTAACTGACCAAAGATACTTTGTATATGTGGGTCATTTACTACTCATATCGATCACATGAGCCAGGCATTATTATTACTCCCAATTTTCCAGATGAGAAAACTGAGACATAAGAATATTAAACAAGTTTCCTAACGTCAGAGAGTTAGGAAGTGGCACAAATGGATGGGGTTGTACATGGGCAGACTAATGTCAGAGCCTGTATACTCAGACACTACAGGGTACTACCTTAGTAGAAGTTAAATCGATTCTTTTCTTGTATTACCCTCATCTTTAATTCCAGCAGCCCTTCAAAAGGCAATGGGATGTTGAGGTTTCCTTTTTTTAAATAAAACCGTTAGCTGCTAGTAATCAATTTTTTTCTTCTTCTTTTCTTTCCTTCCTTCCTCCCTTCTTTCCTCCCGCCCTTCCTCCCTTCTTTCTTTCTCTCTTTCTTTCCTCCTCTCCTTCCCCTTAAAATAGTCAATGTACATAGTTATCATTTACATAATAAACGATTCAGTATAACTATATAGTAAGCCCTATTGTGATGTGTTTATTCAAATACCTATCAAATAGTTATTCTTTATCTGGAAATGTATTAGATACTAAATTTACAATTATGAATAAGTTTTAGCCACCAGACTTAACGGGATTACAGTTTAGTTATATTTTTTGCTATAATTATTTAGTTATATTTCTTGCTGAAAATTGAGCTGGGGTGCTCAAAAGAGCATCTAACAGGGTCTTTCCTGGATAAATGTTCCTAATCTCACTATTAGAGCAGTCTTTTAAGTCAGCTTCTATATCATTTGATCCTAAGATAATAATAGTGCACATAGTATATTGGGTTTGACTCTCTTCAACTTGACCTTGGACAATGTGTTTTATCTATTTTATTTTATTATTTTATTTTATGTAGTGAGCACTGCTAATTTTCTTACTCGATATCCATTCTCCCTTCTTCCTTTCTAAAAGAAGCCTGATTATGTTCAGGATGACAGCAGCCCAGCTATAAACCATAACTTCCCAGACTCTCTTGCAACTAGAAATGGTTTAATAATATAGTTTTGGCCAAAGAAGTTTGCTACAAGTTTCTGGGATTTTTATCTATTCATCCATTCAGTTATTGTAATATAGAGGCTACCTGTTCCTCCTTCAAAATTTCTTCTCTTTCCTGTTTGGAACACAAATGTGAGGTTGGAGTGTAGCGGCCATGATGAGACTATGAGTGATAAGTGGAGGTGATAAAAGCCATCTGCTAAGTGTGGTGGTGGATAAAGATACAAATTGAGCAGGTCTTCAGCCTTTTTATTGAGAGGGAAGCAGAAAATATCTTATATGATTAAGCAACTAAAGTTAGACTTCTGTTCCATACAGCCTAATCCAATTTCCAACTGATAAACGATAGGAAATCGGCTCTAGCCTCAGAGAAAAGACCCACAGATGGGAACGTTTCACAATCTTTTGATGAAATGGCTGGATTTTTAACCGACTGGCCTACAGTGAAAGCTGAATAAACAAGGTCTGATCAGAGACACAGGTGACGCCATCAGCATGTTAATATCTCATTCTGAAATAGTCACAGACAGCCCAGGATGGGAAGGCAGAGACCAAAACAAGTAAAAAGGAATCGGAAGAAGCATTCAGTACAGGGAGCAAAAGCAGGTGAATTTTAAAAGTATATTTAATAGCTTTAGATATATATATATATTTTTTAACTCACAAAAATAAATAGTTGTTAAAAATAATAACGAAATCTAAAAAAAGTTTTAAAAATGTGTTAGGGGTCATAAAAAGGAGTTCATTAAGGAAGAAAAGAGACCCTCACATAAAAAATACGACAAAAGTGCTAGTAAAAAGGAGAGAAACTTAGCAAATTACAAGACCAATTCAGAAGATCCAATAGGTGACTAATAGAAGCTGTAGAAAGAAAAAAAGCAGAATCAATGGCAGAGAAACATATTTTAAACAAATATAAAGCAACAGGATTCCTTAGAAGTAAAGAGTTAAGTTTTCAAATTGCAAGGACCTACCAAAGGTACATAACAGCAAAAGGCAAGAAACATACACAGAGACACCTGAGTTGGAATTCTAGAACACCTGGAGGGAAAGATAAAATGCTAACAGCTTCCAGAGGAGAGGAAAAAAACAATTTAGATTAAAAGTATGGCAGTGGGCTTTAAACAAAATCCTGGAAGATTGAAAAAGTAAAACTTTTAAAATACTGAAGGAAACTGTCTTCCACCTTATAATTCCAATACAGGCTAAAGGTCACGAGTGATGGCAAAAAACTTTTTAAAAGTTGAGAATGAAAATCTTAAAAAAAAATAACGTTTTTCCTTAGGAATTAACGGAAGACACACTCCACTAATTAGAGGGAGTAGAGACTAAGAGGAAGCCATCGGATGGAACCTGAGAGAGAGGCAGAGGGGATTTAAGGAGCCTGGGAGGAGGCATATGCAGCAGACTTGGGGAGCAGCAGACGGAAACTGTGAAGACAGGCCCAAGGAGGGATTTCTCAAGGGGAGAAAATGGATTTAAGGAATTTTAGAATGTGCCTGTCTATTCTGAGAGGAGAATTACAGTTTGAGATTGAGATTCGGACTGGGAAATCATTCATACATAGAAGATTTAACAAACTAAAATGAAAAAAATGCCATTATTAACTCAAGGGACAACAAGAAAGTAAAGGAATCATGGCATACACTCTGAAAGAGCTGTGAACAATATTATATGTTTGTAATAATGGAAGCCTTCGGATGCTGAGAGAAAATATTGAGAGGATGGGGGAGGGGACTTGGGTGGAGAGAGAGGGGTCTTATAAGAGACAGCAATCCTCATTTTCTGTACCAAGATGATAGGTAATATGCAAAATTGAAAAGTTAAATATAAGTAGGGAGAAATTTATTATAAAAATTCAAAATAGAAGAAACCGTCCAAAATTTCAGCTCTAGGGAGAAGAATTTAGAAATAGAATATCCCAAGTGGCTATTTTTGATATTTTATTTTATCTGTGTGTTTTTCAGTTATGAGGATAGGTCACAAGTTTTAAGGTACGAATTCATTTTATTTTACTTAGTTCATGTACAACTTTCATGAAAGTGAATATAAAATAAAAATATTTGACTTTGGAAAATTGATCATTGATACTGGCTTGTTTTACCAGAAATATATATATTTTTAAATAGCATGCATACTAGCTATATTTTTCTAGTTTTTCACTGCTGTAGAGGTATAGAGCATATTTTCTGAAACTTTATCAAGTTATTCCCTTTCTTACATTTTAAGTTGCATCTTTATCATAATCTTAGTTCTGTGACTTTCATTTATTTACTCAGTCATTTATTCTTCAAATATTCATTCCGCCAGCATTATTCTAGGCATTGGGGATACAGCAGTGGACATAATAGATAAAACTCTCTGTTAAGATAGCATGACCTTGACCATGTAATATATCTGAGCCTTGGATTACTCATCTCTAATACAGGCATAAGACTACCTACCCATTATTTCAAAAATGAATTTTGAGGATGTGTCTAGATTAAAATTTTTCTGTGCTAAAGAAAGCATCTCACAAAGCAGCATTTTAATATTCAAAGAGCTAATTTCATAATTATTTCTAAGACTCACGCACTAAACTATTAGGGATAAAACCATCGATAGCACCAAACCACCACGTATATCTTTAGTCCTAACAGGCAGATTGCTAAATTCTGCATCTAGTCACTCACTTTTGCCTAAATATTGCAGTTTTTGATGCTGTTATTAGCAGAATATGCAGTCCACATCCATTCCATTCTTTCACTCTGCCTATGTAAAAAAAAAAAAAATCTAATGAAACTATTCAAATCATAATGTCTTCAACTGCATATAAAGCAAAAGAACGATTCTGCTGAACACAGCAACTGTATAATGTACCTCGTTCCCTACCCATCAGCTTGGATACTGAGAATATTTTGTAAATACACAGAGACAAGCCTTTTTTATATTTACTAGAAGGTCAAGAGTTTGGGAAGTGTGGAGTTATAAGGCAGATAAAAATATAGTATCATATATTTATTAAACAATATATTGGGAAGAGAAACATACCAGACCCATTGCAAAGTACTAAATAAACACCTACGACATCTGCCACTCTGGTTTATACCACCATCACTTCTTACTTTGGTAACTGCAAAATTCTCCACACTGGTTTGTCTGCTTCTGCTTTGTCCCCTACCCCATGAAGACATCAGCTCAAGTGACTCACTGAAAATATAAGCCGTATCATAATATTCTGCTGCCCCAAATCTTCGTTGCCTTCCCCTAAAGGCCAGTTCCCTATGGTACTCACAAAAAGTATTTTTTGAATGAAAAATCAGTCTATCAATCACCAGTGAGACTCGGGTCACACATATGACACAATCCTTGCCCTCAGTGACTTGTTTGGCATTAAAATCAGCATAAAAATCAATCAGAACATTGAAAACACAATCTATTCCTGGGCCCCAGGACGAGTGGTGTGTGGATAAGGTCTTTTGGAGAGGATAGAAGAAGTTCATGTGGGCCGTAAGGGTTTGGATTCCTGGTACAGCAGAGACTTAAACATGAGTTGGAACTTAAAACACGACATAAAGATGAATGTTCTAGTAATTACGTTGTTATCTAGTTAAACACAAGAGAGAAAACACAGCACATGCACTGGTAATCCTAAATCACTAGCTATCATCTCCCTGATTCTTAAAACAGGATTGTAACCCTCTGTAATAGCTTTTTAAACACAAATCAGTTACTGCTGCCGATGCAGTAAGAGTATCCTGATGCAGATGGACATATAAGAGACAAACACAAGACGGAGTTAAGATACTGATGTGTCAAATGTAAAACAGTGACAGGCCCATCCCGAAGGTGGTAGACAAATTTGAGCTCAAGTAAACTCTTCTCTGGCATCCAACAAATTGAAATTTAAGTGGTCTCTTTGCACATACATGGTACAAATCCAACTGATATTCTCAGTAGTATTTGAAGCCTCGATTCAATGACAATTCAATACGTTTAGATTGAATTATATGCAGCATCAGGAAAGTTTGGGGCCTATTTTTGTTGCATTCTAATCATTTGAAAATTGATATCCTGTGTACATATGGCAACTTCCCATTGATCTGAATATTGGATTAAATGAAATACCTTGGCTTTGACAACTAACTGAATTGATTGCATCTAATGAGATAGAGATGTGGGAAATAGCTATGGGCCCTTCATCACAGGCTCCAATCATTCTGCAGATTCTTTGGCAAAGAAAGAAGCAAAATAAATTTTTTATAAGAGTGGTTTTCAAGCCATGCCTTCCCTTTCACCAGAAAACCTTCAGTTCTTTATAATTGCATATTGTTTGTTTGGCTACCTTCTAAAATAGACTGGCTGATTCTCAGGTAACAGAATATGATCACCAAAGATACGTGAAACAAAAAAATTAATATCAGGGAAGTTCTCATAAAGAAAAAGACATTCTCAGTTTAGGTAAAGCTTAGAATTACTTTTCCAAATTTTCAGCTATTCAAAACCACCTTTACTATCTCTATCAAAACCCAGATTTTACTTATACTATCATTATTTTTCTTAAATTAATTCATTCGATTTACACTTAAATACATTATTTTTAAAGGAAATATTTTATCCCTACCAAATTACTAATAAGTATTATTTGCCATCAAGAGGTAACTACAGATATAAATACAATTAAACAGCCTTATTTTCAAGGTTTAGGTCTGAACTGTTACCTCTTTTCAAAGAAGAGAGATAAACAACTATTTCTGATGTGTTAATCAAAAGAAGACTGTCTCATTTACATAATCAAAATATTGATTGGGATTAGAAAGGGTATGAATACCTCTCTATCAATACAATGAGCACTTTTTTCATAATTCCTATCCTGGCGTTCAAGGCACAACCTAATATATATCTGTTTTATATGCATTAACCAAAGCATGTACATAGAACATTAGATTCATGAAATACTAATAATGTTAATTAATAGAAAGACTCCATGGTTAAGTTTTGTGTATGGGAAATGCCAGGTTAAGCAAAATTTAGATAAATTTTAAAATATTTATTAAAAATTGATATCTTTACTACAGGATTTCTCAGAAGCTTTAAAACACCAATGAGCATTATTATTATTATAGCAGAGGGCTGTCTTCTAGCCAACATTTTACAAATATTCTGAATATGAACTATTTTCTAGGTAGAACACTTTGGAAGATATATTTCCTTCTTGATGTATATTGACAAATTGTGTTGTTTTCATGGTTTTTCGTATTCCTCTGTACCTCTGATGCTCTCTGCTTCTGCTAAGTGAGTAGTCACCTGCTGAGCACAACACAAACTTTCCATCTTCATTCTTTACTCACAGCATTTCATTCACTGCTAGCTCATATATGACTCTTAATATGTATCTATCCTCCACACATAAACTTACTCACAAACTAGCCCCAAAATGGAAACAATCTTAATGCCCATCGACAACTGAATGGTTAAAGAAAATGTAGCAAAGCCATACAATGGATTACTATTTAGCAATACAAAAAAACGAATTACTGATATATGCTACGTAGATGGATCTGAAATGTTAAATAAAGGCCATGTGTTGTCTGAACATATGTGTATAGAATTTCCAGAAAAGGAAAACCTATAAAGACAGGAAGTAGATTAGTGGTTGCTTGGAGCTGTGGGTGGGAGCAGAGACTAACTGAAAATGGGCAGGAGGGCTTCTATGAGGAATAGTAAAAATAGTCCCAACTTAAGGAGTATGATAGTTGTACGACATGGTGAATTTACTAATATTCACTGAATTACATACTTAAATTGGGAAAATTATGGGAATGTAAATTTCTTCTCAATGAAATTATTAAACATTTTAGCCAACTGGCTCAGCTAGCCTCCCGTACGTCCATTCATCCATTCTTCTTTCCTTTAAGATTCTCTCACGTCTCAATCTGAAAGTGGTCTTTCCTTGTATTGAATTAACACATCATTTTGTTTTTATAAATCTTGGACATTAGTCATTGGCCTTCCAACCCTTCCTTGAACTACATTCATTTGAATATTCGTCTAATATCTTTACTATACTGTAAATTTTTGAATACACAAATTACTCTGAACCACTCCATATAAAAATACATATTGTTGAATCTAAGTAGAGGAAGCAAATTATATTTAAAGTGATAATAAAAACACACGTGAAAATGCCCAGTAGTGGGTATTCTTCAGTTGCTCTGAAATCCGAAATTCACCCTTATTTAACTTGTAAAAGTAGTTAAATATCTCAACACATCAGCTACAAATACGAGGAATAATAATAGCGGCGGAGGCAGCAACATTGGGAGCAATGGCCTTTAGTGAACACTTACTTTGGGGTGCTGAGGGTGCTGGGTGCTCCTCATTCTGCAGCTCTTATACCAGGAAAAGACATGTGACACAGTGAAATCAAGCTACTTGTTTGGGGCCTGGTGCCCTTGAGGCAGAGCCTCGGGCAGACTTGTTGTGCATGTGGCTGAGGAGGGAATGCTTTCAAGAGAAACTAGAAATGAGACATAGGAAGCAACAAAGGGAAAGAGAAGGGTCTGGGATGATTTCTAGGGAAGTCCAGCCTTAGCCTAATCTAGAGGGAGCTCTGAAAAGCAGAATCTGTCCAGTCTTGACCAAAGGGAGTGAGGCTAAATATACTGAGTGTCCCAGCTACTGCATGAGTACACGTGTGTGTGCTGTGTGTGTGTGTGTGTGTGTGTGTGTGTGTGTAACTCCCAGGCATCTTGGCTGTAATCAACCAAAGGTAACCCTTCAGAGGTCACATGTATGAGCTCTTAGTGAGTGCCCACAGCTAGGGGATGGACAGGCCCACCAGGAAAAGGGTCCCAATAGATGTGGGCAAGCACTAATGACCTCTGTTACAGCTCTTGACCCAAATTGCACCCTAGGTATGGAGAATACTTCAGATTCAAACCTCATTAATCTGATCTCTAAATCAGTGCTTTTAACTCCTTGCCTTTTTTCTTCAGTATCACATTTTGTTATGATTTGCCTTAAAACATACATGCACACACACACACACACACACACACGTACAAATGCACAACCCCCTCTGTTATGGCCTAGGTTGATCCATTAGCATCTATTTTTAAATTAAATATTAATTCAAACTAGGATGACAAAGTCAAGCCTATTTGACACTCTTCTTTAATCTTGCTTTTAATGAATAGATAAAAATAATTTTTAATTACATGCATTATTTAAATAGCGTCTGAGGAACTCGCAGGTTGCTTGAAAACAGTTGACATCTTCCAGCATTTTAAATATTCCCCACTCCAACTCTTCTTCAGACTAACACATTTACATTCTCGATGAATAAAGATTTGCTCAGAACCTCGGTTCAGGCATTGCACCAATCACTACATGTTCCAGATGAGTCAGTCTGAATTTTGGAGAAATTATTGTGTACCTTTATCTTTCTTTTTATCAGAGACAAAATCGTAAAGGGAAATGGAAGTTACTGTTAGAAACAACATAAACAAAACAAAAGAGCATGACATGATGCTTGTCATCCAGAACGGCACAAAAGACTTGGCTTCATTCCAATGATGACATGACTTATTGCAATAATACAAAGCATTGTTTATAAGGAATGACAAATGCTAAATGAAAATTGTTTGCCTGCACCCCTGAAGCCTATGTTCATCTATTTCTGTCCTTCCCCCAATTCAGCATCTTTTCCATTTAAATGTAGATATATGGGCGTGGGGGAGGGTTCTATGCCCACCACTTACTTTGCATATCTCTCTTTTCCCTTCATTGGCCTATTTTGAAAGCCAACCTCAGAGCTCTCAACTTTAGGATAAGTAGCCATGAGGTCAAAACATTTGGAGTAATCAGAATGTTTGATTTGATGACATTGTGTGTACATTTCACAGAGGAAATAAAATGCTATTCTGGAGGCCTGCCTGTGATAAGGCCACCATGCCCTGTTACTGTGACACAATAATTGGCTGAGCAGATGAAAATTAACATGACTTGAACATGTGATAAATGGCACCCCAAATTGGCTACAGTTTAAGCCCTGGAAGTGACAAAATGGGGAGATAAGTTTTATTGCTTCAGGGTAAAGAAAGTGTGAGGCAAAGACCAAGACCCTGCATGCGTTTTCTCTGAAAAGATAATCTCATAGAATGAAGCATCCTATATCTTATTTTCAACCATAGCCAGAAACATTTCCCCTCAATGAGTAATTAGCAAGACACTCCCCTAAGGATTCCTGATGTCTGTCAGGAACCTCTCTGTAAATTTCCTTTCATTCATTGGAGAGAAAAGAAGGAAGGTAACGTTTCTGACTTATGCTAATGCTTTTCATCTGTTATTTAATTTTCCCAATGAATCTTTGATAAAATATTATCCTTACATTGTTGACAAGAAAACTGAGACTGAAGGAAATTAAAAATGAGACAAAGAAACAAAAAAGCATAATACAGATTCACTGAAGGACAGAGCTTGGATTCAAATCCAGACCTTTGACCTAGATGTGCATGCTCTTCCCACACTTTCGTGCCTCCTGTGATGCATTTCCCAAATGTGTCGTGTTGGATGTTAATTGGAGGCAAGCATTGTTTAGGGTCCAGCCAAAGCTGGCCGGTCTGTTTACTGCCTGATATGTTATGAGCCTGCATTAATTTGGGAAAGAAAAAAACAAACTGTCATTTATATGAATCAAGATAATACTGCTATAATAATACTAATAATATTACATATATTCCCATTAGGAGGCATTTATAAATATATGAAAATAAATATGTACTGTAAGTTCTTTATCTCTTATAATCATAATGTAAAGGCAAAAACAATAATATATTCATGTAATGTCTGATGAGTACCATAATAATAAAGTGATAAACAGAGCTGTGTAAAGCCAGGCACTGTTCTCAGTGCCTGGTCTATATTAATTCGTTTAATCATCTTACCAACCCCTGAGATAGATTTCATCTCTATGTGACCAATGAGGAACCGGGGCACAGGTAAATCAATTTACTTTTCAAAAGTCCTACTAATGATTTGCCCAAGCAAATGTGTGGTAGAATCTGGTACCAAATGGTTTTCTGCTAATTCCAGACTGCTTACGACTCTCACCTAAATCTGTTTTGCAAAGGAGTCTAGATGCCTTTGGAGGATTTCTGTAGCCTATAAAGACTAACAAGGGCTCTGACTATGACATTCTTCTTTAACTTCCCACCATTTTCCCTTTGTGTGTGTGTGCTTTGGTTACTGCAAAACCTACAGAGAGAGACAGACAGACAGAAAGACAGAGACAGAGAGAGACTATGAAAAGATTTTAGAATAAAAAAAACAAAATTTGATTTAACTGTACAAAAGTAATATTTTATAGTCATTTGTCTGACTCCCTTCTTTGTATCCATCTGAGAATCTACTAAGTACTGCTGCAGGGGATATAAGCATGAGTTAGAAACTCTTTCGGCATGAATTAGATGCTTGGTTTTCCTGGGAGCTAAAATGTCTGACTACCAGAAGCTGGGTTTGTTCCATCAGTAGATGGATTCGTGTTGATTCATGCACGGCTTCTTGCGAGGTCTTCCTACTTACCAGAGGCACGAGCACATCTCTGTGATGAGTAGCCCGGGTGGAGTTGTGTACTTAGCACTGACTCCCAGCATTGCTACTCCCCAAGGCATTAAATGTACCTGTAACCTACTTGTCTTTCTGGAAGAATATAACCACTTGCAGGTGTGTGCTTAGGCTATAGGCAACACACATGCAAAATAATGTAAAACAATAGAAACAAGCTAAAAGAGAAGCCACTATCGCTATTACTAAAGCACTTTTTTAAAAGAAAAAAAAATGGACTAACCATTTCGACTAGATTTTGAAAATAATTTGGCAGTTATTAAAAACTATGAAATTCGATTTAACAGTTATAATAAGAGCAAATATGTTTGCATAGACTTTATTTTGGACCAAACAATACACATGCTTTACCCGTTTTAACTCATCCTCAAAACCCTATGATATCAATGCTATCATTATCTCCTTTTTACTGATGAGGAAACTGAGGCACAAAATGGATAAGTAGTTTGTCCAAGATTACAAAGCAGGTAATCGCCCAGGCTGGGTTTCAAAGGCAGGTCGTCAGACTCTAGAGTGCATGCTCTTGACATTGTGAGGCCACTTGTCACACCATGAATAACAAGTGTTGGTTGAGTGACCCCTCCCAGCAGGCTACTGCACTTGAAGTTGTACATTCACAAGCAAGCTATGAGAGTGGCCATGTCCCCACTTGTTGGAGAAGGAAAACTAAGATCAGATAGCTAGCTAGTGCCTGAGTCTGGATGAAAACACAAGACTATTTGAACCCAACGCTGTGCTCTTTCCATGATGCCAACATTTTGGGGCGTTGTTTTTGGACTTAAGCTCTACAAGTGCGGATCGTGGCTTTCTTGTATTCCCAGATCATCGCCGAGAGCCTCAGAGTATGTTTTCTTTTTTTCCCTACCCGAATTGTATTGATTTGAATCGAGGTTTCCCAATCTTTTTCACATTCATTATTCATGAAAAATAAAAAAATAAAAAAATAAACGCTACACATGAAAAAAAGAAAATTATGTGAATTATCCCTAAACCAAATTATGTGGATCATTCTTATAGCCAAATTTTATAAAATACTTTTGAAAGGAAAACAAACAAACAAAAAACAAAAAACAGTATGAGAGGTATTTGAATTCCTTGCTAGAAAGCCATTTAATGAAATCTTTACCCTGGTCTCAAATGCTTCTGTATTTCTTGAAGCTTCTATCACTCTTTTCCTTTTAATCTGTTCCCCATATTAAATAATTCTTACCTAGGTTTTCGCCTGAATGGTGCCCACTCAGACACCAGCAAGGTGCTATTCAGGAAAGAAAATTACTGAAACCCAGAAGCAAGGGAAGTTGAGAATTACTGAGAAGCAGCAAACCTGTCAGCACTCTCCCGCCCTGCCTGGCCTTTCCCACATAACACACACCCAGTTCAATTTCCCTTTCAGAGGAAATGAAGCAAAACATATTGATGGCGTGAAATGGTTTATTCCTAAGTCATAAAATACAGTTCCTCCTAAAAAGTGCAGAAAATGAGCTCCTCTTTTAGGTAAGTGAGGCTCTTAGGCAAAACATCAATATCCTGGGCCCTTAATAACTTCCTGGATGTAGGGATAGTTATAGAGAAAACTCTTTATAAACTAACGCAGAAATTGACTTGAAGTTGAACAATGACTTCAAGGTATAACAATTTGGCTTCAGTTCCAAGATGTTTCTTCTGAACTGTCTTATTTTCGAAGATAAAAAACAAACACAGAACTCCTCAATTTTAAATGTTTTCTAATTTAAAGAGTTTTTCATTTTAAATTATCAAACGATTATGTTCCAATGGGCGCTGAGTTTCTTCTATTGGGAAAAAATAATGCACATTTCATAGTGATATTATTTTTTAAAAAGTAACCTCTAAAAACACATGCCAAACATGAACAAGTTCAAAGAAGTAATAAAAAAATGCCAGTGTTCTTTCTACACGTACCTCGTGTATATTTTTTTAAATGGGATCATGATTTTGCATACTGTTTTGACATTTGTTCTTTTAATTTAAGAAACATATTCTGAACATCTGTTCAAAACAGTAGTATTTGCCAGTCTCATGGGACATATGCCAGGTAAATGGGAGAATTTATCAACATGCAGATAAAATAGGGCTCTTGTCTAAAATGAATGGATTCAGAATTGAGGCATGGCCAAGGAGAGGATACTGATCAGGTGAGGGAGGGTCCTGAGCTTGGAAGGGCATCAGGTTTGGACCCAGAAGAGGCAGTCAGGAAACCCCATGACAAGATCTTTCAAACTCAAGGAAGGAGGCACAGGACCTGGTGAGCAAGAACGAGGCAGAGATACCAACACTCACTTGGGCACTTACTAGGGGCCAGCACTAGTCATTCTCAGTACTATATGTCTATTAATATATATTCTTTTTCAGACATTGTCTGTCATCTAGATCTAGTGGAGGATTTTATGGGAAAAAATAGAGGAGCAGGAAGGTTAAATAACTTGCCTAAGATCACACAGCTAGTTAGAGTAGATTGCAGTTGGGGCTTTTTATTCCAAAGGCATAGCATGTTCCACTGCGACCTACAGTCAAACTTCATTCTCTCCCCAGCGCTCTTTTGCATTCTGCCCCTCTTCTTTTTTGCACCTGTACATATGGTTAAATATAAATCAATCTCCCAAGGAAGCTTCCCAGATCATGGTACAAAAGAATCAAGAATTGGGTTCTTTGATGAGCTCAGTGACTTATATCACATTAACTGATCAACTTCATGCCTTACATTCTTGGAATATGCGTATGTGTGAAATATGTACATGTGTGCACCTGTGAATCTAGCACGTTTACACAAATACACATTTGTGTGCAAGCGTGTTTGTATACATTAACATGTAAAAGTTTATACCTCATTGATTTTGATAGCTATGAAACACATTTTTTTGGATGGGTTAAGTGTGTTTTATTGGTTTTCACAAACACACAGTTTTGAAGATAAGACATCAGAACTGTGACTACTAGATAGTCTTGAACTTTCCAATAGCTAATAAGAGACTAGAGGCTAAACGTTGAGGAAATAAGAAAAGTACGAATGCATTATCATTAAAAATATATGATGAATAAAGCTCCGTTTTTGAAATTTAAGCAGAAAGTTCCTTTCAGTGTATTTGAATTTTATTCTATTTATGAAGACACAAAACATATTCAACTTTAAGGATTTTATCTATTGTTTTAAACAGTAGTCTTAAAGTATTTTCTCAAGTATTTTCACTATAATGTATAAACTAGTATTTGTAAACCCTTTGTTGGATCCCCTCCCCCAAAATTTACAAGGTTTTTGATTTATAGCACACCATTACAGCCACACTCAAAATTGAGAAATAAAGTTCTCAATCACTGGTTTCTGCCTTGCCCCAGAATTGGAGGACACAATTCCAAGCTCATTTAAGTTCAAATCTTCCATAGTTGCACTTCCATAGTCTAAGCCATTATACCTGATTCTGCATATTTGGAGGTCATACTAAGCATATTCTCTCTAATTCCCTGGCTATTTTTTCAAATTCCCCATTTGCTACCAAATTCTGTCCTTCTCTTTGAACATGTCTGGAAAAATTGATCTTGCACTAATGCACCCAAGAAAGTGCTCACTTTATTTGAATCGGGAAGAGTCCTCTTTCAAAAGTATGACTACAGATCTCAAGTGACCACTAAACATTGTCCAACAGTCTTCTCATATTTGCTCTGTAAATTCACTTCCCAGATTCTGAAAAGACCACACTGTATTTTCTCTCTCCTTAGAACATCCATTACTATGCCCCACCCGCCATGAATGCTTTTCACCTAACCTCATTTTATATTAACAGAAGAAAGCAATTAGACACATTGTCTGTCAACTTCCCATTATAAATGTATTAAGATCTACGCCCATATTCTCTGCCTTCCTTAGCATATAATACAATAGGAGAGAGGAGAGGCTTTGCTGCACCCAAAGCCAACTCCTCTACAAGGGCGGGGACCTCAGTATTTTTGTCCCTGTCATGTCCTACCCCCTAGAACACCAACCAATAGGAGCTTGCTAAATATAGGTTAAATGAATGAACAACTGAATGAATACCTATGAATATGAAAGGCCCTATGCTTCTTAAATGAAGAGGACAAGTGCAAACATGAGCATTTCTAGGGCAGTACTCTAAATCCGCGATATATAGCTATACAATCATATATGAAACAAATGATAAATAAATAACAAGAGATGTTTACTCTTGCCTCGTTTCCTAAGTCATTGCCCCACCTGGCTTTTACATTGTGTCTAACAATCAATGGTCACATTTGTAGAAAACATTAATACAGTCAGGCACTGTCCATTCCTCTCTAGTCTTCACAACAATGACCAATTTATGTATGATGAAAAGTAATTTACCAAGGTCAACAAGGAAATGAAGGAGCTAGGATTCAAATCGATATCTGTCTGATGCGAAAGTCCATGCTCTTTCCATTCAGCCCGCCGCCAGTAGGCTCCTGCGAACTTCCTATAGATTCATGCCCAATTAGTCCTGAGTCCCTTGTGTAGGAAACAGGACTGAATTCCCCCTATAGTAAGCAAGGCTTGGAAATGTCATGCTGCCAAATCATCTTACCCTCACTGTGTCAGTCATGAAGTCTGGGTAGCCATGGAGATAGGCAGAGGGACAATGGGGACCCCTAACAGGAACTTTATATCCAGCTTCCTGTCTTGAAGGATGAATCTTGCTTTCTATATCCCCAGCCATGAACTTTAATCATGTCAGAAAAGGCAAGATGTTCTAAGCTCACAATAGAGACAAATCTTGGTTTCGTGGGGCCTAAATCTTACATGATTTGGAAGAGGGGAGTCTCTAAGAGAAGAGTAAAAATTTAAAAAATCACGTATACAAAATTTGGTATGGAAGTTAATATTTATTTAAAATAAGGATAGGAAGAGGTGTGTACATACTTGAGGGGCTCTGTAGCTTAAGCTTCATTTACTTCAACATACTTCTGTCTCTGCCCATGACCTAGCCCTACGAGAGAGGCAGGTACATGATGGCTGAGAACTTGTACTCTCCAAGTTGACAGGATGGATTTGAATCCCAGCTAGACCATCCTAGGTGTGTGATCTTAGGCAACTGATCAAAAATCCCAGAGTATACTTTCTCATCTGTTAAATCTTCAATTATATAACCAGTTGATAAAAATGATTGTCAACGTAAATAATTCATATAAAGTACTGGCCACAGTGCCTGGCATAACTCAACAAGATGCTCATTCAGGTATCAATGGTATTTTTATCATCCTATGCCATCTTCTTGATTACCAGCTTTGGGACCTTCCTCCCCGAGGCCCCACTCTTACATTCATTTGCTGCCTGCCTGAATGCCCGAACACCAGGCATCTGGGATTTGACCCCCTGTCTTCACCATTGTGGATCACATTTTGGCATACCTCACTAGTTTCTTTAGAAGCTTTGTCTCTGCCTGCACACCAGAAGAAATTCTCCTCCATATTCCTGGATGTAAGCCAGTAAAACTAGAAATTAGCGATATGAGGAAAAAAGGTTCATAATCTATCCTTAAGTAAATAAGGGGCCAGAATTTCTGTAATTGTGGCTAATAAGATTTTTCTTACAGGGTTTTACAAAAATTAGATACTTCTAAATATGGAACATTATTAACGCCTCACCTAGAAGTTATCGCTCTATCATAGGTGACGTAATTATTATGGTATCTAATGGTACTGATTAGTTTTGTCATTTCTAATAAGTCAATTAACCTTCCTGGTCCTCAATTTACACATAAATGAGGAGGCTGGAATACAGTCTCTATGATTCTTGCTAGTTCCAAAAAATGTACTAGTATAAATATCTGGGATATAAATATATTATTCTCATCTCAGTTTGGAATATGCCCAATCTAAATATTTATCTTTGAAGCTAATATGTGGGGGAGGAGGAATGACTCAGAAAAAAAAAAAAAACCAACAACAACATGGTTTTCCTTTTTGTGAAATTTGCCTTTTCACCTCCATTGTCATAATACTCTCGCTATGGCAGGTGCTCAAGGAATATTATTTGATTTTTTAAAATGCCTTCTCTAGTAATGTCTTATTAAGACAATTTAATTGGTCCTACAGATGCAATTAAGCATGGGACTCATATCTCAGGATCTTGAAGCAGTCTGGTAAGGGGATGAAGACTGGACCCACTCACCCCATAGGACAGGTGAAAGGACAAAGAGGAATGAATATTTTAGCCTGAACATATGCTAAAAATTGTTCATGAGAAGTAAGGCAGTTTTTCTAAATAAGAGAGGAATGACAAAAAATAATGAATTGAAATCCTGGCAGGTGTCTGGGGCAGGGCTAAGAAGTGTCTGAGTGTAGACCCCAGGCCAATATTGGAAAAAGCAGATACGGTGTGGAAAGTGATATCAGGACCTATAAAAAGAGCTGGAATTGGAGACTTGTAGAAACTTCCTATCCTAATCCTTCGCTGGCTTCACAGTGTGCAAAGAAGAAAACCCGAAGTCCTTGCGATGGCCCCGCATTTGGCCCTCCTTCCACCACTCCTCACACTACCCTCACTGGCTCTCTCTGCTCCAGTTTCGCCAGCCTTCCTGTGCTCCCTGGACACAGGAAACACACTTCTAGACAAAGGCTCTTGGACTTGGTTGTCCTTTTGCCTAGAATCCTCTTGTCCCAGATCTACAATGTCTCCCAGACTCGTTCCTTTCAAGTACTGGCAGTAAAGTCAGTTCTTCAGAAAGGTCTCTCACCACTCTATTATAAATAACACCCCAGTTTTTGTCACCTTACTATAATTTATGCTTGTCTCTACTAAATATCAGATTATATATTCCTTTCTCTTTTTGTCTTCTTTCCTGATAGAACAAATTCTACAAGAACTTGGATTATGTTCATTACCGTGCCTAGAACAATATATGGAGCACAGTAGAGGAAAACATAGTGAGTGAATGAATGAATTCACTATAACTATTCTGTCTCCTGTACATTTTTATAGCATTTATAGCTTGTATCTCAAAATTTAGCATATCAACTTGCAACAACAGGAGTTTTGTCTCTGCTTATGGCTGCATCCCCAGTGTCTAGAACAGCGGCTGGAGCATAGGAGTAGCTAAATAAGTAACCTTAAATGTTGTTTACTATGAAAATTTTTTAAAAAATTCCTGCACTCTAATTTCAAGAAAGAAAATGAATGATTGTTCTTTGATTATACTGACAAGTAGCACCGGAACCAATTTTAAATCCAACCCAATCAATCAATGACAACTCTCTATTACTAATAGCCACACTTGGGAAAACCCCAAACTCTATACACACCAGCAGTGTTTTGCTCTGAGTGACTGTTCTACAAGTACAGCTCTCACTTGCTTGGCAAACAGTGAACTCAGCTTTTGGTTTCGGTTATTGAGTGGCGGCCTCCTTTCTTCGAAAAGAAAGATGATGGTGCCTGGCCATCATGGAAAAACACAAAGTTCTAAGTGCATACAAATATTAACTCATGACAATCCATTTGAAAAACAGGACAGGGACAAGGAGGTGCTGTGATTATTCTCATTTAAGATATAAATAAACAGAGGTACTTAGTTTATATCTTAAATGAGAAGTGGGTGCTTATCTAAGGTTATAAAACTAATATATTTTAGAGCTGGTATTTAATTATTATTAAATACAATTATTATGGTTTCAGAGTCTCTGTTCTTAGCATCTGTACTCTATGATCTCTCTGTAGAAATACTGAAACACACAATTGGCATTGTTTCAGCAGTAAGTTTTGTCTAGAAGATGAACTTCTTCACCTATGCAAATGATTTTCAAAGACCTGCCTCCAACAGCCCTGGGGTAAATTTTAAGCAGAGGTCAGGGTAGGCCTCTGTGAGATGGTGTAAGTAGTGAGGCTTGTGAGAGACTTAGCTTTCTGCTTTTCATAATCAGAGTGATGAACAATTAGGATAACTGCCCTTGGGATCTGTAAATGTATCTATTGGGTATTGAATCTGGGTCTTCCAGAAACTCATCCATTGAACCACTAAATAGCTGTCAAATAGTAATGATTCTCTATCACTAACTAATTCAGACAAGCCACTGAGGCAGAAAAACGTCTCAATTTATGGCCTCTTCCCTCAGTCAAAGTATTTTTTGTCATAGCATCTATTTCTATTGATAAAGCTAAGACAGAACGCAACTTATCATCACCCAAGTCTTAGGATTCTTGGACTTTGGAGTTATTGGTCAACTAGCAGAATAACTTAAGAAAGTTACAATTTGGATAAATACTTTGCGGAATTTAAATCGTATTTGAAATTTTTCTTTTTCTGAGTAAAATCCACTATTTTTTTTTCACTGCAAAGAAGAGTTCTGTCAAAAAAAAAAAAAAACCTCATGTAAGTCATTTCATCTCTCTGGGAATTTGTATATTTATCTATAAAATAATCAGTTGGGAAGTGGCAATTTCTAAAGGACCTTTCATTCTATGAAGACTCGATAAATCAGAAATCCAATTATGTGCATTATAGGCATATCTTTTCTCTTTTTTTCTCCTTCCTCATTTTTTTGTGCTTCTACATAGAACATTTTGTATAAAACTAGAAGTGAAAAATTTTAGTCAAATGAAAAAAAAGGAAACTATTCCTTTTTTTTTATAGACATAGTCTACAGGAAAGATTTATATTAGATAAGGCGTTTATTTATCTGTTTACATTTTATCCAGTTTTTGAATATTTACCTTCTGCATGCCATTTGAATCAGTGCCACTACAAAGGTATTGAAACTATTACGATTCCTTCACTTATTTTCTTGTGACCCTGACCAAGTTACTGATCTCCTTGAAACTCCAGTTTTCCATATTTAAAAAAGAAATAACATTTATAATCTTGCATGGTTGATATGATAATTCCAGGGCATGGCATATGTAACACTCTTTTCACTTAGTCCGTCCTAAAGTAGATTCTCAACTAAGCTAAGCTTTCTTCCCTTCCTTGTGCTCTGCTCCCTGTAACTACAACTATTTGTGTTCCTTCTTGCTTTACACCTGCTGAACAAGGGTGGGGTATGTATTTTCTGTTGATGACCACCCTGAGTTAGTCTAAAATCCCACTGATGCTTATGTCATGCTCTTAATCAATGATTATGTCCCTACTTCAAAATCCTAATCCAAAATGGATCATCTTATTACCTTTGTTTGTCCATGCTCCAGTCCTCCCTATAAACCTCAGACCCTTTCATAAGTAACCCCCTTCTTGGATTTGGCATCTTATCTTTACATCACAGCTTCTAATATAGAATTTTCTCTTTTCTCCAAAATCACCAGCCCTTCTCTATCCCATCTACTTTCTGCAGTCCCACCTGTCACCTAGAAAACAAAACAAAACAAAACAGATAGTACTGAGCTCAATCTAAATCACTTTATTTTCTCTTCTCAATTTTTACCCCAGAGCCCAACTGAATGCTATACTTGATTGGACTAGACCGTAATACAGATTCATTTATGTTATAAGATTTGTCTGATGTATAAGACAGAGGCTTTGTGACATTCTTTGTGCTGTATTTAGAATAGTATAGTCAGTATGAACATTTATGCTTATTAGCAATGTCAAAAATTGAGTGTTTCACATATAAAATGTGTTCAAGAAAGACTTGTAGAAAGAGTTATGGATAATTGACCTAACACTTTCTACTCCTCACCAAATTATCTGCCATGGCCATCATGCTGTAACATCTAGGAAATTAAAATTACAGAACATGATATAGAGCCTGTTGGTCTGAGTTTGAATTCCAGCATTATGACTTATTGGTTGAGTAAACATGAACTAAGTTACTTAGCTTTATAGGTCTAAGTTTTCTCACCTCTAAACTAAAAATGTTGTGCCTATCTCAGAGGACCATGGTGGAGATTAAATAAGATATTACTATACTAATACTATTCAATGTTTAACACTTTAATATATAATTTAATTCTACCTTGTGTTTAACACTTGCCTTATGCATAGGTAATCTTCAATAAACTAAAATGTTAATATTATTTATCATTATTTTATTTTAAAATTTTTAAAAAATAAGTATTATAGAGGTCAAGTAATAGCCTCAAATCACATGGCTATTAAGAGGCAAAGCTGTGATTAGAATCCAACGAAAATGACCCTGAATTTTCTGAGGGTAATCTCTGAACATACTACAGCCTCTTCTTCTACTAGTCCTCTTTAAGCATTAGTGAATGCTCTTGAAATAAAGAAAATATTAGCTATAGAAAACACTAAAGGAAGCCAAATCATATAAATATTTCCTTTATTCCATTCCTAGATGGTGTAAAAAGATAGTATGCTTGTTTTCTAATATCATCATAAATTATTTTTATATTTCTTAAGCATTGCAGTTAAGAAAAACTTTTTCTGATAGTCCAAATACACATCAGCTTTGGCATCCCACTGCACTTGAGGAAGCAACATTGCTGGGAGAATTTTAAAGAATCAGCTTTATAAACATCAATCAAGCTATTTGAGATAGAAATAATAGCCCTCTTCCAGGCATCTTCAGCACTTTGGTCCTCATTAAATGTCATGGAAGGGACACACAGCTCCGTTTTCCACTTGGCCCAATTAATTGATGACCCAACACATCCATACTTCTGTCAACAACACAGGAAAATAAGAACTCGGGTTCTGAAATTCCATCTCTGTATATACAGATAATAGACCTCTTGAAAAAGCTTGTATTACAGTCTTACAGATATCTGCTAAATAAAGTTAACTAAAGAAATACAAAACATTGTAATGCATATGCTACAAAAGACTTAGATTATCAGTTGATTTCTTTTTTGTCTTTTTATTAAAGACAATTACAATAGAAGTGACCTTTTTCAGGTCATGTATATTATGGCGTTTTTGTAAAATTTTGCTTTTTACTAAAGTTGGTAGTAGTGGGAAGGATATTTTGTTTCTTACTTCAGTACCTATTTCAGCATGATTTAATACATATTTGGATGAACAATAGATATTTTCACAGCCCAATGTTGCATATAGAAATAATGAAATAGCTTTGCCATTAAAATTTTCATTCAATTTCTCCTTGGAATGTGTTAACTGAAAACCACTTCTATTTTTATAGCTGGAAAACAGGCAATTTACTCTCATGAGGTTTTAGTATTCCAAACCAGCATAACTCTGGCACTCCCTAAATACCTCAGTAAGCAGAGAAAGCCTGTGAATTCAAACACTGGGATTGTGCATTATCTTCAAAACTTTGTTCAAGTTAAAACTATTATTTGCATACATATTGACATATTAACTTTGTTCAAGTTAAAACTATTATTTGCATACATATGATTACTTTTCTTAAAAACAAGACATGTTTAAGCTTAACTAAATTATAGAAAAAGAGAGAGAATAAACCAAAAAAAGAAAAGAAAAAAAAAAACCACCAAAAAACAAAGACAACTCAACTTTGAAATGTTAAGAAATTAAAACGTGGTGTACTTATTTGTTATTGGAATCCCATGCAAGTTTTGAGAAATTATATCACAGGGATGCCTAAAATAGCAACCCAAAATGTCAAATCTAGAGTTACAGGAAAGGACATTTCTTTATTTTCTTGAAATACAATGAAAATCTCCCTGAAGTATGATGAATTGCCCAACTATGGGAGAGAAGGAAAGAACAGTCTAACAGCTGCATTGCATATCAATTCCAAAGTAGGCCATTGATACCTATTTTATAAGAAAGGATATGTGATATATGAATCTCAAACTTTCATTACCTGAGAAACTCCTAGAATTTTTGAAATGGAAAGTTTCATAGAGATTATCAAGTCCAATTTTTTCATTTTAGACCACTAAAGAGATAAAGTGGCTTATCCAAGCTTAGAAATCAAGAAAGTGGCAACAGAGGGGTAGGAAACTATACTATTATTGTTTTATTTTTTCTCTTGTTAAAGAATGTCACCACTAAATGCACCTCCTTTTGTTTATAAATATATGCTATGGATCTACATGTAGCATTATGTGTTTAAATAGATCAGATATAGACTAGAACGGAAGGACCCAGGACATCCGGGACCCATTCCCCAGTTTTCTGCAAAGAATAGGAGTTCAAAGTACTCAAAGATAAGCAAATGCGAAAATTCCAGACTTTAAGGATATTAATTTATTTTGAAGTGCATTTATTCTATACATATTTCAAGCAAGATAACTAAATTATGCAAACATAATATTATATACCCCTTTAAGAACGTAATGCATATTGCACATATAACAATAAAGAAAGGAAAACTACATTCTAAATGATAATTATGTGTAAGAATTATAAATTTAGATGAAAATGTTTTATTGTATAGAAAAAAATTCAAAACCATTCTCACAGGGCTTCAAACCTCTGTCCAAATTTTTTTACTTAATACTCAAATTTCTTTACATTTGAGCAGACAAATAAGAAAGGTAAAAGAAATCAATATTCTCAACTTAGATATATAAAATGAGGAAGAAAGGGAACTCTCGTTTAAAAATAAATCTAAATAAAATAAGCATCAGTGTTTCTTTTTAAGAAAGTTTCAGGAAATCTATTAAGATGCTATTTTGATATGAAATGTTTTTTTTTTTATAAATTAAAACTAGAGTACAACTTTAGAATATGCACATTCTCATCTATACCCAACTATTTCTAATGAAATATAACAATTCAGTCTATTCTTTTGTTTTATAGCTCCAGTAAGCAAAATATGAGGCCAACTTAAATCTTGTTTTTGAAGGTTTTCTGACTCTAGCATTCAGTTTGGAGATAAGTCATCTACAAACTTCAAAACAGAAAGCACTTTTGTTTTCTATCAACTTTTACACATTAAATACAATTTCTCCTTAATGTAGTTATCAACATTTACCATTTAAAATTATTTTCTAAATTCATTAGAAATCAGATATGGGTTGATGTTGAAGTTTATAAGACAGACACTCATTCTCTCAATAGTACTAATACAATGTTGGCGTGGAAAATGGTAATATTGTAGAATTTAAAATACAAGAAACTGTTCATACAAATCAGTACAGTTTGAAATATAAATAATAAGGAAAAGAGGGAATAATCATAAAAGTTACTAGCCCTGAGAGGAAAGAAACATATGCTGTCACTTGGGAGAAAAAAATATGTATGCTCCTGAAATAAAACCAATATGAGAGTAGGTTTCATCACAAAACCCAGAATAAAAGACTCCAACAAAAGTGTTTAAAGAATGACTCCACATCATCCATGAAATCAGGTAAAAAATGTCGCTCAGCACAGCTGGGAATACTGACACTTGCCATATAACTGTCAGCCACAGAGAGAATAGAAATCAGTGCATTAAAATAGGAAGTCCCAACACTTGCCAGGTAAAAGAACACACATTGATAAACAAAGACGCCAAACCGAGTTATTGGTTCCATGAAAATGCACAAGATAAAGTTAATTTTAAAGAGCAGCTACCCCTTCCATAATTGAGACTTTTGTCTTCTTTTTAGAACTACAAATGTTTTTATTAAAGAGGACTTCAAAAAGCGTTCTGCAAGCTTACTTAAAATTACTTTTGAAAAACCTGTTTTCCACCCAACCCCCCATAACGAGTTACGAATGTAGGTAGGTTTCTGATAACCTATATCGGAGTGACACACTTACTGCCATTTGTTGTTAGCTATTTGTAAATGCAATCTTCTCTATGCCACATGTGGCAGCCATTCTCTGAAGGACTAGATTAGTTGTGAATGTAAAAATATTTATAACATATTTATATTTTGACTCGAGTTTAAAATTTAAAGCAAGAAGAATATCAAAGCATAACTACGTCAAACATCACCTAGGGGTGAGTTAAAAAATTGCTCTGACAACTTTAGAGAAACAATAACTAGCTGTATGCAAACACTCTCAAATGTGTTCAGAGCAATAAGAATATTATAATCTAAATTTACTCAGATTCTCAAAGAAACATTTAGTTCAGGAAAAAGATACAGGCAAGTATAACTTATTAAAGGAAAAGGTGACTGTTAAGGAAAATAGGAGAATGAGCCTCTGACAAACATAAACAGTAACACTTGCAAAGCAATTTGTTATTCGGAATGTACGTTAAGGTTTGTCACATGAGTTGGAGACTCTACCCCTTAAGCTCTCCGTTGGGATGTAACACAGGTAACATTATAAATACTTCTCAAGACAATCTTAGGAAAAGCTTGCCATTCTTAGGCTCCTATCTCAAACCATAAGAAATGATAATAAACGTATATCCATTACCATTTGATAAATGCATTTGCAAAGCAAGAAACAAATGGACCTCATAACATCCAAACAAAATTTGCTGATACGATAAAAGGAGATATTAGACAAAATAACTCAAGATCAATATGGACTAAATGCTCTCAATATAAGCAGATATACCAATTAAAAACCTTTCATTTCTTCATTTTGGGTTCTAACAATTTGATTTAAAGTGTTTCTCATAGTTTTAACATTTACTGTGAAAACATTACTGAAACTTACAAAAACTTTATTTTATTAATCTTTTCTACCCTGAAAAATCTGCCTCTCTTCATGTCTACCCCAGAGTAACATTTCTCTGATCTCATTTCAGGTGCCTCTTAAGAAATTTTTACTGCAAAACAGAGAATTTTTAGAAGTCACTAAAAAGCGCTCCCTTACCTTCTAAACCTGCTTCAATCAGCCCAAACTGTTCCAATAATTTAACAAAAAGCACAATGACGATCAGAACTGCTATCATTTCAAGCCCCTCCAAGTTCATGGTCAGCTAGGTCATGGTCCGACAACAGCCAGTGAGAAGTGCTTGTCTGCCTGGCTTTCTTTGTAAAGCCATTAAACTACATTAAGAAGGCTATTGCCAGAGGAATAGGGGAGGAGGAGAGGGAGTGAGAGGGAGAGACAGAGAGAGAGAGAGGAGACGATGAGATGGAGAGGCTGAGAGAAAGGGCTTCAATGAGAGAAAATGCATTAATCCTGTCTACTGTAACAGAGGCCAGAAGTGACAGCTGGATAAAGTCACCCTGTCGGAATTATCAGGCTCCTCGTTACACTCTTACACAGAGAGACAGCCATGCATGAAGGAACGCGCAGATCACCCGAAGACCCGGGAGGTCACCAGAAGGTCCCGAGGAAACATGACACGCGTTGGCAGGGATGGCTAAGCGGCCCCAGGACCGGCGAGCCCGCCCGAGCTGCCAGTGGCTTTGTTGGGCTGGTCAGTTGCCTTGGAAACGGAAACTATCCAAGGCTGAATTCCTGCTGCAGACAGGGACCAGAGCACGGCATCTTGAAATAAGAAAAACCTGAAAATGCCGAGAGGCGGAGTAATAGCTTTCATTCAGCTGCTTCAGAAAAGGCTGTTTACTAGTCAGGAAAAGCAAAGGGTGTATTTCGTCCCAACTAGCTGCCTGCAGAGAGAAATGATGCTTCAGCTAGTCCTGCAATACTGACTTCCTTCTTTTCAGTGAGTTGCCTTATCCTAGGGCACAGTCTGAGCTATCATGAACTAAGATTCTGGTTTAAACAGTAATAATCACTGTTTCAAAGCATGGGTATGATAAACTAATAAGTATTTTTCACATATATAAATTTTAAAGTTTAGCTACTTTATGCATTAGCACATTTCCATTCGACACAATGAACTATGTATTGTTTTTCAGTGTGTACCTCCTACGCTTTTTCAAAAATTGATTTAAAGTAAATCGGGAGCCACAGAAAGTTTAAGGGAAAAAAAATCCATCAGAAACAAAACTTTGGAGTTTGTGTCTCTCTCTTGCACAATCATTTCCTCCTTCCCCCAACCCCATCACTGCCCAAATAGGTCAGGCCCCCACCTTAAAATATAGAATTAAAGAAAAAAAAAGTGTTAGAAAGCATCTCAGAAAACTAATTCACGTCTCTTATTTAATAGACGAGCAAAACGAGGACTAAGAAAGACTAAGAAAGATGAGGAAAGGCAGAGCAGAGTAGAACACAGGCATTCCTAACTTCTGGTTGGCTCTCGCGGCAATGGCGTGTAATGGTTCAGCCTAGGGACTCCAGAGCTTAGACCGGCTGGAATCAGGTCTAGGACCTCTTACTAGCTGTGTGACCTCGGGTAAGTCTCTTAGCATCTCCATGCCTTAATGTCCTCATATATAAAAGGAGCATGATAATAGCACTTAGCTCATTGAACTGTTGAAAGAATGGAGTAATACTTTTCGGACAGAGTGAGTGTTCCATCGCTGCTAGCTTTTGTTTTTATTACAAGTCTCTCCCTGTGCTATTCATACCACACAGGGTTGCCAGAGTAATTATTCTGAGATGTGGCCTTCATATTCTTATTTCTTTAAATAAAAACTTTCCATGGCTTCCTATTTGCTTATCAAATAAAATCTAAGCTCCTTTTAACAGTATCCTGGTCTCTCCATCATGTGACAACAGCTTAGGGGGTGCACCTGATTGGCCCCGCTTCTGTCCATCCACTCTATGTGACAGCTCAGCTTCCTTCTCCCAAGATCATTCTGAGCTCCTTCCTTCTCCAGGCTTTGTTCAAAATACTGCATCTATTCAAAAAATTCTTTCCATACCACCTCTGCCTCTCAAGTCCCTAAAACATTTCCATGAAACTTCTCCAAGCAGAATTGAAGAAAATCTCTCCTTTTTTGTGTGTCTCTTTATAGTACTTTTTTTCCTCTTATGATACATTGTATTACAGCTCCTTGGGTACACGTCTTCACACCAGAGGGCAGATATCATGCCTTCCTTTCCTTTTTGCTCCCCACATGCCTCCAGGGGAGGTCACATCATACTTCATAGATGTACAGAATACAAACTTATTGGATAACAATCGTTGCATTAATTAATTGCCGCATAACAGATGCTTTATGTAACATTGCTTTTCCCTTTTAGCCAAGCTGAAAATAATTAGATAAGATTTACAGAGAAACACTGAGCCTCAGGGAGTTGAAATGGCAGCCTCAAGGTCCTACTGCTGCTGAGTGATGGGACTAAGATTCAAACTCTGCTCTGTTTAACGCAAAGCCCATGATTCTCCCCATTAGTCTGCACAGCTCTAAAGAAATTAAAAATCCAAACACTGGCACAAGTACTTATCAGCACAGGAATGAAGGTTTTAACCAAAAAGATCCTCCCGAACTGTTTTGTGACATCCTAATTAATCCATTAACTCCTCTAACTTTGCAACGTGAGAAGTTTCCAAATTAGTTCGCTGAATTCATGGATATTCCTTCCTGTTTATTCACAGGATTATTGTCACTTAAATAAACATCGACTTCTGGTCTCCAAAGTGGATTGTTTTATGTTTTTCTAACACACAGTACCCCCAGGGAACTCCATAGAAGCCTCCAACTTGTCCAATAAATGAAAGTCAAAGTCAAATGAAGTTTCTTTTTGTCCACATTTAAAGTAGATGTGGCAACAAAAGCAAAAATAAACAAGGGGGACTACATCAAACAAAAAAAATCTGCACAGCAAAGGAAGCCATCAACAAAATGAAAATTCGACCTACAGAATGGGAGAAAATATTTGCGCAACATGTATCTGGTAAGGGGTCAATATCCAAAAATACATAAAAAACTCATACAACTCAATAGCAAAAATACAAATAACCTGATTTAAAAATGGGCAAAGGTCCTGAATAGACTTTTTCCTAGAAGACATACAAATGGCCAACAGGTATATGACAAGGCACGCAACATAATTAATCATCAGGTAAATGCAAATCAAAACCACAAGAGATAAAATCTCACACCTTTTAGAATAGCTATTATCAAAAAGATAAAAGATAACGAGGGTTGGCAAGAATGTAGATGAAAGGGAACTTTTATGAACTGTTGGTGAGAATTTAAATTGGTACCACCATTATGGAAAACAGTATAAAGTTTCCTCGAAAACTTGAAACTAGAATAACCACATAATTCAGCTATCTCTCTTCCAGGTATATATCCAAAGAATATGAAATCACTCCTTCGAAGAGATACCTGGACTTTCATGCTTATTACATGATTGTTCGCAATAGCCAAGATATGAAAACAACCTGCCTATGGATAAACACACAGACACACATGCACAGACACACACAAACAGGAATATTATTCAGACTTAAAAAGAAAGTACTCCTGCCATTTGTGACAACAAGGATGAACCTGGAGGACATGAAGCTAAGAGAAATAAGCCAGACACAGAAAGAAAAGTATTGCATGATATCACTTAAGTGTTGAATCTAAAAGCACTGAATTCACAGAAGCTGAGGGTAGAATGATGGTTAACCAGGGCAGGGTGGTGGGACAAAGGGGAGATGTTGGTCAAAGGGCAGAAAGCTGTAGCTGTGTAGGATAAACAAATTCTAGAGATTTGATGTATAGCATGATGTATAGTAGGGAATAATGCTGCCGTGTATTCTTGAAATACGCTAAGATAGATTTCTGGTGCTCTCAGAAAAAAGGTAATTATGTGAGGAGATGGATATGTTAATCAGCTTGACTGTAGTAATCATTTCACTATGTATATGTATATCAAAATATCATATTATACACCTTCAAATATATATAATTTTTATTAAAATAAAATAAAGCTGCTGTTGGGCTGAGAACTGTGCGTAGGCGTGTTGCTGGTGCAAAGCCCAGAATGAGAGTCTTTCCGCTTGGTCTGGATGTTACGGTTATAGGTTCTTTATTCTACCAAGGACCTGGGTCTCATCTCAGGTTCTTTACCTCATAAGGTCAGGCCTTTACCCTTGCATTTCCCTCTGTTGGGATGCTTATTCCCAGATCACTCCATTGATAAGTGACTTTATTTGGGTCTTAGCTCCAAAAGCCCCATCAAAGTGAGGCCATTGCTAAGTGCACTCCGTGGAACACCACATCTTCTCCCGACCGTGGGGTCGCTACCCTCTGAACAGGTGCTACTTTCCTCCAAATATACATGTTGTCATCACCCAACATGTGTATTTGTTTACTTGCGTATCTGATCTTTCATCCTGCTAGCATATAACCTCCTGCCTATGAAGGCAGAGATCTTGGTCCATCTTGTTCACTGGGATAGTCTAGAACTTAGATTAGTACCTGGCACATAAGAGGCAGTGACTCGCTGCTGCATGAATGACGTAGCTGATACCCTCACCTTCCCTAAAAGGCCTCCTGCTCTTGCACTGATCTGCCAGGACTCCATCGCCCATTATGTAGAGTGCCAAGTCTGCCCATGGACCCTTGTGAGTTTCTGGCCCACTTTCTTAGGAGGCCCCCTGCTGAGGAAGCCACCACAACGTGTTCCTGATACCTCTCTTTAACGTAAGCCATGAGCACTGCACACTGGGACATCTCGGCCATGTTTTTTTCTGTGTTTAATGTACAATATGCAGTTCTTAACGATGTGACTAAGGAAAGCAGAACATAGGAGGCATCGGGGGAGGTCTTCCCGTCCAAAATACCCAAACACCATTGGTGTGGAGGAAGAGGGGCCTGGGGGAGCTTCCCACTCCCATCCTTTGATTTTTCAGCTGAAAGAACGCTGTGGTCAAAAGAGGCAAAGTGGTTTTGTCAACCTCTCTTAGCTTTGAGTCATAGCTTGGAATCAAATTAAAGCATTAATCCAATATCTTTCCTTCCTATAGAGCCTGACATGCCCTTTTAAAAGAGAAATACTAGAGGGACCAGCAGAAAGAAGAGACCTAAAATTTGACCTCATCCAAGTTACTTAAACTCCCCAAACCTCAGTTTTCTGGTCTTCACAATGGGGCCAGTACACATCCCTCAGGGATGCTATGAGGATTGCAGGCTGTAATATCTGTAAACGACACCTACGCTTCAAGGAGCAAACACGTCTCCCAGCACTGGGCTAAGCACACCTGCTGTCCCATCCTCATGCCACTCTGTGAAGAAGATAAAGATTTTTATTCTCATCTTATAGATAAAGAAATGGAGGCTTGGGAAGAAATAGTAACTGGCCCCATGTTTCAAAGCATCAGAAGCCAGTCAGCTGACAGCCATACACTGACAGTCAGGGGACTTCCCATGGCCAGATAGACACTCAGCGCGCGATAAATACTTCCCGTCACTAACACACTAATGTCAACGAGATAAGTAACCAACAGTTTACAGAAACTTTTTAGAACGTTTGCCCTTTCTGGATTGTGCAATTTTAGACACAGGAATGTTCCGTGCCGCCCTGGGGGTGGCGGAGGGCAGAAGGATGAGTATGAGGTAGTGGTGAGAGAAAGGGGTGCTGTTACGAGAATGTGCCAAAAGCGTACTTGACCTGCTCTCAAGAAACTAATGAGGACGGGAGGCAAAATCCAGCTCTCACGGCTTAGAAGGAGGTTCAACGAAGTGACTTTAGGGAGTTGCTCAGGCACTGCTGCCACATGAAGGCATCCTCGGCCTGTCAGCAGAAAAATGAACTAGCTTAATTACAGATGCTCTTACTGCTGCACTTCAGAGCATATCTCTGAAGTGCTGTTTATTAAAAACCACCAGTTACTGGCAAGAATAAACCCATTTCTGCTCCATTTTCAGCAATATGGCTTTTAGAAAGAAAACAATGTTTTCTTCTAGAATGAGCGGTAATGCTGCCCTTTGATGACCCGAGGCAGGGAACAAAGGAATTCTGGTTATTCTTGCCTCTTTGATTCCATGTTGGCGATGGTTTTAAATGGGGGAAGGGGCGGTGCAGGTGAGGGGAGCAGGGTGGAGAGCTTTATCATATCCTAGTTTCAGAGCCTCAAATCGTTGTCTTGCTTAAAAACTCTATTCCACTTACTTCTTTCTGATTATTCATCATTTATTCATTTGGTAGATTTATGGTCCAGGTGGTGTGGGTAATAAAAATCCTATCTCCAGTCTTTGCAAAGCTTAAAATCTATTAAAACAAAATTTAGATGATAATAGTTAATCAATGGTTGACAGATTAGTGAACTAAGCACTTTATTTGTATTCTTTTATTGCATCCTGACACAAATCACAGGAGATGCCATTATCATCTCCATTGTAGAAGGGGAAATTGGGGACAGGGGCTTATAAATTATAAAAGGAGATATCCCACCCAGGATTTAAACCCAGGTCTGACTCCAGAGATCATGATCAGATAGTGTTTTAGATATAATCGCAAACAACTACCATCCATGGCAACATCTGGTAAAAAAAAAAAAGCCTTTGAGGAAGTACAGAAAGGACCATGAGGGCGGGAACCCACGCAGGCTGAGTGGCGGTGGGAAGTAGGAGAATGGAACCAACATCAAGTTTATTTCAATGAGCTTGGACCATTTAAGTATTAAGTGCTGATTTTTTCTTTTTTTTTTTCATAGCAAGAGCAGTGTATATTATATGGCCAGTGGACATTAAGACTAGATGTGCCAAAGAATTCACCCAGAGCCTGGAAAACACTCACAGCCAGCGAAATCACTTGCCCCGATGCCCCCATGAAGTTTCTTCCCTCAGTCTCCCACTCTGACACAAAATGAGCCTCAGTTGCCTGCCTCTGAATTGTTCCTCTCCATTGGCAGTTATGCTATCCAGGAGAAGCCTGACTAATTCCTGTGATTGAGAGAATAGAGGATAGTTGGCCCTTCAAAATGAACTGCCATAAAATCCAGCAGTACAACATCAAATGAGAAATGTATTTACATAATAATGTGAAGAAATAATGACCCACATTATGAAAGTAGCAGATGATGCGAAGGTTAGGAGCATGCTAGGCTCCAAATCCTCATTCTGCTACTATAGAGCTTCATGACTTCGAGCAAATTGCTGAGATGATTTATGCAAAGCACTTTGAAAAGAGACTGTCACATTGTAAATGCTCAATAAATGGTACCTATTATTGCTATTACTTATTGAGACCTTGCTACATATCACATACTCTTCTAATTGCTTTACATGAATTATAGTAATAAATCCATGGTACAACTCAATTAGCCAAACACTATTATTATTCCCAGCCACCACATGAATGAGGAGGGGTAGGGTATCTTCAATTAAATTGGGATTCTAAAGAAAACACATCCACCCATAGAGTTTACCATCTTCACTATAACTCACATAGAAATAATTTGTTCATTTACAATGACTTGGCTTTTAAATTGTTCTTCTTCAGAAAAACAAACAAACAAAACATCTATGCACCCTTGTTGCAAAGAAAAAAAAAGTTAATTATCATCGAAACAACTTTCCTGGGCACTGGTTTTTGAGAATATCTTAGTCACCTTCCATTCTGAAACCCAGCACAGGATAAACAGATACAATGAGGCGTTCGTGTAGGATCAGACAACAGACTACTCAGATTCCACTGAGTTTTCAAAGAGTCCTGTCCGGTGCTAAGGAAAGTCACCTTTGAGGACATATTCCATTGCTCCAACAGTCTCATCAGCCACTTCTGCATCACACTCGACATTCCACGACCAGACAAAATCCTCAGTGGTAGGGAACAACGCTACAGCAGGCTTTGCCCGCAACCTTGTCCTCAGGATGAACAGCAAAGACAACCTGCTTAGTGGGTGAAGGAAGTTAAATGGAAGAACAATAGGCAGTGACTCAGAAACACTTTGAAGCTGTACTTCAGTGCATCCTTACGGGATTCGAGATAAATGGGGTGGGGAAGAGGGGAGGAGAGGGTTGTAAATAAGAGCAATGTTATTCAGCACTGGCAAGAGAAAACAGAGAACTATTATACATATATATTAAGGCTCAAAATTTAGTGTGCATCAGAATTTCCTAGAGATCGTAAAATAAATCCTCATACCTTCTCCCAAGATTTCAATTTAGTAAATCTTGGCTAGAGCCCATGAATCTCCATTTTTATCAAACATCCTCATGCAAGACTTCTCTGGACCACGCCATGAGAAATACTGCATTGATCTGCTCAAACACACTCATCCAGTAAGTAACACAGCCTCCAGGGAGACGCCCCCCCAGCTTATTAAAAACTAGCCGAGAGTCACACAATTGCCAAACTCATCGTGGTTAAGAATAGATAGGGGCTCCATCAGTTCCTCAGACTTCTCCAGAAAGTTTTCTCTTCCACAAGAAGATATTTTAAATTGTGGGTGAGTAGATACAAGTTTCCATTTCTTGTTGTCAAAGTTTTTTTTTGATGATTCATTCCCTGCATCCATTACAGCTTTCTTTTGCTAGAGAGCTTCAGATGCGAACTTAAATGGTAATAAAACTGTGAACCATCCTGCACTTCTCTGCAACGTTACATAGCTCCCGTCATGAATCTGTCCACGGAGCATCATCCTCCTGGCTGCAAATGTAATGACTTAAGTAAGGCACAACACTGATATGCAGCCATCTTAATAACCAAACGAAGTGAAATAAATAGCAACTGATGGATGCCAATGTTTGGACGCGTGAAGCTGATTTAGATAAAGTAGATATTTCAGTTGGAGATATAATAATAATAATAAAAAAAAACCCAGCAGCCACATGGAGCCCTTTCCCATTACTCTGCCAGATATAATCTTTATCTAAATCACTACTATAAAAGTAACAAAAGACACAAAGTTGTCTGATGCATAATTCATTTATTATGAAATCATGTAAGACTCAAGTAATTGAAACAGGATTATTTATGTGATCATTAAACCCAGGGCAATTTCTACAGATTTTAGCCCTGCTTAATGGAACTCTAGTTGCAGATATATATTTAGCCAGATCTCATTCCAAATATTGTTCCTTCCAACAAATTATTCCTCATTACGGTTGACATGTTGTACTTCCTCACTATAATAGAGTATAAAAATTTATTTTCTTTTATTGCACCAAAGAAATACAGAATATGAAAAGTAATACAGAACAATCTACTTGAACAATTATTCATGCTACTTATACGTTGTAGTTTAATTACTAACAACTCTAACTTAATCACTTTTTAATAACCTCGCTTTCAACAGGAATATTTCAAATATAATGCTATGATATTTATATTATGCTAGAATCAAATTTTGCATTATTATTAAGCTTAGTTCTTATGTGAAACATGCGCAAGACTTGCTGCTAGTAAGACCACACCGAATAGAAAAATAATCATGAATGCAATGAAATGTAACTCATTAAATGACATAAAGTGTCCTCAAAGACTTACAGATTATCTTTTATAGATAACTGAGTGCACAGAATGTTAAATTTATAGAGTGAGCCGTGAACAGGTTAAAACTTTTTGAAGGGTCATCAGAACAAGCTGGTCGAGCATGACCAGGTTTGATAACTGAGGATGGCACCACCCTGAACTGTGGCATTAGTACATGTGGCAGTTGTCTACCACTGCATAGTAAATTATCAAAAACTGAGTGACTTAGAACAACACAAACTTGATATTTCATTTTCTGTGGATGAAGAGTCTGGTTATGGCTAAGCCGGGTCCTTTACTCAGGCTTACATGAAAGTGCAGGCTGGGGCTATGATCATATCTGAAGCTCTGGGTTCACTTTCAAGATCACAGGTTGTTCACAGAATTTATGTCCTTGTGATTGTGTGAATGCCATCTTTAGTTTTTTACTAGGTGTTGGAAGGGACCACTCTTAGTTTCTAGAAATTGCTTAGTGCCTTACCCTCTGTCCGACATGACAGTTTGCCCTTCAATGCCAGTGGGAAAATGTCTTTTATTTATCAAATCTCTTTGATCTCTTTTCAAGGATTAATTAATTAGGTCAGTCTCGCCCACAATAGCCTCCCTTCTGGTGAACTCAAAGTCAACTGGTAAGGTACCTTAATTACATCTGCAAAATCACTTCTGCCCTATCCAGCACCATGATGACCACGACAATGATAGCCTATCATAGTTACAAGTCCTACTCATACGTAAGAAAAAGGGATTTTATAGGGCAAATACACCAGGGTGGAGAACCCTGGGGCCATCTGAGAATTTTGCCTACTACGTTATATTTCTACTAGGAGTAACGTGCTAGGTATTCTGTGTCATGGGAGACTGCAGGACAATTTTTATTTTATGATTTTTTTCAAACTCAGTTTGGGAGGAGGCTCGGCATAAAACTGCCAGGGATTTGGCTGCTGAATGCACAAGAGCCAACACACAGATTTAAACTCCTAGAGTGGAAGCTGTCCACCAATCACTTGTGGCAGCAAGAGGAGAAAAATGACTAGAAAAAGCCACAGGATCAGTTGCCCACTCCAGCACCGATTGCACAGTAACAAGATGGCTTCATCCAGGAAAGTGTATAAGTCAGAGAGAACAAGCTAGGAAATGGTGAGCAGTTACATGTTTGGGGTACTAAGACGATAGCTTCCAGATTCCATTCATTACAGAGCAGATTCTTCCTGTATTTTTTTTTTTTTCTTGCTCCTTGTCCCAGTAGCAACTGTGGCCTAACTCTGTTCTTACTGTAGTCGTGGCTGACCTTACGACTTTGTGACTCTCTCTTTTACTCCCATCACAGAGGTTCATAGTGAAATCAAATTGGGCACAAATCCTAACTTGATACTTCACTGGCTACACAGCTTTGGGCAGATACCATCTCTTAATCACAGTTACCTCACCTTTTTATATAAAACACACATAGTAACAACACCTCGGAGTTGTTGAGTTGCAATACTTAAAATAAGTGAAGCACCCAGATCAGTACCACGTAAAAAATAAATAAATGTTATTGTTGTTACTGTTATCATTAGAACGAGGTGAGTATTATGCTCCCAGAATACAGTGCTACATCTGGCCCATAGTATCCATTCGACACTTGGCTGTTAAAATTCAGAGCCTCTCTTCCGCCTTCTATCCTCGGTCTACATTGTTGCAAGATTGTAGAAACATGTCATTCCTCAGCTGTAATTTTCAGTGGTATCTCACTGACTACAGAACAATAGCAAGGCAAGGGGTCCTCCCAACCCTCGGAGTAGCTCGCCATCTTTATCTCCTGATAATGTCTTCACATGCTGTGTTCAAGTTAAGCTGAACTACTGCTGTAGCTCAAATGCCAGGGTGATGTATCCAATTGCTTCTTCTTCCTTCTCAGAAATTCTTACCCATCATTTAAGAATCAGCCTAAATGTTTTCATCTGGGTGGGGTCTTTCACAAACCTTTTTCCCCAGCAAGGCTGACCCCCTTCTTCTTGCTGCTTTGTACTTATCTCAACTATGATCCTTTTAAGATTTATGAGCTGGTTGGCATAACTATCTCCTCTATGAAACTATGAGTCGTTGAGAGGAGGGATCCTACCTTATCCATCTTTCTATTCTCAGTACTTATCCATGTGCTGGAATAAATTAGTTGCTCAGTAAATGTTGCAGTAAATGAAGGAGGGATGAAAGGGGGGAAGTAAAGAAGGAGAAGCTAAGATATGCTATCTTAGGGCACCAGGAAGGTTTAAGTCAGATGCATAACCTTCTAACAAAGAATCACCATGCCTAGAATCATATCATTAACGATTTTAGTTTTCACATTAAGCATTTGAGATATCCTAAAAGTAACTTCAGTGGTAGAAAACTATCATGAACATCTTGGTGTGGAAGAATTTCATTCATTACCTTTGAGCAGGAAAAGTGAGACAACTGGCAACCTGGTACCTTGATGCCTGATGGCACTGATGCATGAAGGAGAGATTTTAAAAGCCAGTTTGATAGCAAGTACAGAAGCTTATCCTGTGGGATAACTAGGTGAACAGAAAATTCAGTGATTCTAAGACAATCAAAACATTTTAAGTAATCCAGAGGTTCTAAGGCATTCACTAATCTGCAAAATCGTGACCTACTTCCTACTCTCTATTAAGTTTTCACTGTGTGGAACATTCACATTTATCTTATAAAAATGATAATTTTCTAGCCACCACACTGACTCCCAGATTATTAAACAACATTACAGAAGTTGGATTCTGTGTTGGGACCAACTGGCTCAGGGTTTCATCTATTCCCTTTCTTCGGGACAAAGTGCCTGACATGGTATTCTCAAAGGCGACTTCAATTTGGTCTTATGAACAGCTCTGGCTTTCATGCTTCTTGGATGGCCAACCGTTCAAAAGACACTAGAAAGCTATTTCAGTGTTCTTGTGGGATAGACATGCTGGTCATTGGAAAAACTGACATCTGGTCTGGGATATTGAGTATTTCGAATTGTTTTTACAATATCTTAGATTTGGTCAAACTCTCAATTCACACACATGCCAACTGTCCTTTTTTCTTAATTTTTAAAGCTTAATGATTTTAATATAAAGTTAAAGAATGCATCTTGATTAATGAAATAGAAATCATTTTGATTCATTAACATAAATTCATAAAAATATCTTTACTACTCAGTGTTCCAAAATCACTTCAAACCATATTTTTATGACTCTCTTCCCTTTAGAAAAAAATATCACAGTAAAATTCATGGAGGGAATCAAAGAGGAAAATATGTATTTACCTCAACATTTTTTTTTGAACAATTAGGTAATTTCAACAACCTGATAAATAAGCAAACATTCATTCCTATTCTATAGTTGTAAGGTGACAAATTATGACTATAAGGAACAGAAAGTAGGCATGTATATGTATTTACTGTCAGAGCTCGCGCATCCAAATGGGACTTCTACCTTCAGAGAAGCTGTGTCAAGAAATTATCCGGTGGTTTCAGTGATGCTGTCCTTGATGAAAAACTCCGGAGCTCCTTTTGGGAATTCTCTTTAAATTCTGGCTGCCATCAAGCCCAAACCTTCCAATCCTCTGCACCAGTGAGAATGAGAACAAATAGTATTTTAAGACCCATATCCTTTATTGGTAAGCTATTCTGAGAAAAGGTGGCGGCTTCTATGATGACTGCTTTGTGAACCCTGGAGATGTGATGAGCACCTTGGCAGCTGCTCAGGCTTCACAGGGTAGCTTGTCTCTCTCTCCTCACCAGGAATGTCATATCTGGCTACCCAGCAGCTGTGGGCTCCTGAAGCTTGCAGTGGTTGGCCAAGGTTCCATCTGCAGATTGTTTCCATAGATATAACATCAGTAGAACTTGGAGTCTGCCTGAAGCCCACATGTGTCCTCAGTGCCATTAGCATAAGCTTTATCCAACTCACAGGAAAGGCATAGTCCCTTCTCATCATATTGGCTACTTCATGTTTTATAAACGACATCACCAAAAATGGAAATATCCAAGGGAGAGTAGTAAAACGATGTATGAGCAACTTGACTATTTTTCATTGGCTTATGCAAAGGCTTTCTAGGGAAGGAGGGTTGAAATCCATGGTTAAAATAAGCCTTTTGTGTTATCACTGAATTTCACAAAACTCTGCCTGAATTACCTGGAATAATTAGAAGTTCACGGTATCATTGTGAGTCAAAGCAATCCTAATAATTCCTTGCTGCCCCAGATAGAAATGAGCCCCTACAAGTCTTTTCCACTTAAAAAAAGCATCTTAGATTCACCATTCACTCAAGCTCCTGACTTTGACAGTTTAAAATGGGATTCTGAAAAGGTCACTTTTCTATATATTTTATCAGTGATTTAATTTTATATTTTTGAGACTTATGCATTGTGTTTCAAAGTATTTTGTCACTATTGTACCACCAAATAGTGGAGGAGAAAATGGCACACAACTCTGCTTTTTTTTCTTTCTAAAACCTTGTTATATTTGTAGTGCTCCTTGATATGTGTTCTTGGTAACTGCAAGTTTATACATGAACTCAGGATTCGTTTTGTTAAAGAGCCTGGGCATGAAGTGAAGCTTATTTTTTCACTTCTTGCATTTTATCCTGTAACTTTACAATATTAATAAAAACTCTCTTGAGCTTATACTTTCCCTGGACATCAGAAACGTAAAGAGTCATTCGATCAGAAATTGTTTATAAGAATCATATTTAAGCCATCAATAAGCTATAGAGAAAACTCAATATAATTCTTCCTGTTAAAAAATGAAGTCTGGAATATTAATTTGATAATAGCTATGTACCTCTGGAAAGAATGAAATATAATTCAAAGCAGATGCCATGCCAGGGCAATTTGATGAAAGAACTTATAAAATAAGTCAGAAAAAATACATTAAGATAATTCAGAAAGGCACAAATTCTAGTGTGGTGCTCAGAGTTTGCTCTATTCATAGACACAAAAATGAAATGTCAAAGGTAAGTCTTAAGAGGGACGAGTCCTGTCTTCCTCTCAAGATCTATCAGGCACTCCTCATTCTTTGTACCTTCAGACGGGTCTTTTTGCAGCTATGATCAGCTGGCTGCATTTGCATGTAGTTGGGTCAATAATATCTGAAGTAAGAACAGACTTAAGGAGCAACATGTCAACAGAGACATGATATGGCATGGAATGGACCTTGTCTGCAGTCCTACTGTGATCTTAGGAGTCAGTCTGTAACAAGTTTTTCCCTTATATCTAAATCAGTAGTTTACCTCTAGTACCTGCCTTTCAATTACCAGGATTCTTCTTTTTCGCTTAGAAAGTTTCCAACTGCTGGACGCCTTCCTGGATCTCTGAGCATTGCCTTCTCCTCAATGCAGTACTGTGGTAGGCAGGCTATCCACCCAGTATGAGCCTCATTAGCTCATGCAGAATTCTCCTAATCCTTACCTAGTAACCTGTTAAATATCAGCACACACAAGACAATGACGTCCTCATCAAGGTGGATGCCCTTCTACCCTCCAGTCAGTCCACCGTTGTCTTTATCATTCTATGCAGGCGTACACACATACACACACACCATACGTACACAAACACCAGTTAAAAGTCTGTTCCACAGCAGTCTACTTCGTTCCACTAAAAAACAAACCTTTTGAGTGTATCTGTTCCAAGATGAGTAGCAAAATTAACTTAATTTGTTCATAGTTAACCCTTTTAATAAATGAAAGAGATTAGTACAGAATTGAGTACACTAGAAAGAATAAAATGGCATCTATTTTACAGGATAGAATAGAAGAGAATAGGTGTTTCATAAGTACAAAGGGTCGGTCGGTACTAGCTTGTGAAATCCTTTCCTCATTATGTTTCTGTGTGTTTCTCTGTGTGTTCTGGGTCATGAAAAAAATGTATTTCTTACTGTAGTTCTTGATCAGAATAGTTTGTAAACCATGCATTAGAAAACCTGCAGTGGAAAGCAGGGTCTACAAAATACTTTAATGAATTTGCAAATTTGTGACTTGACATGAATTACACATTAAGCTAGTATTTCCTTATAGATACAACAACAAACACAATTTCACCTGGTCAACTTGCTATTTTCAAGAAAGCAAATGAACAGAGCTCTGAGGGAATGAGACTCTAAATGAGTAATTCTTAATAGCAGAATGAAGAAATAATAACAACTGTGTCTGAGCAGTAGACTGGGTTCGTTTTGACATGGAAGTGCCTGGGTAAGCAGGGGCTCAGGGCGCTAGGAAACTTGGAAGAGTGAATTTACGAGACTAGAGAGACTTGACAAAGTGAGCGCCACGTGTTCAGTAACCCCACTGGTTATTAAATTGTGCTGAGATGAACTGGTGAAGAACAATGAGGACGATACCTCATATTTGTTGACGTCTTCACATTTTCAGAGCATTTTCACACTTATTATTTTATCTGCATGAAAAGGGCTAGACCTAGCATGAAGCGAGGGAGGCACATAGGGTAAAAATTTAAGGAGGCACTCATTCTCAGAATCTATGAGGAGTCCTGTGGACTTTGCTCACCTCAACCTAGTCTGGGTTCCCTTCATGAAGGCAGACATTATTAATTCTGTTACAGATTAAGAAAGTTTGTTATATAAAATTTAAGTGCAATTTTAATAAATAGTGTTGTATCTGGGTTTAATTATTTGGCCCCCTGACTCCTCGAAAAAAATTCAATTTTTAATCAACTTCAGAGAACCTCAGGATTTATTCTGTGTGAATTTGCAAGCCAATAAATAGGCAAGCAAAGAATCATACTACACTTATTTGTTATTAAATGTTTGTTCAGAAGGGAAAAAAAATGGCAAAATGCAGCCAACAAGTTTTCAGCCTTAGATCCCTACATTATGATTAAGGCATTTCGTTTTCCAAAGATGTAGATAAATTGGAAACCATTTAGGAAATGATAAAAAAGAAATGATTAGAAAAAAAAAAAGGTTTGATTTATGAGGCCAGATTAGAGGAGATAAATGCCTATTACTTGGCTAAGTGACAACCAGGGGATATGATAAAAATTTACAAATATTGGGAGGATGTATATATGGATAAGATAGAAGATTTCTAAGTGGGCTGCAAGATAGAATTAGCGAGAATGGAACAAAATGGCATGTGAAACTGTAGACAATAAGAGGACGTTTGACAAGAGGATTCATTAAGTTCAGCAGTATCTCATTAAGTTCCAGTTATAAAAAAAAAAAAAAAACAGAAGGAGGAGGAGAAAACATACAGGTAGAGAAAGGAAAGAAGAAGGAGAGAAGAATAAACAGAGAGAATGTGAGGAGGAAGAAAGAAAGGAAGAAAAAGAAGGAAGATGGAAGGGAAGGAACGAGGAAGAGAAAAGGGAAGAGAGGAAGGAAGACAGTGTGAGGAGGAGGAAGGATAGAAGGAAATTTCATTTTTTTTCCCCTGGCGTATATTTCTCTATAAAAGGTACCAGCAAGATTGATGTTGCTTTTTAAAATATTTTTGAAAACATAAAAGACATGAATAATTACCTTATTTTAAATGAATAAATGTTCATGGGTAATTTAACTAAAATGGAATCCACAGAGTGTAAGGAATCCTTCTATAAAGTGACTGTTTTCTGTGGGTGATGGAATTTACCAAAAAAGTAGAAAAGGAATAAAAAAAGAAATAGGGAACTGTATCTTGTTGCACTGTGCCTCATAACAGGAAATGTAAGATATAGATTTCTGGCAGTTCTCAGGCAAAATGAACATCTCCGCCAGAAACCTGAGCCAGTCAATGAGATGGCATCAACAACAACTTACCTTCGGGGAGAAGGCCATCGTAAATCAAAGGAAGACAGTAATGGGGAGCTGGAATAGCCATTATTGCTATTAAATCCAGAGCCTGAGCACAAGGTACTTGCCAACCTTTGGCTAGCCTGCTACTAGGAATAGTTACTGTAATTGAAACCGAATTATAACACTACCCTGGCACGCATTCTTCTTTAAAATTCCAACACATAATAATGCTATTAAAATAAAGACATCTGGAAACAAACTATAGCTCCATTGTCTCTTTGTAGCTGGCACCTGCTTCTTTAGGAGTCCATGTTTCTTGTGCAATAAAATGCCAAAGTGATGAAAAAGGATGCTCCCTTTAGGTGAACCACAAGGTTCACATTTGTTGAGCACAAACTAGATACCAAACACTGTGCCAGCACTGTCTCCTTTATAACTTCCTATGAGGTTGAGACTCATATCCTCTGTTTTACAGATTAAAAATCTGAGGTCAAAGAAGTTAAGTAATTTCCCCTAAATCATGTAGATAGTAAGAGAAAGAGCCAGGAATGAAGAGAATTCCAGTCCACTTATCTTCAAAGTATTCCATTATACCTAATACTCAGCAAGTTGCCCAATGCATTACACATAGTAAAGACTCAATTAATATGTGCTGAATTGAATTGAATGGGATTGATGGTGTAATTAAAATCTGAAAAGAATCTCCAACAAACTTGGTCATGAGTTGACGTGTTGCCAAGTTTTCTCCAACTACTAAATTATGTATGAGCCAATCACGGCCACATCTATAAACCGGCATCTTTTAAAGTCAAAGTATCTTTTTCCTTCTTTGGTGCTTATGTTACCATAACAATATACTAGATTTCTGGATTATTCCAATAAACTAGAAACTTGTATAAAACAACCTACACAATTTCTACATGTCTTGTATGATATGATGCTGACTGAGAAAAAATACTGATAATTAATATATAGTATTTAATTACCTACAACATAAAAAAATACTTTTTATGTGCCCCCAAGAACATATAGAGAAATAGAAGACCCAGTCCCTCTATTTATATAGCCTATAATTCCATTAGGAGGCAATACATACATGTATGATAAGGTAAATAAATAAAAGACTAAATAGCCATTGGAGATTTCCTTTTCAATAGATTTCATTGACCCAATATTTACGCAATGTCTACTTTGCACCAGAACTTGTGTTAGGCATTGGCATACAAAAAAGAATAAGATCATTGTTCTCAAGAACCCACAATCCAGTGGGGGAGAAAACTTTTAAACATACAGTTCCAAAACGATGTGATCAGCACTGTAGAGAAAGGTCTATGGTGCTATGGCATGCAGATGAGGAAGGGTTTAATTCTGCTGACAGTGTGACTGAAAGTTTTATCAAGCAAAACCTCCCAAAGGAGGTGAGGCCCACGCTGGGTTTTGAAGAACAAGTAGGAGTTTTCTAGGCCACAAGGAAGAAAATCCAAAAAGAGGGGATATTATATATCAGTCAGTATAAAATGAATAGAAGAGTGTGGCCGATTGTGATAAGGATGTATTAGCAAAATTAATATTTGATAGGGAGGATGTATTTCTAAATAAATACTATTTAGAAATTTTGATTCCAGATTTTGTTCAGGTCTATTAGAATGTCCATTAGTGATGAGTGGAAGGCCATTTCAAATAGGATCGTATCAATTCAATCAACATATTGGCAAGCATCCCTTTTCACTATTGGAGAAACTGTTAAAAGCAATATGTTCAGTCTACATAAGCTAAATCATACCAGCCTGTTTAGGCTAGTATATTTAATGTACTAGGGCCATTCTTAATACTTTATAAATTATCTATTACATAGTTTAAATGCTCAATAGTATTCAAGAGCATATCTACTTTTTGGAAACTAATTGTATTTGCAGCAGAAGCATCGTATATTTGACCAATATAAAGCTAAAAAGTGAGAATCATTCTTTTTAAATGCATAATTATAAAAATACATCAATTGACCAGCATGGATATATTACAAAAACTTCTGAATCTGATTAAGTGTTAGAATTACACATATACTTGTGTGAAGTATTCTTTTGAAGCAATAACTGTAAGGAATACAGTGGAATCAAAGTTATAAGAACTACAGACAATAATATTTATGACTCCAAAATTCTGATTACATGAATTATAGGAATTAAACAGTTGTACTATCTACTTCATATAAAAATAAACTAGAAAACTGAGTGATGACCTGCATTTTGCCAATTTATAAAGTTAAGGAAGGCTTTATGTATTAATTCTTTCAAAGCGAAAACAAGAAATAATTTCACATTTAATTAAATTTCAAATTTAATTGAAATTTCCTAAAACATTCCACATGAATGGTTTTGAACAAAAACGTGATGTCTTTAACGAATAACGAGCTCTATAGCTTCCTCTTTGAGCATAATCAATGTCCTTACTGAACTTGATCGCTCCTACCTCCACTCCAGTGAATAATTACCTTTTGCAAATGCATTTTAGCAGAATCTCCCCACCCCATCCTCAGTAGTGTCTTTATTTCTCCCTATTTCCTTTGTTGCTCCTTGAAAAAGAGCCCACTTTCTTTCTTAGCTGTGCCTTGCCCACCATCACTTCCGGCAGGGCTCAACTGCACCTTCAAGACACTGAGTCACTGGTTCCAAAAGCTAAATCAAATCTGAATTATGCACTAAAATTAAATTGGATTAAGTCTTGATTTGCTCTATGCCCTATTATCCTACTGACATCTCTATTTTTCCAGTTCCTGATAATCTGGCTTGGATTCTCTCTAAAACCGTATCCTGTTCTTTCTTGGTTGATGGAGTCTTTTAATTTGACTCCCACCACCAACTTTGGCTGTAGTCTGTTTCTACCTTCTCTGGCTAAAACCAATGTTCTGGTATGTTTTACTCCTCCTGAGCCCAACAGTTCATGGTTTCCATTTCACAGATTATGCCTAAAGTCATTTTAGTACAATTTCCATTAATGCTTATTTCCCTGAAGATGCTTTAAAAAATCATTTTCTTTCTCCTTTCCTTCATCCCTCCATCCCTCTTTCCCTCCCTTCTGCTCTCTCTCTGTCTCTCTCTCTTCCGTCTCCAGAAAATACAAATACTTTTACCACTCTCCCAAATACCCGTTTATATTGTCTCTAGGAATTTCATATGCAATTACAGTTTATATCTCATGCTAATACATAAAATCTATACTCAAGGGCTCCTTCTCTTATTTCCTTCACCCAAAAATTGAAGCCTAGCAAACTGTATTGAGTAAGAACAATCGTTGGGCTCATTCATTCATTTATCCATTCAACAGATATTTATTGAGTGACGAACATGTGACAAGCCTTCTCCTAAGTACGACAGTCAACCTTTGATTTAGCCACATGATATCTCTACTCCGTTTCACCTTCTCTACCTTATACCTCTCTCATTCAGGAAATATTCTCTCATATCTTGTGTTTCTAAAAATCTCTGCACATCCTTTGTGACTCAACTTAAATATTAGATTTTTCATAAAATGTTTTTTCTATCCTTTAGCATTTTATCAATCCCTTCTCTTTGAGATCACTCTAGACTGTGGCATGTAAAACATTTCATAGTAATTTCTTGTTCACGTGTCCATCTCCTCCCAATTAGACTCACTCTGAGGGAAGAGACATGATCTATGCCTCTCCATACTTGTAACAATGCATGACACACGATAGGTCCTCAATCAGTAATAAAGATAGTAAGAGCATCTGCCTGTACAGGATTTAGTATAAAAATCAACATCCTGTAATGTAGTACTATTATTCATAAACAAGCCCAAACTAAGTGATTCCAGGGATCTCTAAAATTTTAAAAGCCATATTGTATTAATTCAGACCTGCTTATTTAAATAAAATCATAAACAATAAATTTGAGTGTTCCATCACCTAAAATGCAACATATCACAAAACCCATTAGAAATTTTATTACCATATGTAGTGGATATTATAAGTTAATTAATATGATTTACTAGATGGAACTGAATCCAAAGATTCTGATTGTTTATTGTCAGAAGAACGGAGCTTTTCCCACCACTTACAGCCATTCAATTTGACCATTTTTACAGCAATGACTCCTGATTTATATCTCCATCTCAGAAGTCCCTGCACTCTAAATTTCTTTTCTATCTCAGCACGAGGCACCTGAACTGGACTATCTCAGAGATACCTCAAACATATGTGTCCAAAAGAGAACTCTCAAGTCTACCTTCAGTCCTTTCCATCACTGTAAATGCCCCCATCCACTATCTCAAGTCAGAAACCCAGGCACAGTAACCTTGATGTGGTCTTGACTTTGCCTTCTGTCTCCCCACCCTCACCTAACACTTAACAAGCCCTGCCAAGAACTTTCTCTCCCTCTCCTGCAATGTATTGCATTAATAAAGATTTCCATTATGTCTTATCCTTACTATCGAAATGACTTCCTTGTTTCTTCTCTTATCCTTTTCAATACGAGGGGATTTCTTAAAATATATATTACATCATCTTATTCCTTATAAATTCAGCGGTTTCACATTTTATTTACAATAAAATTTCAAATACTTCTTGATGACTTATGAAGCCTTGCCTCCCTTTCTACTAGTTCCTACAATGTTCTAGCCTCAGCAATCTTGGAGCTCCTCCAGCTCAGGCTCCTCATCAACTCAGAACCTTCGCACATGCTGTTCCTTCTTCCTGAATGCTCTTCCCTCTTACTCTTTTCATGATTGGTTCCTTCTCAGCATTCTGGTCTCTGCTCAGATATTATCTCCTCAGAGAGATCTTCCTTGAGCACACTATTTAAATACCTTCCCCTCATCCCCACAGTAATACATATTTTTTTCAGTTTTTCCTATCATTTTATTTGATCGATTCTTAACTCTTAACACAATTAGTCATTTCTATTTAAGAACACTTCTCTTTATTTGGTTATTATTTATATTTTCTCCTAGAATATAAATCTTGTGAAGCAAAGACTCTGACTCTCTTACATGTCATTTTATTCCCAGGGACCAGTATAGAGCAAAGCACTTAAAATCACATGTGTTGAACAACTAACATAATAAAATTACAATAAAGAAACTTGACAGGCCCCGACTCAGCATCTACTCTCTTTACACAGGTATAGTCACACCTTCATACATCTTCAGTATCTACGATAGCACTGTAAGGTACATAGTCTTATTTCCAATTAACCAATGAGGAAAGTAAGTTTCTCAAAGTGTTAATGTCATTTTTAGATTTTTAACTCACATTTTTGAGTCTAACTAATTCCAGTGCTTCGCTTTTTTCACTCCACATTATCAAAATTATTATTTCATTCAAAAATACTCTCTACTTCTTGCTGACATTTCATCATGAAATTTTTTCTTTCCATCAGGGAGATTTTGTTTTAAATATTAAGGAAAAAAATAGACATGACAACACACCAACACACACTAGCATTATATCTTTGAAGACAACCCGAAAGATTCATTAATGAAAATGTCTTACATTAACCTGCCACAGTAAATGAAAGGCGTGTTAAAGAGAGAGAATGGAGGCTTCCAGTGATGAAACGAACTTCTAGTGGCTGGTGGCCAAGAGGCCATCACTTGGTTATTCTTTTATAATTCAGTCCAAAAACCCTAGGGATTTTCATACCACTACTTTATCACATGAGAAATAAATTGCAGGAAATAATAAAAGTATTATTTTCTTTAATATACTAAAATGGTGACAGAAAGTGTTCATTGTCTGTTGCAAAGCTGGCTCAGGAAGGTGACCACCAAATCTCATCTTTCTTGCAACAGCTATCCGCAGAGCATCTGATAGGTAAACAGGTTGAGACTATGGGCTTTGAACATCAACAGTTTGAGATTCTCTGTCCTAGGCTTCATACAAGCTTTGTGACATAGAACAGATTACTCAGTTTCTTTGTCATTAAAATAGGGTTAGTGTAATGTCTATCTCATAGGATTGTGGTGAGGAATAAAAAGCCAAAATGAGCAAAATGCCCACTATGTAGTAAGATCTCAAAAAATGTTAGTTTTTACCAGAGAATAATGTGTCCCAATAGGCCTAAGTTTAAGATATCTTCTGTCTTGAGAATATAAGTTCTGAGAAGGATAACATGGTAGCTGGTAGAGTTGATGGAGTTAAATAAACGTGTTTTTTTAAAGGATAAACTGTGCCCCTTCTCTGTTTTTTTTAAAATAGCTTTATCGAGAGTATAATTGGCATAGTATAAAATTCACTCATTTATGTGTATGACTAAATGACCTTTAGCAAATTTATAGTGTTGTACAACCATTGCCAAAATCCAACATTACAGTATTTTTATCACCCCAAAAAGATCTCTCATGCTCATGACTGCTCATTTCCCTTCATACCCCCAGTCCAGGCAATCAATATTCTTTTTGTCTCTGTAGACTTATCCTTTCCAAATATTTCATACAAATGGAATTGTACGATATGTGGTCTTTTGTGTCTGGTTTCTTTCCCATCATATAATGTGGAGGTTCGTCCCTATGGTTGCACGTATCAGTACTATTTTGTTCCTTTTTATTGCTAAATAGCATTCCATTCTATCAATATATTGTTTTATTGTTCTATTCACAGTTGATCGACATTGGAGTTGTTCCCACCTTTTCACAACTACAGATAATGCTGCTGTAAATATTTGCTTACAAGTCTTTTTCTAGACACTTGTTTTCATTTCCTTTAGGTAGATTCCTTCAACTCTCCCTTCCTCATTTTAAGTGAAGGATCTGCCCCTCGTGGACTCTAGTGTATGTAACATGTTGGAGAAGTCAAGTTCTAGGGTAGCTCACCAGTAACTACTAAGTGGTCAGCTCATATAATAAAGTAGAAAAACGCATGTCAGTTCTTCTTATCTCTGCCCCTTTTCCCCCCTAAATCTCTTTGTGACCTTGGCAGCAAACTGGGTATCTGCATTTGTGAACCTAATGCAAGAACTACATGTTCTCTGAATGGTCTTTTATCTTAGGAAGCTTATAATACTTTTAGTTACTAAAGAATTGAAAAACAAAACAAAAATATAATCAATGAATCATCTCCCTTGCCTCTGGCACTTTCTGGGCTTGGCACTGCTTGGGAGGCCAGTGTTAGTTACAAAAAGAATGACACAGAAGGTGAATGATAGAGAAAGTATTTGTATACTGCCCAGCTGCATGTGGAATCCAAGATTTGCAAGTCGAACTCTAAATATGTCTTTCTGTTTTTGAGGTTCTTGCATATCACTACATTTCTCTGACCATAGTTTGCTAAAGCAACCATTCCACTCAGAGCTAACTAGGCATAAGACAAACATCACTACAATGGAATAGGGTAGATGCTTTTATCAAACATTTTTAAAAGCATAAATCCAAGTAACAGCCATCGCCTTCGAAACAGTCACCTGACTGATTATATGCATTTTATGTTTATCCTGACATTGCTCAGAGCATACTAGGATATTTCATTTTGGAAATGTCCTCCAATCAAAACAAACACACACACAAACAAATCTTATTATTAAATATTTAGCATATAGCAAAAAGTATAAAGAATAATACAATGAACATGCATGTGCCAACCACAAAGCTTTAAAATAATTGATTGCCAATGCTATGGAGATTATCTGTACCTCTCCTTCATCATTTACATCCTGTCGACTCCCTCCATCCTCACCCCAACACTTCCTTGCACATGATCATGACTACTTCCATGAATATATTTATCCTTTTCTACATATATATGTTGCCCTAAGTAATATGTGGTATTGTTTTCAGGTTTGAATATCTACATAGAAGGTATCATACACCATGTATTCTTTAGCAATTTGTTATTTTCACTCAATATTATATATGTTAGAATCATCCCATGAACTAGTGTGTGAGTTCTACTTCACCAATATTCACACTGTAGAACATTGCATTTTTTAAAAATAAAAATTGATTGTTTATCCTTTTTTCTATGATATACATTTAGGTGATATCCAATATTTCACAACCACAAACATTTCACCCATAAACATTTTGTGTCTGTCTCCTTTGTTTATCAAGACGTTTTTCTAGGGTATTCGTCTAGGAATGGAATTTCTATATTGTGCAAAATAGACATCTTCAACTGTACTATTTATTACTAAATTTTATCCAACATGTTTTCATCAATTTTCACTTTACCCATGCATTATAAAATTCTCATTTCTCCACAGCCTCTCAAAACTTGGTATTGCTAAACATTGTAATTTTTGCCAGTCACCAATTTGATTTTTAAAAAAACAAATTTAACGATCATTGAGTATTTGTATAGAATGCAAAGGGAGGTGTAGAGGAAATATGGTGGAACCAGAGGGCTAACATCTAGTCCTCACTCCCGCCACCTGTGAAAACCTGACCACGTCATTTAACCTCTTTCAGCCTCAGGTTCTTCATCTGGAATATTAAGGTCTGGAATGGACACATTCTCAGGCCGCTTTCACTTCTGATCTTGACTCTATGATGCTCTATGGGAGCTTACAAGCCAGTAGAAGAAACAGCACACACGTAAATAACTTTATCACCAGCAAAATATACAAATAAGTTATTAGAAGAGCACAGAGGATGGAACTCAAATAGGAAAGGAGAAACCGGGAAGATCTTATCAAGGTGGTTTGGACAAGTGACATCCAGGGGGCTTGGATGAAACTCTCAGGAATGAATGGAGAAAAGGAAATCCTGGAAGAGGAAAGAGCCTGGGTGGAGAAAAACAGCAAGAGAGTGAAGGAAGCAGAGGTGGAGAGGCGGGTGTAGCTGTAGCGCAGGTGTGAGGTAAATTCTGGGAGGGACGAGGCCAGGGACATTGTGTTTTCGTTGTGCTCATCATTTTGTCGATGATTTGATTTTTAACCTCCCCAAAGCAATTTGGAATCAAATCTGTAACTAAGACAGATGGTGATTTTATTTTCACTTAAATATGAAGCCATAAAGCTAATTTCTGTGAGGCTCATAGATTTGACTAGATAGTCACTTCTCAAACAGTATTGCCCAGAGGTTTTGAGAAATGGGAGGAAGTATTGTAGAAATAAGAACGCAACCTCTGAAGGTGGCTACTTCAAATAAATATACTCTTTAGGATTTTTGAATTCTGGTAGGTTGATTTCAAAGTTTATTGCTTTAGAGTCATACTCTGTATAGAAAACTCTCAGAACCTGCTGAAATCTTAGAATTCCTAAACAAAATTTTTTATAGCGCAAATTAAATTTTATTCCTGAGAGGAAAAAATGCCTTCTAAGAAACTAGAATGGCTGAGAATTTCACTTTGAAAAACAATTAATGTGTCAGATTTTGAATAAATTAATTTATTTTGGGTAAAGAACATGGACCTAGCAGGCAAAATACATGGCTTTAAGTCTTACAATCCTCTTACAAAGGGAAATATTTATTTAAGCAAGTTATTTAAACTCAGTTTGCTAGTATGAGAATTGAATTTGGCTCCATGTAATGAAATACCTAAATCAGTCTCCATGTGTTAAAGTCACTGTTAGTTTTCGCATATAATAAGAAATTAGAGGCAGACAGCTCAAGGCAGGTACAGTGGCTCCATGTTGTCACCTATGACTCAAGATCCTTGTCTACCTTTCTGATCTACCTTTTTATTCATTCATTCATTCATTCATTCATTCATTTATCTGACTTTATTTTTTTTAGAGCAGTTGTAGGTTAACTCCCCTAGTCCCTGGCAACCATCATTCTACTCTCTGTTTCTCTGAGCTCAAATTTGTTTGATTGTTTTCAGATTCTACATACAAGTGATGCCATGCAGAATTCGTTTTTTGTTTTCTGGCTTATTTTACTTAGTATAATGCTCTCCAGGATCATCCATGTTGTTGCGAAAAAAACAATTTCTTTTAAGACTGAATACTATTTCATTGTATGCCACATTTTCTCTATCTACTCATCCACTGATGAATACTAGGTTGTTTCCGCACCTTGTCTTTTGTGAATAATGCTTCAATGAACATGGGAGTGCAGATACCTCTTCAAAATAATAATTTTCTTTGGCTATGTACCCAGAAGTGGGCTTGCTAAATCATATGGTAATTTTATTTTTCACTTATTGAGGACCCTCTGTACTGTTTTCCATAACGGCTGTACCAGTTTAAATTCCCACCAATATTATACAAGAATGACTTTTTCTCACATCCTCACAGAATTTGTTATCTCTTGGCCTTCTGAATAGAAGACATTCTAACAGGCATGAGATATTATCTCATTGTGACTTTGATTTTCTCTCTTCTCATGATCAGTAATGTTAAACTTCTTTTTATGTACCTGTTGGCCATTTATATGTTTTCTTTGGAAAAATGTCCATAGTAAAGCTAAATAAGTTTGAACACATCAAACGTACAAGCTTCTTCACAACAAATGGGAGCCACCAACAAAATGAAAAGGCAACCTATGGAATGGGAAAAAAATATTTGCAAACTACATATTCAATACGGGATTGATGTCCAAAATATACATGATACAAGGAACTCATGCAACTCAATAGCAATAAACAAACAAACAAACAAACAAAAAATAAATAAACAAAGTAATTAAAACTAGGCAAAGGACCTGAGTAAACATTTTCTACCATTTTTGCTATGATGGCAAAACTTTGTCTCGTGGGAAACTAAAAGACCATATATTTTTGCTGAGTACTTTGCTAGCCCAAATAAAATCAGGTTCTATTAGCAAGGGAGATGTCAAAATAAAAATTTGATAGGTAATTAACAGTGCCTGCTATATATCATTATGAAAGCGTCAACTTTGAAAGTTAAAAACAAAATAAATGAATGTCTCAACACATAGTAACCAATAACTCTTACCCCAAAATAATTACATTAATGTATGATTAATAATGTTATATCTATTCCTTCAGAGACATGTTAATCTTTCATGGCCTAGATCAAAAGCCATACCTACCAAGATCCTTCTCTGATTCTGCTATTCGGATCTTTTTCATTACACTTGATGAAACATAAATTAATCTGACTGACAAGCAGATTGCACTAGAAGGACACAGAATTGTAGACTTGAGACGAGAGCTAGTAAACTAGCCTTGGCAAAATACAGGAACCTAAGGAAGCTTTGTGAGAGTAAATATCACCAAGGCTATGTCTTATGCTCCATGAGCTACCATAGCAGAAAGTAAGTCCCAGCTTCCCACAAAGATAGAAAGGATTGTCCCTAAACAGATGAAGTGTTTTGCTACTTGGTAGATAAAGCATGATTGCTGTTTACTATTGGGTCAGAAGCGCGTAAGTAGTTGACTTTGGCCAAGTGACAGTATGATAGCTCAGTGTAATCCAATTACAGAAATAGCAATTTATTCACCTTGATACTGCTGAGTATCTACAGTAAGAGTGAGAAGAAAATTATTTCAGAGTAAATGGTGTGAATCAATATAGAAGCAGTAATGTATAGTTCTAATTCATAGAATGACAGGTAGAATGCTTTAGTTTGAACATAAAATATGGAAAGGCAATTATTGGAAGCTTAAAAAGCAGAAAACTGGGCAATATTATCAAGAAATGGAATATATTTAAGTAGTAGTACAACAAAGTTGAGAACCACGCTTTTGGAGTCTTCATTTGATATACCCAATGAATAGAAAAACCAAAACAATTATTTCCTGAATATGAGTAACAGACCCAACATATGAGATCTGAAGTAGAGATGGACTGAACGTAAATAGGCGAGAGCATCTGAGAGGCATGGCAGAGAGGAAATATCCATGGAAGATTATTTTTAGGAAGCAAGAGTGGAAGCATTCATGATCTCCTGTCATTTTAACCTTGGCTAAATTGTTGCTGCCATGAAAAGTAATGAGTACAAGTAAAAGTAATGAAAAGTAAAATGTTTTAACAAGAGGCAAAATATATCTAGGATTTATACAGAATTTAGAATTGCGTAACTGGTGTCAATGAGAGAACAGAGTTGATGGTATAGAAAGTCCTTTGTCATTTTTCATAATGTTCTATATTTTTCTCTACATTGTTGTATTCATCAATCACTCAATTATTTTGCACGTGTCTAATTCTGTGAAGTTGTAATGTCCTTTTGTATAACGTTCTCTCACATGACTCCCTCCAGCCAGTAATCACTATATACGCAGGCAGTATTTTTCCACTTTTAAAAAGAAAACTGAGTCTCAGAGAGAGCCTACATTCTTCCCTATTTTTTTTTCTTTACTAATGATTCAAAAGGAAATGCTAATCATCCCCATTTTTTTCCCCTCTATTCAATGAGCTATGAATAACATTTTGGGCCCAAGCAAAATCATCAAAAATTTTTTAACTGTAATCTTTCTTTACAGATTTATGACCTGCTAAAATTTTCCAAGATCTATTATCTCACCTGTTGGCAGATTTTTTAAAAATGAATTCCTTCTCATTTAAAAACAGTCCATTTACATTTCAAAAATCTTATCAGTATTAACCAGATTACTCCTTCTAATTATTCTTGTTGGTCTGATCTCAGAAAACTGTTTGACGCCATCTGTTACATAAATTCAAATTTGTTGCGCAAGAGCAGAACTTGATCTGTATTCTCTCTGATTAGTTCTAGAACACATAGAATAATAACCTGGTAGGATCTCACAAGCAGTAGCTATAGGATGGCACAAACTACTGAATAACTGCCACCAAGATTTACGATCATGCACATCTACTAAAGACACCTAAAACGAATAAATATTTCAGAATTCTGTTTATAATCAGCATATGCACACTGCCGATACTCAACCAGAAAACCATCCTACTCCTAGAAAAAAATATGGATCTTTTTTTCATATGATGTCTCAAGTACACAACCAAGGGTCCAATCCAGCATGAAATTCAATAGCCAAGTTTGTGGGAACTGAAGCTTCAGTAGAAAGAAGCACTAAGTATTCATCAGGTTTGCCTTGACATGGCCACCTCCATATATTACATTGTCTACATTACATGCACATATGGCACATGAAAGGCTAGGTACTAAGTGGAATAGCATCCCCCAAATTCACATCTACTTAGAACATAAAAATGTGACCTTATTTGAAAATAGGGTATTTGCAGATGTCATTAGTTAAGAAGAAGTCACATTAGATTAGACTGGTTTAAAAGACTGACATCTAACGACTGGCATCCTTATAAGATCATACGAAGACACACAGGAGAAAGATGGCCATATGACGATCAAGGCAGAGATCGGAGTGATGTAGGAATGCCAAGGATTGCTGGCAGCAACTAGAAGCTAAGAAGAGGCAAGGAAGGATTCATCCTTGGAGCCAGCAGAGTGAACATGACCTTGCAGATACCTTAATTTAAGACTTTTAGCCTCTAGAACTGTGAGAGAATAAATTTCTGTTGTTTTAAGCCAACCAATTTGTTAGGGCAGTCTGGGAAACTAATGCAGGTTCTCAAAGACACGCTGTCATTTCTAACTTTATTGCTTCCTTTAGATAAGCAGAGACTCAGAGTAGCATCCTCTCTATTCTGATCCTCCTCCTCCGATATACTTGATAAGTAACGGTGCAAATACGTTCATAAAGCACATGCATTTTGATATGGTTAGGCAAAAGCATTTTCCAGTAAAAAATAATTTAATGGAAATGCTAATAAAATTTATAGTATCATTTGTAATAGTTTCTTTTAACTAACAATTCTTATTAACTCTACTTCCCCACCCAGATGTGCAAATTATGTGTTCCCAGGGGGCCAGTATGATGATAATATTTCCTTCTTGAAACACTTAATTCAATTAAAATAACCGTAATCTTCTGCTTCTTTCTGATCATTCTTCTTCCTCGGTGCTTCTATTCCTACTGTCTCTGGAATAGAAGAAACATCTTTGATTCAGTTCTTGGCCCTTGGCTCTTTGGGCTTTCCTTGATGGACTTGACCCCTTATGTGGTTTCTGCTATCGCCACAGTTCTGATGCACGAAATCCACAGGGTTTTTAAAAATCATTGACTCAATATGTAGTCTGATATCTTCACTTGCTTTCAGAAGTTGACTGACTTGTCACTTTAAACTTAACATTGTGAAGAATGCAAGATCTGCACTCAGCAAGGCGTTAGCAGCTATTTGGCTGTGTTCATTGTGCTTTTCCCCTGTCACTAATTTCCAAAGGGGCTGTTTTCCCTTTCTGCCCCACATCAATTAGAAACAGGATTCACAGAAATCACAGACCTAAGTGGAGTCTTGGAGGCATACTTGCAAAGCGGGCTTTTTTCTTACAAAAACTAGCTAAGACTACATGGGGAGAGGAGGGAAGGAGGCAAGTGTGGGGGCTCCAGGACCAACCAGAGGGACAGACTTAGGGAGGTACGATCCCAAGAAAGTTAAGACAAGAACATTCTGTCTCAAGGGTGAGAAGGTAGGATGGGAGAGAGTCAGGAAACTGACTCATCACCTAGAGATAAATAAATTGAATGCTTTCAACTTCTTCTATATATATGGGAAAATATTATTTTAGAGTACACAAAGCTATATTCACATCATTTAATTTAATCCTTGAAAGAATAAAGCATTGCCACTATTTCTCACTCGAGGAAACTGAAAGCTTAAATAGCACGCCCAAGGACACACAACTACTAACTGCTAGCATTAGAACTAGAGCACACTTCCTCTGACTGTAAATCTATTGTCTTCTTTCTAATTTACTTGTGCATTTGATCCTTGATTTATTCATTTCTTGTGCCCTCTGAACACTCGATGAGTAAAATTACAAATGATTTATCCAACCATTCAAGGATCATTATACTATGTCCTAAAAATTCTATTCTCCACTATTCTCTACTAACTTCAAATATAAGATACATAATCATAATTGTTGCTAGGCTCACAGGTTGCTATGTTTCCTGCAGAAAAAAATCCTGCCACATATGTATGTGTACTTTTGTTTCTCCCTCTGAAACACTCTCATTTCCTAATCTAAGTTCTCCCTAATGTTAAGGTTCAAACACATCATCCTCTATTCATCTTCGTAACAGAGGGAAAGTAGACCAAGCCCAGAGCCAAGAAATGGTAGGCAGTATCATAAGTTCAAAGTAAAAAACTGTTCATCTTTCCTGAGCCTTGAATTTTCCTCTTCAGGTCTACTTCTTGCCATCCACCTCCATAAGGCGATGCTTTATCCTGATTTGAATCAGCAATAGGTGAATCAAGAAAAAAAATGTTTGTGAAAAATGGACCCAATTATAGCAGTCTGTATTTTCTTATGATACCAGCGACAGGAAGGACGTTGAGAAGTTGCTTTTAAGTCTATGATAAATAGACTTAAAGAGTTCTGCAGATCCAATGTCAATACAAATGTACATAATATACTTGGAGCCAAAATGGTAAAAGAGGTCACAAATGCAGTGAAAGCACAAGCACCGAAAGCCAGGGGTATATTTAGGTAGATATTACTTTTTTAAAAAGTGGGAAAAGACAGAGGAAATTCAGAAAGAAATTCACGTACTTGGTAAATCTTTTCTTAGGACAGAAAGGCAGCTCTTCAGGGAGTTATACATCCTCTTCTTCCAAGGGTACTATTTCTCTTCAGTCAGTAGAATAGCTTGTGTCATGATGAGTGTGTTCTTTATTGTCCCAGGAACAATTCAAACCATAGAATCAAAAGGCTACTTATCTATGAGTCTCTTTACCAGGACCCATGAGTTCAGGGCATTTTCCTAGAAGCAATAATTCTCAAGTTTTTTACTTACTTCCTCCAGGGCACTGCCCAGGGGCTGTGGACCACCCTGGAGGGCATGACGTGGGTTTAAGGGCAGAGTCCCACAACCCCTCTGGCCCCTCTCTTGTCTGGGCAGCTTTATTCTGTTCTATGGGGTCCTCATGCTGTTGCTTTATGCCATCTAAATTAGGCTCCTGGGTTCCTAGGACCTAGAGTCACCCCTCCCCCACGACCTCACCCTATTTCTAAGACTCCTATGCAACTCTCTTCCCCACTAGTGGTACCTTCAGCCCCTACCAAAGACACTAGTGAAACCCTCTCCCCTCACAAACACTGACCTCGGAGGTCCCACTCTGGTGGCCCCAGATTCTGGCCCCTAGCCTCTGGCCACCCTCCTGCAGCCCCTCCCTTCTCAGTGCTGATGGTGCCTTCAGGCCCTCTCCCACCCAGCCCTGCCCTCTGCTCCCCCAGAGGAGGTGGATCTTAACCCTCCTACTTTTACTCTTTCTTTACCTCCCAACCCCACTACAGGGTGCTAAATTCTATATTTTGTAGAGAGAACTCTAGATCTGTAGAGGATGCAGGGTCCTGGCCGGGTATCTGTCTCTTATATAAATTGTACAGACCATGAAAATAAAAATCAGCTAGGAAGTACAAAATGCACATTCTCTAACTCCACTCTCATAGATTTTCATACGAAAAGCTTTGAAAATGCCCATCTGAAGACCCCACCCCCCACCCCAGGTAATTCTGATTTGGGCCAGTCTTCCTTGCCATACCTAAAACTTAACTTACACAGAGGAAAAACCATTGTTTTTAACTCATTAAATTTTCATAATGACGTTCTAAAATAAATGTTATTAACTCCATTTTACCAGTGGGAATGCTGGTAAAAAGCACAGATGGTAAATGACTAGGATTCAAGTCTCTGGTCTATCCATCTCATCACCCTGCCCTTTCCAGTTTAGCACAGAGGAGCACGGCTGCCTAGGGACATAGGTTAGCAGATGAGGTAAAGAACTTAGGAGGCATACAAACATCTGAGAGGCCATGTACTGACAAAAGGTCAGGATTTCAATTAATAAGAATAAGGAGAAAACTTTCCCATAATCATAGAAACTTGTAAGATGGCAGACCAACCTACAAAGGCAAATTGGGTGTTGGGTGAAGGATCTAATTATTAGACTTCATGTAATATGGACTATGAAAGGAACATTAAGTTGCCAAAGAGAAAAAAGGGTTTGATGTGGCTTGTTCACTATGGAAAATGAGAAGTCAAGAGACCTGTCAGAGGATAAAGAACAAATAAGCCCTGGGGCCATCTGTGGATGAGCTATCAGATCCAGAAACACATTCCTTAGCAAGATTCACGTTAGCTAAAGGGCTTGGAGACCAAATTGTGGAGATTAGGAGAGGGTTTTTTGAAATGGTGGGACAGCAAAGCTATGGAGACAATAAACACATCAGTGGTTTCCAGGGGTGGAGGACGTTGGGAATAACAGGCAGAGCACAGAGGATTTTTGGGGCAGTGACAAATACTCTGTCTGATATAACGATGAATATATGTCATTATACTTTACTCCAAACTCATAGAAGGTACAGTGCCAAGAGTGAATCCTAAGGTAAACAATGGACTTTGGGTGATTATGATGTGTCAGAGTAGGTTCATTTTTGGTAATGAAGGCACTATCCGGTGAGGGATTTTATGCATGCGTGTGGCGGTGACCGGTAGGAAATTTCTGTACCTTCATCTCGATTATTTTTTGTGAACTTTAAACTGCTCTAAAAAAAAATAGTCTTAAAAAAAAAATACAAAAAATCTGTGGGACAGAGAAGTTTTATTTGTTAAACCTAAAAGGAGCAGCCACTAATCCAAAGGAGATAACAGGGAATTTACTAAGTCCCTATAATCCTGACGTAGGTAGTTATGATGGAAGAAGTACAGAATTTGGAATAAACCAACCGCAACAGTAATGTTGCCCTAAGATATTCCAAAGTATTTTCATATCCATCATCTCATGAAAGCATCACAAAATTCTTGGTAATTAGGCAGAATAAAATTCTTGGTAATTAGGCAGAATAGGTATTAATATTCCCAGTTTGTAGAAAATAAAAACATCTCCCCCAATTAGGAAAAAATTTAGGTAATTCTTAAAGTCCCATTGCTAGCAAATGTAGGATCTAAGAGTTACAACAGGTCATCTGATTTCTGTGTCGTCAGTGTCCTCTTTGAATATACACACAAAGGCACAAATACTACAGAATTAAATTCTGATAGAAAGTTCTGTTGCCACCGTTCCCACTTATTATGTGGATGTGTTATTTTTAAAGATAAGTCCACACATTTTTATATTCCTCTACTTAGGAGGAAGAGCTTATTTCTCCTACCCTTGAGTGTTGGCTGGACTTAGCAATTTGTTTCTTGAAAGTAGAATATTGCAGAAGTGATGAATGTCACTTCTGAAATTAGGTTATAAAACGACTGTGGCTGTCCTCACGAGTTCAAGCTCTCATACGCTCTTCCTCTCGAATTCTGGAGGAAGCTGGCTTCTATGTCTTGCAGCTCCCTGAGAAGATGGAAGGGAGAAACTATGAGTGAGGACATTCAGGCAGCTTCTGGAGAGGTTCACGTAGTGAGGAACTCAGGCCCACCAGCCACTTGAGTGAACTTGAAAGTGGATTCTCCCTTAGTCAAGAATTGAAAACTACTGACTCAGCCAACAGCTTTGCTGCAGCTTCATGAGAGACCCTGAGTCAGAACAACCTCACTAATTCACAAAATCTGTAAGATAATAAGTGTGGAATTTTTTTTAGCCATGAAATCAGGGGCAATTTGTTACATGGTAATGGATAACTAATATAGTAGGGCACCAATAGATTTTTATATTACAGGTAAACCTAATTATAAGCAAACCACATGTCCAAACAGAAAATCTTTGCCTTATGTCAGTGAAACCACAGTGAAAAGAAATAATAATAATAATAATAAAACGACAACCTCCAAGTTGGAGCTGTTGATGAAAAGCAGCTTGAGGTGGGCTCCAGGTTATTCTTGAGGAAAGCTGGCTTCCTCGCCACATCACCTGTGACCCACGTTGTTGCTTGTTCCCCATTCCATTTATTATGTTAGGTGAAATTCCATAAATTAGAGATTTAATTGAGCTAAGAGCCATTTTATTATAAATATGAAAAATCTTCTGAGGGTTTTTAAATGACTAGTTATCCACTCATTAGTTTGAATTAAAGTTCATTACTTTCATAATAACTCCTTGTTAAAATGACCGGTGCTAAGAAATGCAGGATTCTTAAAAGTGGCAAGATGTTAGCTCATTTTGGAGCACTTTGGGGACACAGTGTACCTGGGTAAGGGTCCACAGTGGGTTGCTACTCCAATTAGGATTGATGAAGTAGGAGAGGCAGCCTGGGTAGAGAAGCATGATGCCAGTCTAACTCTGGGTACGTAAAAAAAAAAAAAAAAAAAAAGTGCCTAGAACAGGCTTTTTATCCAAGAAAAGAGAAAAAAGATTTTTCTTCTGCTTTGAAATTAACCTGGTTAGTTTCACACCATGATTTAACCTAAGTTCTAATGAGCTTGCTGGTAAACCTAATCAAGATCCGTAACACAGTTTTTATAAGGAAATAAACACCAAAATAGCACTAACAAACAGAATTTTGAACATAACTCATTTGTAAGCTGGGGTAAAGCCTGGAATATAGTGGCTGTTAAATTTAGAAGAACATAGACCCAAAAACAACTTTTGTATGGTGTTATCCTTTAAATCTTAAGGATCTTTTGCTTTATTCTTTACTCAAATCACGTTCCTTTAGCACAATGTTTCTCAAACTTTACTGTGTATACAAATCACCAGGGGATCTTGTTAAAACACAGACTGATGAGACCTGGGGTTCTGCATTTCCAAAAAGCTCCCAGGTGATGTTAATTTTGTTAGAACTCAAATCACACTTGAAGCGGCAAAATTTTAACTCGCACAATTTAAAAAAGCGACCGCGGATTTTCCAAGATGCAAAAAGATGACTGGACACTGCACCTCACGGCTTAAGGTTTTAGCTACAATCGAAGTTCATCAGATCAAGATGATATTTATTAGTAAAATTTGTACATCTAGGCATAAAGCTAAAGATCATTTTAATTATTTTTTAAAGTTAAGTTCTGGGAGATAAGTACGGTGGTTATGAACATAGGTTAGAGGTGTGGAACATAAGGATTAGAATTCTAGTTTTGCAATCTTCTAGCTGTGTGACCTGGGGCAAACAAATAAGATAGAGCCCAATAAAGAAAAAAAAAATACTTTAGGTATTTTAAACCAAAGGGATTTAATATAGGAAATTTAATACCCAGGTAAGGATGTTTAGAAATCAGACAGTGAACAATGGGGCTACAGAAAATATGACATCAGCTAAACAGAGGAAGCTCCAGTCTCCCATATGGCTAGAGGGAGGCGATGTTACAGAAGTTGGTGATAGCTGGCACTGCAGGGGATGGGACAATCCAGGGGGAGCTGAAGACACAGAGGAGATGCCAGACACTGCCGAGGCAGGAGGGAGTGAGATATCTGGCTAAGCCCTCTCATCCCTTCCAGAATATTTCATGACACAGGATGAATTTAGCCATAAGGCTATCAGCAAGAGAGCCTTCAAAGCAGGTGTTTTTTTTTGTTGTTGTTTTTTGTTTTGTGATATAGGTCAGAGCAAGAAAAGAACAGGATATAGATCTGAGAACAAGCTGGCAAAGAACCAGCAGAGCGAGGTACTGATACTCTCTAATACTCCATCTAATGCTTAAACGCACATCTGTAAAATAGGGGCGTTGTGTTATTTAACGGAAACGTGTCACGTACAAAGCCCTTAGTACGGGCTTAGTACATGATTTTTATCATCATCACCATCATCGTCTTCATCACCTTTCGGTGGTATGGCAACACATTTTCTCTTTATTCTTTTTCTCTCCTATCACTCATTTTCCTGTTGGTATGCAGCCTCTTGGGGAGAGTAGAAACAGAATATTATAACATAATAACATCAAAATTGTGCTGCAAGAAATGGTCTGTTTGAAGGGGAACTTATCTGTTTCATCCACATGATAGACTCGGAAAGGCTTAGAGTCTTCCACGAGGCACACCGTAAGAACCCACAACTTCTCAATGAGGTGGACTCGCGCAAAAGTAGAAGCCAGAGGCTGTTCGAAGACCATATTTTGAATCGTGCTCAAGAGGTGAAGCGTGGGGTTGAAAGAAAATAAAAAAGAAAGGGCTAAGGGAGAAAGAAGAGAGAGGGAGACGAAAGAGGAAAGGTGCTCTCAGCCACCCATGAAGGTCAACGGTGGGTGACCGAGGGGCGGCCCGATGGAATGTATGGATATGCACGTTATTCTTACTTGGATTTCAGGAGTGTTCATATTGACTGGTAATTCGATTGTTTTCTCTCTTGACTAGGACCAGACCTGCATGCCTTTCCAGATGTTGTGACCATAGCTGAGAAGTTATGTTGTTATTAAGGCACAAACACTCCTCAATGATGAAAAGAACATTTTTCCTCAGTAGGCCTGTTCCCCAAGTGAAGTTATCAAAAGTTTACGAAATAGACACAGATGTCTCTGCTAGGTTATATTGCAAAGAACTCAGAGTGCTAGCATGTAGCTCCTCTGTGGAAGAAAATATAGCCAAGTCCATTTACATTCTGGCCTACGTTCTTACAGCATAGAAAATGCAGCATTCTGTCTCTGGTTCCAACTTGGTTCATCTTGTTTAGGAGTCAGCAAGCAAAGCCCATACTGAATGTCAGTCTCTCCCTGCAAATGACTCTCACGACCTTAGCTGACTCATTCCTACCTTAAACCAATTCATCTGAACACAGATATGTTTGAACAGCAAAGACTACATGGAAAAGATCATCAAGGCATTTGTAAATGAGGAGTCAAAATGTATAGTTGTGGGATACTTCAGAGCTGCACCATAATAGTTATTCATTCCACATCTATCGAGTTAAAAAATAATACAAAGCAACAATTCTACAGACTTTACCATCTGGCATGTGCTGGGAGCCAAAAGAATTACTGCAGACAATGAGTGTTGTGAGCTCCGACTGAAGAGTTAGCTGTGGGCTAGAGACCTGGAAACGACTCCACGGAAGCGTGGGGATGCGTTGAGCTTTGGCAGGCTGGCTGCAGCGGGCCAGGTGGAACAAATGGGAAGCACGTTTCCTGCTGGGGAATGGCTTCCACACGGGGTTAGTGGTGGAAATGGAGCAGCTGGCTGAGCACCAGCAGAGTAAATACCCGTCGGTGTTAAGACCCTGGACTCCAAGCCAGCCTGGCCAAGTTAAAACCTTGGCTTTGACGCTTGGTAACTTAATAAATAACATTTGCCAAGTCCTAACCTATTTTCTCAAATGTAAAATAGAAATACTAGTACCTGACTCACAGGATTCTTGCAAGTGTCAAAGAAAAGGAGAAACTGCCTACCGTATTATAAACATTCAGGTAACACTTAGCTATTATTATTTTATCACTGAAGAAGAGAGTGCGTTATTCCTCCAATAGACATTTATTGAGTCCCTGCTATATGGAAGGCGAAAAAGTAAACCGAGTCAGAATATTAAATGCTTTAATTGTCAGCCAAGGTCCAGACATTCTCTGGCTGGAATAGGGGAGTCATTGGAGGCCCTGGGGTTCAGTCAGGTCATGATGAGGGATATTTTTAAAGAAAAATTTAGCCAGATAGTGCATGTAATGTGTCATTCAGCAACTTCTTTTATAAATGTTTAATGAAGCAGTAGAAAAAATTGAGATAAGGAATCTCGGCACAAGAGAAGGAATCTCTTGTTATTTTTACCCAGCAATAAATCTGGGGGCCCTTCCGAATATTGAGACTCCCATCAGGGACTGACTGAACCTCCCGGAATGGATGGATTGCACCACGGCCAGCCAGCAGAGCCCTGGGGACTCTGGGCTCTTAAAGGTACAGGGGCAGGTTACCCACAGTGCTCCCCTGACTCAAACTGGGGGGCGACATGTTACAATAACACGTAGCTGATATCACAGGAAATGTTTCTCTCAGCTCTCCAGGGTCATAAAGTATGGGGGAAGAAAGCACCAAGGAGAGAATTCTCAGAGACATTAACTTTGATCTAAGGAGCTAGAGTGCAGTTCTCAACCTTGTTTCTGGGCTGATTTACATAATGAGTTTCAAGCTTAGGAAACACTCCCACGGGTATACCAAGGTTATGTGCAATCCTCAGCCAGCTGCCCGTAACTCCACCTCCTTCTCTCTCTCTCTCTCAATAACATTTATCAAAATGAAAGTGTATTGTAATTAGAAGAGTGACTACTCTAATTTATTTAACAGGGTAAATTATTCACCAATCTTCGTACTTTATCATTAGTGAAAAGTTATTTGGGAAACCTGAGGAAACTAATATGGAGGCACCAGGTTATCACTAACATTTTAAGTAAGAATCGTAAGTCCATAGACAACCTCAGTCATCCTCTATCATTTCTTCCCATGTACCCACACTTAATTTCCTCCACATTTCCTTGCCCCATGCTCCTAGCCAGGTTTTTTATCTGGTAAAAGTGAGGGTAATGGAACAGACTTTTGAACTCTTGCCTTTTTGGACACTACAAATGTAAATGGGGAATGTCATTTAACGTGCCAGGGAAATTCAGAGTTGTCAAACTGATTAATAGAACCAGCGTAGACAAGGAAGCTCTAACCCGCTGGTAGAGGTGGGGCATCCTCAGGGTCCTGCAGGTCAAGCTCGATCAGTTGCCTTTCTTGGAGGAAGGGAGTGAAGTCCCTTCATTTGTGAGATGAGGATTTCCAAACCCTCCTGCTGAGGCACCACCACCCACCACTGCACCGAAATGCTGACCCCGAAACGTGTGTAACACGGGACAAGTGCGTTTGCACTTCCTCTGTCCGTCTCAGTTCCCACGTGCCCTTAAGAGTGACATTATATTGCCATATTACTTATACATCTGTTTAATAACATTCATTTTCATACAACATAACCCTGATGAAGAAATAGTGGTACCTTATAATGGAAGACAATCTGGCTGTGGAAGAGTTACGGAGCAGCGGTACGCCTGCAGTTTGCTTTATGGGTGATTTTAAAGGATTTTTAAAGATTAGTTTGACTATAGGTAAAATAACCCTATAATTTATCACGCAAGTTGAAAAGCTTTTGAGTGAGACAGGAAATTAACGATAATTAATGATAATTACACTGAGATAACAGGTATAAATGGAGACTGTACTGGCGAATCAAAAAATGTGGTGTCATACTAACTTTTAGGACTGAATTTTGTCCCCTCTCAAATTTGTGTGTAAGTCCTGATTTCCAGTACCTCAGAATGTGACTATGTGGAGAGAGGAACTTTAAAATGGTAACTTTCTCCTTTATTGAATGAGGTCATATGAGTGGGCCCAAATCCAATATGCCTGATATATTTATAAGAAGAAGAAATTAGGACAGCTGCATGCACAGGGGAAAGATCATATCAGGACACATCAAGAAGGCAGACGGTCATCTGCAAGCCAAGGAGAGAGACCTCAGAAGAAAGCAAACCTCTGACACCTCGATCTTGGAGGTCTAGCCTTTTGAACTATAATAAATTGCTTAAGCCACCCAGTCTGTGGTATTTTGCTATTTCAACCCTATCAAACAAATACACTAACTACAGTGATTGTCATTAAAATAGCAGCCTTGAACCTAATCCCTTCATGAAATGAGGCTCTGCTGTAAAATTGGAGAGTCTTGCTTGATTAAAGACTTGGTAGACTGCAAGAGTCCTACCCCTCCACCACAGGGTGTAGATTTTTTCCTATTTTGTTCAATTGCCCAACCTCAGCTAGCAGAATGACTCCTAAGCAAAATTTAGATCAGTTCAGGTCCTGCCTCTGGCACTTGTTCATTAAGCACGTGATTAATCGAATCAATCCTCTGAGCCCCATTCGATGCATGAGTACCACAGAGAGATTCTGGGACTGCTTCACTCAGACAGTTAACTGAGAACATCAAACAAGTCAAAACAATGATAAGCAAACTGCAAAGCAGTCCGTGCTCATAGGTGTTATTTTCTTAAAGGTAGGCTTCTCATAAGGAAGTCATTCAAACAACTGTGTCTCTGAATGAAGTGTGGGAGCAAAAGCGACATCAGACATGATATCTCCTGGGATCATCAAAAAAAAACTCTTGCTCTCACATATTCATTCATTGATCCTCAACTTTATTATTACTGCCATGAAGCATTTCTACAGATAGATGCATAAGCTTATATCATCAACAGCATGTTTTATTCAATAACTTCTCTTCAAATCTCTCTACCAGATATTGACTTGGGTTGTTCAATATGATTAATAAATTTTAATTTTAATATCATTAAAATGGAGCCCAGACTAGAAAATGTTTTATTCTTTTCACATTCAAGCAGGTTTCATCATCTTCAAGGTGAGCCTCACCTTGTTTTGCATTTTTTCCAGTCCAGTCGTCACTCGACAGGAAAATTATTCCAGCTAAAATCAAGAGCAAGCACTTAACACTGGTTCTCTACTTCCAGGTAATATTCCTGAATGTGGTGTATAAGATTTCTAAAATAGCTCAACGACTGAAGCCATGCTCTTTCTAACTAGATTTCTGTAGCATTGTGGGGCCCACATATCTGGTGAGGGCTACATTCCTATTGTAAATGGTGCGTGCGTGCGTGCGTGCGTGCGTGCGTGTGTGTGTGTGTGTGTGTTTTAAAATACAGTGTATATTATGCTTCTTCTCTGATAGGAGCTAGTAATTGAGATTCTTGTTTCAAATAAAAAAGACACTCCACATCTCATACTGACTGATGATGGTACAAGATGACATTTTCATTCTGTGGGAAGGCCACATATTAGACAGGTTTTCATTAATGTCCAAGCATCAAAACACACAGGGTCCTTCTAAATTACAATGAGGAAAACCACATGTGATAGAGTCAGTTAACTTTTCTTATTTATTTGATTAACAAACATTTGAGTGCGTACTCTGTGCCAGGCACTATTTTAGACACTGGAGGTGTAATAGTGAATCATTATATGAGAAGCTCTGCCCATGTGAGCTACCTTCTGTAAAAGTAAGGTAGAGTAAAAGCACATAGATTTTTGGCCTGGATTTGAATCTTGGCCTCAGTATTCACAAATGGATGTGCTTGCTCTAATTATTTGATCTTGCTGAATTCCGCATTCCTCATTTGTTGAAAAGGAAATGACACCTACCTTACAAGGTTATATATAAGTGACTGGCATATAAGTGACTGGATATTCTTTTTGTAATATCCTGAGATATTATCATTTTAAGGGTGTAATGAGGTGAACTGTGTTTTACCAAAAAAGATATGCTGGAGTCCTAACCTCTGAGTTCCCCAGAATGTGACCTTATTTCGAGATAAAATCTTTATAGAAGCCATCAAGTTAAAATGAGGTCATTAGGGTGAGCTCTAATCCAGTATGACTGGTATCCTTATAAAATGAGCAAATTTGGAAACAGATACACACACACACACTGAAGGCAGAAATCAAGGTGATGATTCTATGAGCTAAGGAACACCGAAGAGTGCCAGAAGCTAGTTTAGAAGCACGGAGCAGATTCTTCCTCACAGACCTCAGAAAGAACCAATCCTGCTAACATCTTGACCTTGGCCTTCTAGCCTCCCCAAACTGTGAGACAATAAATTCATGTTAAGCCACCCTGTTTGCATTCACTGTTATGGCAGCACTAGCAAACTAATTAAATGGTTTCCACCTTCAAGTCTGAGTTTGAAAAGCATTTTTTATCCTATTATCTTAAGAATGAGCACATAATATTCTTAATCACTATAGACAATGAACCTTATAAATAAGGGTCAGAAAAGCCATACATATTTATTAACTGTGCACAATAATTATCACTTTATAAACACTGTGCCCTGGTTCTCTTTTTGGGTGTTAAAAATGAATCAGGAAAGCATATAAAATAACCATGTAGACATTCAAGATCATTTAAAGTTCTTTCTTTGTCTTGAGGGAGATTAACCTTTGAAATGTCGGCAATGACTGTTTCTAGTGGTGTTTGTTGTTACTTTTCACTACGTCATCAGCTCATGACATAGTTGTAACCACACTATGAAATAGTGTTCTTGGCAGTCAAATTGGTTCTGGGGTCCAAATATTTCCTGGAGAGTACCATGAGGAAATCAAATGAATGAATCATTTCTAATCCATATTTATTGTGATCGACATTAAAAAGATAAAATTTGTAAAAGTGGTCATTCTAGCTACAAATCACCAACAAAATAAACAAAATGGGATTTAAATCTGAAAAGGAGATTGTATGCAGGAACGGAAATTTGCAAATGGTTTGCATTATAGATCCATTCACTCACTCACTCAGTTATCCATCAATTCATTCGAAAATATTCATTGGTCCCAACTATGAGTAATCCCTGCCTCAAAATTTAAACTGTCTGTTTTTTCCTCAAATTTAGAACTAAAAGATACCTAATTGCTTACTGATTGATGGACATAACCTTAGATTTATCAATCTACTAGAAAAACGCTAATCAAAATCATCAGGAATCATCACAAATCATCGACTACATTTATTTGAGCAAGAAAAAATGATTCTGATAAATTATCCATTATATTCTATTTCAGTATATTAGAAAGTTAAAACTATTTCATATTAAGTTCTGTTTATATATCACCTAGTTCCAAAAATAGAATATGAAGAGACTAGATTATCTATTCAAGTAAAAGTCACTCAGCTTTAAAAGAGAAAGTTGATTTTGGTTTTTGGTTTCTTGATGCTTTCTTTTTGAAGAACTGACATGTTGCGAAGAAAAACTTTTTTTATGTTTAATTGTTTTTTTGTTGATGTTTTCTGGGCTTTTTATCTAGGAGGTATTCTTAGCCAGTGCATCGTTATCTTTCAAAAGTACATGAATACAACGCAAATTAAAGAATGTCTTTAAACTAACAATGAACCTTCTCCATGTATCTTATTGTTTTCCATAATCGCATTTAAAAGAATGCTGTGTTTCTAAAAATTCCCTGCAGCGTATACAGTTTCTTTTGTATGTTAAAAATATATTCAAAATAATGTTAATTAGAAAAAATGTAGGTGAAGCAGTAAAAAATAAATCAGAATTTTTGGATTGCAATTACAAGTCTCTGCCTATGAGGTCAGGTTTAGATAAAAGAACAATTATCCTCAAATTCTTTCAGACCAGGAACGAAGTATCAATATTCTTAAGAATAACTCTCAAGTTTCAAGTCCATCAATCTGTTTCATTTAGCTTTAAATCAGCAGCCACTGGTGGCAACCCAGCATGGAAACTGGCCCAAAATGTGTTTCCTGGCTGGCACATCATCATTCTCTTCTTCTCCTTCTCTTTTTCCTTCTTCCTCTCCCTTCTTCTCCTATTCCTTTTCCCCGCCCCTGCCCCAACTCCTCTTTCTTCTTCATCATTATTATCACCATCATTTTACTGACAAGCCTTAGGCAGATATATATTCTCTATTTTTCACTTCCTAAAGGGCTTATCACTGTCTTACTTGTGGATACTTTGGACAGTCAGGAGGGAATAAGATTCAGTGCTGAAGGCAGACACTTGGGTCAGATGCCTTCGTTTGTAACCTTACCCCATCAATTGTTAGCTGTTTGACTCACTTTTCAACGTTTCGGTTTCTTCATCTACAAAATAATTAGAATAGTCCTGGATTCAATTTCACTTGGTAAGGACTAAATGCAATATTACTGAAAAGTGCCTGAAATATTATTCGGCACACAGGAAATGTTCAAGAGATGTTAGCTACCGTTGGCGACTGCTTTCTGAAATTTGCATTTACAACCCCTACTGCAATGGACTTTACCTGGAGAAGGACTTTTTCTGGCACAGTTAATATTCAACAAATTTTAACTGTTATTATGGTCTGGCTCCTAAAAGAATTTGAGTTTCAATCACTGCTAAAGTTTACTTTGTCTAGAGAAATAAGTAGAACTTTTATATTGACTGTGATCTCAAACCCTGAGGTCTCTCAGATTGTTGGTTTTTTAAACTTTTCTTTCTATTTTATTTTTTTCATTTGCAACTGAGTCATGTTCTAAGAATCACAAAAGGATTAAAGAATGAACTACATGAAGACAGCATATAAAATTCATAAACTTATGAACTAAGATCGAATGATAATATACATATATATTCTGTGTTGTACTTGTCATTACCATAACTAGTTCATATTTATAACTAAAATTAGTACAACTTTATATTTTTCCTTCAGGAGTAAAGAAAGCAACTCCTCTCCCTTATGTTCACAATTCTCCTCCCTCCTTCCGCCTTTCTTCCCCTCTCCAGAGAATGACTTCACATAGCAAAGCCCAAGAAGGATGGTTGCCTAATGGCTCATCAATTAGGTGTTTGATGGGGTCAATGAGGGAACACATGGGAGAGTAGAAAGGAAGGGCTAAGACTGAGATAAGAGATGACAACAGGCACGGTTCAGAGGAAATAGACTATACACCTAATTGCTTTTAGCCCAGAGAAGGAAATGGAACATATCAAATTCAACCTGAGATACTGTGAATTCCAGTTCATAAACAACTTTGTAATGGAGCTCTATCAGTTATCAGGAAATTATGCAGATGAGACATCTTAATGAAAGAGGGAGCCACAGAGCAGCCGAGGAGCTGGATCATGGTGAAGAAAGTAATGAATCGCCTCTTCTGACCCAAAACTTGCAGTTCTGGCAACTGCTATTGATAAGAAATGAAGACAAGAAAACAAACCAAGAAAAATCATCAATTTTGCCAAACTAGTTGTATTAGAAGACTCATGAGCTTTGGAGTCTTAATTCATGAATGTTATTTGAATTCTAGATCTGCCTAGCTAATTGATCTTGGGTACGTTATTTTATAGTTCAGCCTCAGCTTTGTTATCTGGAAAATAAGATTACAAATACCTACTTCCCAGGGTTGAGATAAAGATTAAGTAAAAAAAAATGTCCAAGCCAAAGTAACAAACATTCAATTCAGTTCTTATTCCTCCTCCTTCCTTGCAAAAATGATCACAATGCCTCAAGAGCAAAATTCGGTAGACAACCAGATCCATTTGTGGAAGTGATAATGCACATGTCCCCACTGTATCACATGAACAGGAAGAAATGTTCCTATGACTCTCTTTACTGAGGGGTATAAAAGGTAGCAAAACATGCTACACCAACATATAGCACTTTGGCATAAGGGTTGTTTTGAGCTAAGGGCAATTGAGAAGAAGCAGATATAAGAAAAGCTTTCTGTCCTCCCTCAATTTGCCAAAAAGCAGACATAAATTTATAAAGGTGTCCTCACCTTCCTCTCTCCACTAGGAAGGACAGAAATTAATCACTGGACAAACTCTAGACCTTCATCAGCACAGACACTAACCAGAGGCTTCTACATAACAAACCTTGTTAAAACTTGCCCTTCTCTATCATTAGCTGCTTTCTGGCAATTTGCTACCCCTGGGAGATCAAAGTTCTTTTCCTTTGTCTTGTCACTTCTCTATAAAATTATTACTCCTTTGTTAAGATGCTATATAAGCCTGAATTCTAGCCACCTTTTTGAGTTACTAATTTCTGAGTATTCCCAATGCACAGGTTAATAAACTTCGTTTGTTTTCTCTTGTTAATCTGTCTTTTGTGATTCTGATATACAGGGCCCCAGCTAATAACCTAATATGGGTTAAAATATTTAAAAATATATATTAAAAATATTTTTCCTTCTCTACAGGTGAAATTAAAGTTAAAAACCATAGACTAGGTCAATCTCATCCAGTCCTTTATTGGGGCCCCACCTGTCCATGGAATGCATCTCAGGAAAGAAATAAAAGATATAAGAAAATATAAGAATTTGTCATTCTTGTATGTTATTCAGCCAGATCTCCAGCTCACTTATTTTATTATAAAAAATAATGATGATGATAATAATAACAGGTAGCACTTACTGAGCTAAAGCGCTAAACAATTTATATATGAAAACTTCACAGTTGCTCTTTGAGATAGGTTCTCTTTATCTCCTTTTTGCAAATAAGTAGCTTGCTCAAGACTGCACAGTAGCTGGTGAGAAGTTTGTCAAAATCACAGAGTAGTTGGTGAGCAGTGAGGCCATGGTTTAGATGCTCGTCTATCGATTCCATGTTCTGCCTTCTTGTCCTCAACACTCCAGTCCCCGTGAACCTTGGGTGTTATACCCCAATGACTGTCACATCCCTGCAGCTCGCCTTGATCCAATTACCCAATTGGGTATGCTTCTCAAGTTGTAGCTCTGAGCAACTCTCTTGAACATTATTCCAGGCTTGCTTTCTGGTTCCAAGTCCCCACAAATGTGGATAAAATATGTCTCTCAAACCTTGCCCCAGCCCTGCAGGGCCTGACCTTTTAGCATAGAGGTATCTACCTTACATGGTGAACCAGAAGTGTTGGCTGTGAGGCTTTTCTTTTTCTTTTCTCTTCTCTTCTCTTTTTTCTTTTCTTTTCTTTTCTTTCTTTTTTTTCTTTTCCTTCCTTCCTT
>NW_024349804.1:3124344-3396612 GCF_902729225.1 Pteropus medius | reverse complement strand
ACTGTACCAGCATTAGGGAAATCACCTGGTGCCTATATTTTTCATCTGTAAAATAAAAATCTACAGTACGCTTACAAGTTATATAGCTCTCCTGGAAATGAGAAAATTGAACTTTTCAAATACTTGGTTGCAAGCTGTGCTATAAAAATCATTACTGTTTTTTTAATATGCACTTTCTGGTCTTTAAAATTCAAAGATGATGGTTTTGACTATCATCACTATCAGTGTGAACAGCGGGAGCACATAGCGAGACCAAAGCTTGAGGTAGCCCCTTCCTTCAGCTGAGGACTGAGGACTCAAATGTTGTCTTTGGGATTTGAGAATACTTAGGAATTATCTCCAGGACTCTATAAGAATCTAGCCATAGAGCCCTTAAAGTGCTGGAATTTCTAAAATCTGAAAGTAAATACTTGGGGCTCAGAAAGAACACTCCTGTTGGCTACCATTTTGAGTCTGGAGACTAGATTCCTGATGAAATGTGTTTTGGTCATGGGGGCTGGGAGAAGGAAGTGGGACTTAGCTCATATGTCAGGAGTTACTCACCTTTAGGCCAAGAAAATGTGAGCCTCATTAGATTTCCACATTGTAAGAATCCATCTTTTGCAATTCTCATTGTTAACACTTAATTAAGTAACACTGTAAGTATTATATCCTCAACTGAACTTTTTGCCTGCAAATACATTATATGCACAGCAACCACGTTTCATTAAAAAAAAATCCTAAATTCACTCATTCATTCTTTCACCTATCAATGCATCCAACCACAACTGTTTATCGAAGACATTTAATTTTTTTTGTAATTTTGCAATTATATTTGACATTCAATATTAGTTTCAGGTATACAGCATAGTGATTAGACATTTATATAACTGACAAAGTGAACTCTCTGATAAGTCTAGTACCCACCTGACACCATACATAATTGTTACAATACTATATTCCCTATGCTGCACACTTCACATCCCTATGACTATTTTACAACTGCCTGTTGGTACTTCTTAATCCCATCATCTTTTTCACTCAGTCCCCCCAAAGCCCTTTCCATCTGGCAACCATCAGTTTGTTCTCTGTATCTATGAGTATGTTGCTATTTTGTTTGTTCATTTATTTTGCTGTTTAGATTCCACATATACATGAAATCATATGGTATTTGTCTTTTTCTGTCTGACTTAGTTCACTTAGCATAATAATTCTTTCTAGAATTCATCTATGTTGTTGCAAATGGTAAGATTTCATTCTTCTTATATGGCCAAGTAATATTCCATTTTATGTATGTACCACATTTTCTTTGTCCAGTCATGCACTGATGGACACTTGGCTATTGTCATTAATGCTATTGAAGAGACATTGATTGACAGCCTATTAAGTTCTAGGTGCTGAGAGTTTAAAACTGAATAGCATCTTTTCTGCCAAGAAGGGTATATTAGGAATCGATGGAAGGTAGATCACTATTATGTAATATTTTAAGAGCTACAATAGTGGTGTGTAGACATCGTGCTGAAAAAAAAATATATTGGGGCAGAGTACTCAAAAGGAGACATCAATAATATGTGTTGGATGAAAGAACATGTAAGTTACAGGTTGTAGATGGAAAGGTCTTAGTATATGCACTGCAGAAGCAGGCACAGGAAAGATCTTAAGATAGCACCTCAGTACAAAGTGAATTTTTACAACATAACATGTATATTAATGAATTAATACATGAATGACAAGTAAATACATTTGTATTTGGGAAAGATAGATATTACAGAAAGCTCAAAAGAATCTCAAGAACCATGTAAGCAAGCGATTGTGAGGATACAAACCAAATTAACTGAAATAAAAGATAACATGAGATAATAACAATGAGAAATGAATTAATAAAAAGTGGTATGATTTCATAGTATGAAGAATACTATAAGTCAGAGGTATTTATCTTGGAAGAAAAGTACATAAGTTGGACTTTGAAGGGTGGAGGGGCCTTTGCAAATATACAAAGTTAGGAAAAGACTTTGCAAGTGGATGTAATAGGAGAGAAAGGCAAGAAGGTGGGGGACTATGGCCTGCATTCAGTTTGGCAGGAGTGTCAGGATGGAAGGTAAAGCTGGAGAGGCAGGTACACCAAAAAAGAGGTGTTTTCTCTGAAGGGTTTGGATTTCATGATGGACAACAGAGAGATGTTAATGTGTTGGGGCCAAAAACTACCATGGTTATTTCTAAAGTTCAAATATGTAGTTGAATACTATTTTTATTTTTTGAGATTATATTTTAGGAACTCATCTATTTCCATACTTGAAACAATTGTATTTTTTTTTTCTCATTATATTTAGGTGTGATTGATTTGAAACCATCTGAGATTTGCTTTTTATTCTATTTTGTTTTCTCATCCAATAGCTGTTTATTCTGTTTCTGTTGTCGCTATTAACTGTGGCAGAAAGCATTTACCTAAAATAGCTTCAGAATAGAAATTATTCAGATTAGCAATAATGTGAAGCCTGAGATCTGGATGATGTATTTTTGTCCATTAGGAAACATTCATATCTGAGTTTTAAGTAGCTCAGAGCAATCTACCAAACTCACGAATACTCACATTCTGAAATAACTGAAATCACAAATGTTAGATTTTATGCACTTATCCTAGGAATAACAAAGAAGTAACTCTTATAGCTGTTGCTCAATTTACAATGGAGTGACGTCCAGAGGAGCCCATAGTAATTTGAAAGTATTGTGAGTCGAAATGCATTTAATATACCTAACCTACTAAACCTCATAGCTTAGACTAACCTACCTTAAAAGTGCTCAGAACACTTTCATTCGCCTATAGCTGGGAAAAATCATCTAACATAATGAATACTCTGTAGGGTATCGGCTGTTTCTCCTCATGATCACGGGAGCTGCGGCTCACTGCCTCAACCCAGCATCACCAGAGAGTCTCATACAGCACGTCATTAGCCCAGGAAAAGATCAAAATTCAAAGTATGGTTTCTCCTGAATGAGTATCACTCTCAAACCATCATACAGTGGAAAAGCTGTAAGTCAAACCATCATAAGCTGGGACCATCTGTATATGATTGGTTTAGAAGATAAGGAGCTGTCTTTTTTTAAAATCATTATAAAGCACTCCAGCCCCCAAACTGCCTGTGATGCTACATTGCAATGCAGTTACTATGAATTCTTTCAAATTTTCAGCTACTCCAGCAATGCAATTATGCCTTCCTCATATGGAAATCTCCCCTGTCGTCTTGTCTGAAGAAGAAATAGCTAAGACAGAGGGAAAACAAGAAGGCGATTCCTGAAGTTTGAGAGCTCAGGAGTCTTGCTTTGGTGCTTACTGGGCCACAGCCAGGGTAGAATAGTCAGAGTGCTAAGGATCAGACTATGGCGTATGCTTGGGCTGGCACGCTCAAGAAGCAATGATCGGCGTGCTACACAAGAGAGCCCTGCAGTTGAGAAAGGCAGCTTCTGTCCTCATCTTGAGGAAAATGTCCATCAGCCTCCAATATCTCTCTATGCCTTAAGGCCTGGTCTTTACTCATTAAAACAAGAATGAGAGAGAGACAGACAGACAGAGATCCAGGTTACCGTATCTAAATCATACTTCAGACTAAGAAACAAAAAACGGTGGGGTCTTATTTACCTTTGGCCGAATTCCCCCAAATTGGACTCAGAATGTAAACTTGTCACCTGGCTTCTTGTCTTGTTTTGTCCTTCTTGTACTTTGTGGACCTACTCTATCCTGTCCTGTCTTGTTCTATTTTGCTTACTTTGTTTGTGTATTTGCCTGTCTCTGTTTCATTCTCTTTATCAGGGCCTTAGCCAAACACAAAATGCAGAGACCCCCACAAAATTGGACTTGATGGTGGTGATCGAAAGCAAGACTGAGCCAGAATAGTCATTCCTGTCAAAGTCAGACATTTTATATTCAGAAGCATTTTACAAATTGAAGAATATTCACCATTCCAAAAAGGTTTTGATAAGCATTTCTCCCAACCAGAGCAGCTGCATCAAAAACCAGAAAAGTGATGGAAATCCATCGCTCTATGGGGAGTTTGCGGTAGTGGAAATGCATCTGTGTAGAAATTCGCATTAAAAAAAGACACATGGCTACATTTTCCCTGTCAGGAAATTTTTAAGTCTACATATGCAAAGTCAAGGCTGTTACTAGTTGTAAACACAGAATCCACTGGGAGCGTTCACAACCTGACATCTTTCCACATCTGCTGCATTTCATTCGAGGTAGCAAAATGCAAGCAGGCATGCAGCTATATGAGCAGGCATGAAGCTATTGTTTGTAACTGGCAGAAATCCTAAAATAAAGCACACGTATTTTTAACTGTCAACACCTGCTAGGCTGAGATAAAAATGTTATTTCAAACTGGTCAGCCTAGGATTGTGAAAGGGAGGCCAGATTTGGATTCAGAAGTATATAGGTTTGAATCCAGGCTTCATCACTGCCTGGATGTGAGAGTCTGCATTTTGATTGGGGTAGTGAGACCTGCAGAGTCTGGTGTAAGGAATGGAAACAACTTATAAGAGAGTCTTATTGGAGTGATTAGAATTTAAGAAGTTTCATTAAAAAGATAGGGTTAGTTGTGATGACAATGTTATTGACTAAACTATACATAGGAATAATGCTCAGATTTGTGGTTTAAGTTTATTCTACTGCTGATATCTAAGATCATCTGTGATTAAGTAAAACATGTTTAATACATGTGCATAAGAGAAGCATACCCAAAGGAAAAATAACTTAAATATGTTAGACATATACTGTCAGGTCCTGTCCTAAACAATTTAAATGCATTATTTCAACCATTTATACTAAATTTGATTATTATTCAAATAATATTTTCACTCTGCAGTTGTGGTAACTAAGGCTCAGAGAGGTTAAGTATTTTGCCTAAGGTTACACAGGCAGTCAGTGATGTGGCTAAACAGGCTCAGGTAGTCTGATTCTAGAGCCTGTGTTTATAGTACTTATGGTACTATACTGCCTATACCTTCCCTAAACAGAGAACAGTCTTTAGTAGAGCAGAAAGGAGCCCATATAATATTAATTTAATAAGATCTTTACTAAAAAGTTTTTAAGTTGAAAAGAAAAAATATGACATATTAAGTATAGTATCTATACAGTCAATTGCTAAAACATTATAGCATAGCCCATCTGGAGTCTAGATTATAAAGATGAGAAAATGAGAAAAGAGAGTAAGGGTTAAATGACCAAGAACTGTCTTCACCCACCATCCATCCATCCATCTATCCATCCATCCATGCGTCTATTTGTCTGACCACTCAGTCACTCACCCACCCTTTCTGGTTGTAGTAAAGTGTTACAGAGCAAAAATTGAGAGTTAGGTGGAACTCAATTCTAGTTTTAGTTTTATAAATTTCTAATCGTATGATTTTGATGAAATAAGGTAATCTGATTGAGTCTCCTAAACAGTAAATTTTTTCAAGTATTATTTAATGGGGATGTTAAGAGAATTAAATGACATGTTTGTAGACTTCTAAACACAGTATCTAGTAAAAAATTAAACTCAATAAATAATGACTATCAGTAGTAACATTTATGCTTTTAATATGTCAGGCCTTTAGTTTTGTTCTGAAGATATAAAGATGAACAGGACATACTTCTTGCTCTCCAGGAGATCCAGAGGTCTAGTAAGGACATGGCATAAATGCGATAAAGGTAGAATGGTTAATTCTACCAGAATTTGAGAATAGAGGAATAAGGAATGGCATAATAGTAATAATTTGCTGACATTTTCTGATGTATTAAGCACTGAGATAAGCACTTAGGCCCCTCACTTGCTAGCTCATCTAATTCTCATGATGATCCTTAGAGGTAAGAGCTGAGACCTTAACCCAAGCTATTCCTAATGTGAAAAATGAACACGGCAGCTCTAAGCAGAGCCTTAAAAGATGACCAGGCGTTCTTGAGCAGACAAGTAGTGAAAGGTATGCAGGAAGCAGGAAGCAGCAAGAAAAATAACAAAAAGAAATTAAACCACGTAGCACATGTGGGAAAGCGCTGAGTGTGATTCACTATTCAATGGCTGTTTATTGAAGGTCCATTGTGCTGAGGGCTATTTGTTTGTTTTCGTTTTTGATGCTGGAGGTGTGTGGATACAAAACACAGACTGAAATTCTTGCTCGTGTAGACCTTATATATTTTCTTAGAGAAAGATACCCAAAGGAAAATAAGCACATTCGTACTCAGGTAAAATAAGAAGTCCTTTATAAAGCAAAATATAAAAACACGCAGTAAATACATAGAACAAACTGATGAGTGCCAGATAGGAGGAGAATTGGGGAACTGGGTGAAAAAGGTGAAGGGCTTAAGAAGCACAAATCGGTAGATACAAAATAGTCATGGGATATGAAGTACAGCATTGGAAATATAGTCAATAATATTGTAATAACTACGTGTAGTGCCAGGCGGATACTAGACTAATTGGAGGGATCACTTTGTAAAGTATATAAATGTCTAACCACTGTGCTGTACACCTAAAACTATTTTATTATAAGAAAATAGTAAATGTCAGCTTTAATTGAAAAAATAAAAAATAAAAACATGGAGCAAAATATACAACCTATGATCTGAGAGCTAATGAGAGAAATGAAGCAAGAAAGAGGTCAGAGTATGTTGAGCACAGGGAGATTTTCTGGTTTTAATAGATAGGGAAGCCTCGGGAAAGGAGATGATATAAGAATCGAGCTCTGAAAGGGGATAGGAGTGAAGCATTTGGTATATCTAGGGGAAAAAGTTTGCCAGGTAGAAGAGACAGCATTTGCAAAGGCCCAAGAGGGAGGTATGACATGCATGACTAAGAAGCAGACAGGAGGAGGTCATTGGTTTTAGCAAAGCAAAGGCCACTGGTGACCTTGACGGGATCATTGTGGAAAGATCTGCCTGATTACAAATTCTTCAAGAGAGACGTGGGGAAGAAAAACTGGAGACTATGTACTTTAGCAACTCTTTGTAAGGAGGAACAAAATAAGGGAGCGAAGCGAGGTTAAGAAAATCTTTTCTAGTTTAAGATAAAGAAAAAATCCCTGCTGATACAGGAGAGAAAGGGGAGAATTGTAAAGTGATACCCTTGAGTAGTGAAACGGGACAGGGATCAAGTTCACAAGAGTGGTTAGAGTGTAACATGGGTGCATGTGTACTGGTGGGGAGGGTGACAGAGGCCAAACAGGGAAGTTCAGCCAGAGATCTAATTAGTTTGGAAGGAACCAAATCATGAAGGATCTTCCACGCCAGGCTCAGATGTATGGATTTTGTCCTTTTGGAAATGGGTGTCTTTAAAGGACTTTACATACAGGAGGGAAATGGTCCAACTTGTGCTGAGTTTAGAGGCATTTATGGGATTTGAATGAATGAGAGGAGAAAAAGGAGAAAACATTTTGGAAAGATCAAAAACGGTGATGGCTCCCGGGGAGAAGAGTCTGGCACGTGGGGCACTAGTCAATGATGATTCTATCTAGCAGAAGGGATACCTCTGGGGAAAGACTGGAAAATAAGAATTGTATCTGGAAGACTCTGGAATTACTCAGCTTACTGGTCTTGACTTCAACACGTACTCTCTGCATAACCTTGGGCATGGTACCTAATTTCTCTTTATCTAATCACCCTCAATAAAAAAAAGAAAAAAATAGGGATAATAATAGTACCTCCCTCATAAAGATAATTAAATAATCTGAATAAGGTATTATCTTTGTTCTTGGCAGACAGTAAATTCTCACAAAAGGTGAGCTGTTATATGTAGGATATGAGAAATTGGCCCCAGGTTTATGGACTGTAATAGAAAGAAACATGATTGAAAGCACTATGATTTCAGGAGGCTGATTATATTACATAAATTTAAATATTGATCTCTAATATCCAAATTCATAATTTAAAATGCCAACTCTTATAACAGCATTCATCTAGACTAACCCTTGAGATAATACGAAGGTCAGAATAGCTCTTAAAAGTTAATAATTAGGAAGTTTGAGCTCTAGAAATGGAAAAATAGTTATGAGTAGCTCTTAAAACTGAAAAAAAAAAGGCATAATTTAAATAAACACAACTATCCCCCAACTGCTGCCAATTTTTCATGTTTTATGAATTCAAATGGGCTAGGAACTAAATTTAGTGCTTCAAAAAATGTTTTATTAATGGTCATGTCTCAGTAATGAGAATTATTTGAATGTGACAGCCAGCATCAACATAGAAGAATTCAGAAAGACCGTAGCATTGTACTTTAGTCTATTTCAGAAGAGGTCTTTATATTTACGAGATACCCAAATTATAAATAGAATCTTATATCACCTATCACAAGAATAGGTTGCTACCTATGCGTTCCTTAATCTACCCTACAATTCTTTTTCTTCAAAGGTAATATATGCTCAATGAATCAAATTGGATAGAGAGTTCTCATTCAAGTCTTCTAGTTCAGTAGCAATATATATTGTTTTTCTCTAAGAAACAGCCTCCATTAACATTCACTTCTGTTTTACGCATTAAAGATCACAGCAGGTAGGTTTTTAAAATGTAACCATGGGTTCTACTCTGTTTGGGACAACTCAGCTAACAGCTGCAAGTAGAAGCGGGGAAAGACACTGTTTTGTTTTGTTTTGTTTGTAATAGATTTAACTCTCAGCATTGAGAACTTAAGTCAAAGAAAATGTTGAATGGTATCAAATAAATTTATGAAATGTCAACCTTTGATCAAGAATTGCAAGGAATGAGCAAAAAAAAAAAAGGCTACTAAAAGAAACAGTTATCAGGCAGAGGCTGTATTCAGTTCTCAAAATACTGAATATCCCAAACTTTTAAGGGGTGAATACAATAGTATTAATTGACTTTGCAAGACAAATGTTATTCCCAGATTGGCAGGTTCCTGGGTAAAAATAAAACTTAATTTCTGAAAACCTATTTTGTATGGTTATTCTGACAGAATTTGATGTAAGTGAAGATTCTTGGGCAAAAAATATAATTTAAATATAATTTCTCCATTAATTGGTCTTTACGGGTTGGATAAAATGATTCATTGAGTAGATTATATCAGAGAGCACGTTTTCTAGTGGCAAATAAGTCTACGGGAATATCCTTAAAGAACTAAGATGTGATATAAAAATTTTTTGGTGAAACTTTAGAAAGTGAAGATAGAAAGAATAGCCCATTTAATGGATAGGACAATTTAACTGATCTGGGGAAAACTAAGGAGGTTCATATGATGGACATCTGGTGTTTAGCTTTTCACAGCATCTACTTTCTTTTATTTTGTAATAGAAGCTGGGTTTTCCTTTGGAAAACTACTCCCCCACTCCCACCCTGCCCCATTACACATTGTCATGTTATCTTGGTGTTAGTGTGGCATAAGAGGAAGATGAAGGACCACAAGGGTAGAACACTGAGGTCCATGGCCAAGCTCTGGCCCAGTGTAGCTGAACAGGCCACATAATAGTTAGGAAGGTTTGGTTTCTCATTTTTAGAATAAAACCAATACTAAACAAATGGAACACTTAGAGGGTAATTTTGAGGATTATGTAAGTAATGCTTGAGAAAAGATAGCTACACAGATATTAAGAATACCTAGCGGGTGCTGACAAATGCAGACCAGTGTGACCAACTGTGATAGACAAGCTTTATTACAAATTAAAAAAAAAAAAAAGAACGATAGCAACAATGAGTGAGTGAATCGTGTGGTATGTACATGACACCTCAATAGATTGTTTTTAAAAATGAAGGCAGTTTATTTTCACCAGTGGGTGGCCTTTTCATTATCGACATGAGGATAGTAAATGTGTATTATATAAAATGAGGGTCTATGGCCATGCCACCCTGAACAAGCCTGATCCCATCTGGTCTCGGAAGCTAAGCAGGGTCAGGCCTTTTTAGTACTTGGATGGAAGACCACCTAGGAAGATCAGATGCTGTAGTTGTAAAAAAATAAAAAAAATAAGGGATTATAAACTGACAAGGTTCTTGCAATCTGTGAGGTCAACCAAGGGTTGCCTCGCCTAAAAAAATAAATAAATAAAATAAAATGAGGGATCAGATTATGCCCATTTGACATTGCCCGTGAACCAGGCTGACATTAGGGAGACATGTGATACCCTCCACATATACTGGCTTTGGTGTCCTGGGAAAAGAGTGCTGGCTGGTGAGGGTTTTGGGCGGAGAGCCCCAGTTTGCTCACCATTCACGTCTACTAAACCCTGTCCTGGAATGCATTTCTTGGAGGTATTTAGACCATCAAGTTGAATTTTGTTTTCCTTTTGTAAATAAAATAAAACTACTTGCCCAAACCATGTTTATCCCAGGATTGTGCAGTGACCTAAGGAGAGAAGAAATACAGCTTATTTTATATTTTTAAAGTAACCTTAAACATCGCACACTCACAGCAGAAGTGGTACAGAATTGAGAGGTAAAGGGGGGGAAAGCACTTAGTGTGTTGATTTAAGGAATGTGTGTAAACTTCATGCAGATTTTAATTTCCCAACAGCTTGCAAATTGGTTACTCGCGTATTCAAAAGCAGAAGTTTCTGGAGATACGTTAGTCATAAAGACCACAGAATGTAGCTTTTAATGTTTACTATTTTCTTTTACATTCTGTGCAACCCTGAGTCATGTAGCCTAACTGGGTGCAACACAAAGGCTCTGCTACATCCGGGAATGTCTGTGGAAGCCCAGTCCCTCCACAGTGGAAAAAGAATAAGGGCTTGGAAGTAAAAGTAGCCTGGGTTCCAACACCAAGGTCACCTCCTCTCAGCTAGGGTGGCCCATTGATCTTGGGCCGTTTACGACTATTTTCTGAGCTTCAGATTCTTCATCTGTAAACTGAGGGGCTAACAATAACCTCACACTGTGGTGGCAAAGATAACACAGAGAATATACATTTTATTCTCTGGTGTTGTACATTTTATTGAAAGTGTATTAATTAATTATGATTATTATTTTAGTTTTTTCAATAGAGTGTAGAGGAGTGAAAAAGTCCCATGTCAAAAAAGGTACCTGCCAACTCATAGTCTCCCCTGAGGGAGCAGAGATTTTAAAAACAAACAAACAAACAAATAAACAAACACATTAGCCAGGGTGTCTAATCTGGAAATCAGTTTATCCTTTGGCTTCTAGATTCTATTTAGGAATATCTTAAGCCCTAGGGAAATTTTTTTATGTATTATTTATTCCTTCTTTCTAAACCATTGTCACAGATAAAATTTTTTAAATTAAAAAGTTTAAAATAATGACAATACCAAAAATTTGCCACTTCCACAATTTTGCTTAATCAAGTATACTCTTTTCCATGTTACTTTTCTTAAAATAGAAATGTTTCTTAATCGCTGCATTCACCATAAAATTGACAGTCAGGACAGTACACAAGTTCTTTCATGATCGTGTTTAACTTTGAATGCTAGACCCTATGAAGCATTTCTCCAGCCCTGACAGCCTATTTGCAGTTTCTCAAACGCAGCCCGTTCCTTCAGTAATCCGTGTCTTTCCACATCCTTTTCCTCTGGCCATTTGTACTTTCTCTATCTCATTGAGCTAGCCAATTACTGCCTGTCTTTCAAAACCCATCTCAAGCACACGACCTCCTCTGAGAAGTGTCCTAGATAGCCCCAAGCCCCCATATATTGCCAAGTTTCTGGCTCTTCCTCTCCTTAGTTAAAGCATTTCCTGTAGCCCTGCACTGTGAGGCTTCCTGTGTTAGATTTGCTTCTTTGCCTGTCTGGTTAGATTGTCTTCACTTTTACTTGTGATCATGTTTGTTTTTCTCATGTGTACCTGTCTCCCCTATTCATTTGTTCATGTCTTGTGAACAAGGTGTGTGTCTTTATCTCCCCCACAGGGCGAGGCACATAGTGGGGACACAGTAATTATTCCCGTCTGGCCCTTGGATTGTGCCCAACATGAAGTTGTCGTAGGCAACATTAATGCTAAGAGTAACTGAATAAATGCATGTAGCAGATTGTTATATCCACAGCAGAAAAGGTTATTTTAAAAACTACTGCTTGTTTTGTGTCTGTGTAAAGATGACATATCAAACATAATTTCTTTACAATCAAAGGAAGCTTACTTCCAAGATTGGAGGCCTTCTTCTTCTTTTTTTTTTTTTCAAATAAGGAATTAAATTAGGAGAAACATTTGCATTTTCACATTAGTCTTCTCTGAATATGCATGGCTGGTTGAATTCTGTCTGACGCCTTCACAGAACTCGCTCAAGTAAGCTTTCTATTACTAAATAAATTGCATCCATTCTAATTAAAGATACGTGGAGAATCCTACCCAGGCAGGAGAAGTAAGGTGGTATGAGGATCTGGAGCTTCCATGGTAACCCTGCGGGGGACAATGTAATTGATTCATATGGTTCCTTTCGCTACATATTGATTCCATGCCAACAAGCCTTGAAAACTGTCCATCATTTCCCAGAGCTATTTATAGACCAAGTCCAGCCGCGACAAATAAATGGCGATAGAGCATACAGAAACAATTACTAAAAATAATAAAAGAGATACTTGCTTTTTTATCTCACTTGGCCATTGATTATCATCAAGGTTTAAATAATTGTATAGTAAATATATGGGGTAACTTTCCAAAATAAAATAATAGTAACAGATCTTTTCATACAAAGGATCTGCTAAAGGAGAAATTAAAAAACTAAAAACTCAAGTCTCATGTTACTGGAACCACATCACTGAACAATATTGGTACTTCATTCTGCCTCATTGCTGGTTGCTAGCATCCAAGTTTATCAGGTAATTTGTCAGAATATTAAGTACACATAAAAAGAAGTGATAAATGAATGCCACATGGAAATAAAGATTCGGAAACAGACAAAGCTTGGGTCGCACGATCATTTTTCATGCCCTTTAGAGCATCTTACAGCTCCTCCGTTTGGGATACTGGTGAGAGAAAGAGTTGAGCTGCACACCTATCTTTTAATTTCTGTAAACCAGACTTCTAAATTGTACCTCATACTCCTGACATTCAATTTGACTGCTGAATTTACCAGCAGCACCCAAGGCTTGCACTAAAGTGATTGCATCAATAGCCTTGTTTAACCAGCTTGTTCAAATATCCACTTCGCTTCAAGTATTTCACACCCTTTAAACTTGCTTCTGAATTACCATCTAGGTTATACATAATAGCCTGCAGATTTAGAATTCAGTCACTGAGATGATTGTCAAATCATCAAGTAATTCTTTTGGATTAAACCTAGTGGAACTTTGCGCCAGTTTTGTTTTTTTAAAATCTTCTTTAGATTTCAAATTTTCGTATATTTTATTTCTTGGTTAACAAAAAGTTAGTGCTCTCTACTTTTAATGTTTTTTTTCCCCCCTAGTAGTTCTTGGTATCTAAAGCCATAATAAATTTCTTTAATAAAAATGCTCTGACAAATACATCGTTTTTTAATTTGCTGCACAATATTATCTCACAGCGGCAGTGACGGAAATCAGCCCTCTCTTTTTCGAGGGTAGATAGAGTTCATCAATTGTATTTAAATTCTATAAACTTTAAATCTTTGCTCTTGTTTTTTCTCTCACAGAATTGCTTTTTTGCATTTTTACCTGTTGAAATATTATTAAATATTTACAAATGACCTAAAACTGTCTACCTTTTTCCCTCTCAATTACATTTGATATGGCCATATTTTAAACACATGTAATTTTTAAAATAGCTTCCAAATATCGCTTAAGGGAAATTGTCTTGTATTTATATATCCTTAATTGATTATGGGTATTTCAACTTAGCATCTTTATATATTTTTAAAATTTCTGTTTAAATTACAATGCAGAATGGAATGTGGTAAGTCACCTGCATACACACTACATAGTTGTTCTGTGGTATTAACATTTCTTTCAAGAGTGAAACACAGCATATAGTTGAGATCATGATTTTTTCCCCCTCTCCAGTCCAACGTCCTCCCTCTTCCTACTGTGCTGATAGGTAAGAACACTCATGAATTTACTGTATCTCCTTATAATTCATTTTGAAGCTTCTATAGACAAGTATCTATGCATATATAGTACTGCGAATTTTTTAATTCACATAAATTCTATCATAAAAAGTATGATTACATATATTATTTTTGGTGTTCAACATTATTTTTGAGATTTCTATATATTTTTAGTTCATTCTTTTTAACTGCTGAATAGTATCTCATTTATGAATTTTCCATAAATTGAACATCATTGGCTTTATCTTTAAAATGTATCAAGAATCCAGTGACTTCTCTGCTGCTGGCCCCTACTGCTACTGCTCTGGACCAAGGCACCATATGTCTTATCTGGATTATGAAAGTCTTACAGCTGGTCTTCGTACGTCCTCCTTGGAGACTCCAAAACTCTGTTCCCAACACAGCAGCTAGTAAACCTTTTAAAACATAAGTCACGCCATGACACTAACTAACTCAACCCCTCAAATAACGCTGGACAGAACTTACTCTAGGTAGCAGAGTTTCTCCAGGGTAAATTTCTATAAATAAAATCTTGCCTCTTGGGACACAATCAAATCACATTTTTCGATTTTACTAAATTCTTCCATAGTACTTTCTCAAATGGTTATATCAATTTATGATTATACCTGTAATGTATAAACCATTTTTATGCTTTTGTAGCACCCTAGCCTATGGCTTTGTAGATGATTGATGGTCAATAATTATTTATTTAACTCCTTCATACTTCAAGAATAGTTCTTTCATCATCCACTTATCTTAACTCTTCTTATGGATTCCATTCAGAAAGACTTATATTTGTCCTTTTTCTGTGTAAATTTTGCAAATATTTTTATCATTGTACCAGCATTTCATATTGTAAGTATGTATTTCTCCCCTCACCCCTCGACAATATAGAAGTACTTGACCTTAAAGACTGGTTCTTCATTGCCTCCCAGTATGTAAACAGAGAAAATGAATATTTTCTAATTGGAGATCATCTATGACACAGTACAGGGCAATTATCTTATACACATAAACTTTTCAAAATTTATATTTACTACTGGTGATAGATATTGCTATTATTCCCATTTTACAGATGAGAAAACAGAGGGCCATAATTTTCCTACTTTTACAGAACTAGAAAGAGGCAGAGCTTATGTTGTAAAATTGCCAGGTTCTAAAATGTAAGCTCATCCTACCACACCATGGGCTTCTTCTGTCTCCTTGTCTGATGCACAGGAGGGGCTACATGTACAGTTGTTGAATAGCTTTCTTAAGTGACACCATGTAAATATTGCTAGATTCTATTCTTTTTAGTCAATGTCAAATTTTATTAGTACTTTATTTTCCTTAATCAGATTCTTAAGTAGGGATGCCCTCAACACTAGAACCAAATAGAGTTCATCTGTCCTTTACCCTTAGTGGGTGTGTGTTTGAAACAGAGAGGAATATTGGAAGAGAGGGAGGGAGAGATTGAGAGATGTTACATATTGCTTCTAGTTCCAAGGCAAAGCATGGATCACTTTTAATTTGAGGAATCTTTTATGGTTATTGATAGAGTAGCTTCTAGGAATGAATCACTGAAATTCTGAGAAACATAGAGCATCTGAAAACTTATTCCAATCAAGCGGCTGTTAGTAAAGAAAGTCAGAGATTTCCAACTTGAATTCGACTTTCATATTTTTAGGTATAGATTAACTAGATTAACTACTTATTGTTTACCGTATTAAACAGATCTATTTCATTCACACATAATCTCCCAAACTCATTTTCCTCTGTTTCAATACCTTTCCCCATCACTCACATATGCACAATATTTCCATCAGGTCACTGATACAAAGATACATTGATTAACCTCACAATCAGCCCACTGATTTTCATGACACAGAAAGAGCCACTTGATAAGCTTGGTGAAAGGTACATACGCTCCGCTCAGCCCTGGTAAGCCTAGGATGCAAATCCAAGTGTGTTTAGTTTTTTGCTCTTTAAATCTGAAGGGTCAAAGCTCTTATTTGTGGCTGGTGAGAGGCCTCTGGGGTGAGATCTGCAGTGTCAGTATCTACGGATTTGGCAATGGGTTTAAGTAAACAACTAAGAGGTGCTCTGAACCTTCGTTAATAGCTAAATGTCAGCTTGAGCAAAGGTACAAGATGTCATTTCTTCCAGTGATCCCACTAGCTTTATTGAAATCTCAGCTTTAAAAAATAATTCTATGATTTTTTTTCACTGTCACCCAATTAAACTTGAAGCTTTTATTTTACTTCTTCAAGATCTCCGTATCTCTCCAGGAGGAAAGTCACACAAAATGGATATTTTGCACACAATCATAGGCAGATTATAGTTTTGTAATGATTAGCAATGGCGCATGCTATTTTTGGAGGCTAGATTTATCATTTATATGTATCCACACTCCAAGTAGCCTTTTTGCTTAGCTTCTTAAAATATTTGGCAGATCTGGGTAATTTATATACACAGAAAAGAAATTTAGCATTATTACCACCAACATCTTTTTAAGTTATGTCGAGTGCTATTACTGAAATTACTGAGTCTGATAATTTTAATTCCATTCATCTTGTTTTTGTTTTTGTTTTTGTTTTTGTTTTCTTTCTACAATATACAGATAAGAAGTAAAATGTAAACTTTGGGGAAAATCACATGCCATGTATAATAGAGATTTCCCACTGAGGCGATGATTAGTGTGGTGAGTTTACATTTCAGTTCAATATGGTTGATTTATTTTTAGTTTAAAGTCTAACTTAGGCTTCATATTCTCCCAAAGATTTTCTATTTATAACCACAGCAGAGGGTGCAATGGAATTGGGAGCTTGGAATTTCAATTTTCTTACCACTTTCCAATTACCAAGGGAGTAAACTTGTGTTTCCATGACTGCCAGCTTTATTTTCTGTCAACAACTATTCACTGAGCAACAACTAAGTGTTAAATAGATAAGCCTTGAACATAGAGCAGTGAACAAAAAAGGGACCCGGTAACTCCCACATGGTGCTGATAGTCTCCAATGGAGCATATATTAATCAAACACGTGTATTTTTAAGTAAATAACTGAAAGTATCAAAGTGCTGTGAAGGAGGCAGGAGACAGGTAGCCAAGACCAGATAGATCGTATCTACCGGTCTGAGAAAAAGGGAAACATCTTAAAAAGTTGTCCTGAAGAAATCTTGAGTAACCTCAGGTGAATGTAGGATCAGAAAGGACAGAAGGACAGATTTACTGACTGGGATGAAAGCAAATGCCGAAGTCTATAACACTTGAGATGATCAAGGGTCAGAAATGCTGCCAAGGGCAGAGTTTATAGGAGGAGAGATGATGAAAGGCCATGAGCTCAGTGAGGCGAATGGGGCATTTGGGGCATCACGGACCATGGTGGAAATCATTGCTTTTATTCTAAGAGCAAGAGGAAACATAGATCAGTTTTAAGCAGGACAGTGAATTGAGCAGGTTCAAATGAAAATTAAGGATAATTACAGCTTGTATTGACAGCTTCAAAGGATCAGTATAATAATTGAAGAGGTCATATGAATAAATTCAAAGTGAAAACTCAAATTACTAGGTATCTAGTTGAGTTAATGAAGGCATCCTCAGGCTATGACTTTACAAGAGTAGCTGGTTCAATGCATTATCCAAAACACATCGATACTCAGACGTTAGAATCCTGTTTTAAAAATGGGGCATTCATGGAAGACTAAGATTTAGTAACATCATCTGCAGTAATCTCTGAAATTAGATAATAAAAAGTCTGTTGCCATTTAATTGTTTTACTTACTGAAAAGCAAGCTACACCCATGGCACAAACTCTCAATCGTCCAGAAATCAGAATAAACATCCTCATACTCCCTTTGATATAATTATTATTATAATTATAAAAGAAGATAAAATTCATCGACACATATTTATTGAATGTCTACAATGTTCCAGATACTGTGCTTACAACGGTGACTATTGTGGGCTGAATTGTGTCCCACCAAAACTCATGTATTGAAATCTTAACTCCCAGGACCTCAGAATGTGAGTGAATTTGGAGCTAGGGCTTTAAAGAGGTAAATAAGGTAAAATGAGGTCATATGGATGGACCCTAATCTAATATGACTGCTATTCTGACAAGAGGAAATTTGGGCACAGTAAAGAGACACCAAGGATGTGTGTGACAGAGGAAAGACCATATGAGGACACAGTAAGAAGGCTGCCATCTTCAAGCCAAGGAGAGAGGCCTTAGAAAAAAACCACACCTGCTGACACCTTGATCTCAGATCCAGACTTCAGAACTGGGATGAAGTAAATTTCTGATGTTTAAACCACCTAGTCTGTGGTATATCGTCATGGCAGCCCTAGCAAACTAATGCAGTGACATATCTGCAGGTCAGTCTTCGAGTAGTTTATAGTCTAATGCAGAACAGAGATGAGCAATTATACAGAAAGAGAAAAAAATAAGTTCCATGATAAGGAGAATGTAGGATGCTATGGCATAACTAATTTTAAACTGAGGGCCAGGGAAGGCTCCCTGAAGAGACTGATATCTAGGTTGAAAGCTACGGAGTAGCAAGGCGACAAAGAAGATGAAAGACTGTTTCAGAGAAAGAATATGTGAAAGTATGTGTGCAAAAGCCTGGAGAACAGCACAACAAGTGGGAGGATCTGAACACCTGGCACAGATGAGTCACTCGATGCTGATTCTTTTGTAGGCTTATCTATTATACTGTGGTTAAAATATCCTCAGATTTTATCTGGATTAATGCAAATGTCTATAAATCGGTTTCCCTGCGTCCATTCTTTCTCTGGACTACCCTGTCTCACCATGACAGCCAGAAGAGTCCTTCAAAAATTTGAATTAGATAATGTCACTATCCTCCTTAAAGAGCCTTGGGAACTTCTCATACTACTTACAAATAAGAAAATTAACAAACAAATAAACAAATAGATAGATAGATAGATAGATAGATAGATAAATGAATAACCCCTTACCCACAAAGCTCAGCGTGATCTAGTACATGCTTACCTCTCACACTTCCTTAATTCTACTCTCCATCCCCTTACTTCGCCCCATCCCCAACCATATTGGCTTCTTGCCACTCTACAGGAGCATACTAAGCTCACTCTTGCCACAGGGCCTTTGCACTTGCTCTTCCTTCCATTTAGAATACTCTTTCAATGGGTTTTGGCATATCTAACTTTTTCTTATTGAAATTTCAGGTCTCGCTTGAAACATCACTTTCTCAGAAAAGTCCTCTCAAATTTATCTATCTACAAGCCTTTTCTGCCTACTCCTATATGGTGATATCTATCATATCATCTAGAGTTTTTTATAGCTCCTATCTTATATTAAACCATATTATTTACTTAAGTGCTTCCCCACCTCCCTGACATCCCTTTTTCTCTCCATACTATAATTTAAACTCCATGGGAATAGGAGTGGCACCTGTTTTTCCCCTGCTTTCCCCAGCACAGTGATTGGCACATTATAGATATTAAATAAATATGTGTTGAATGCATAATGTGAGTCATCCAAGCTGACTCTGATTTTAAATTCACATCATCCATCTTTAACATGAAGCAGTGAAGAGTGGGAAGATTTTGAACCATTCCTGTAGAGACAAATTTAATGCTATGGTACAAGAAGATAAAGGCAGCAGTAAACTCCATCCTAGACTGACGTAGAATAACATGACATGTTAAGTCTGTAGCTATTAGAATGCATTGAATATATCTTGTGTGTCCACAAATCAGTAATTCAAAAGGGAAAGAATTGATCCAAAAGATTTGCCAACTGCATTGTCATTTGACTCTGAGCAAGACACTTAACCACATAGAGTGTTCTGTGAATTATGGATGACAATATTGGCCATGTCTCTGTCACCTAGAGATAGTTTGAGCAGTAACAGAATTTTGTTTTAAGTAGCTGAGCTCCCTGTGGAGAAGGTTGGGAAGGGAGATGAAATACAGTGCAGCCAAATATCATTAACTCTTAATATTTCATGATTTACTGAGTTCTTCCTGGCGCAAGAAGGGGTGTTTTGGTTTATTCCAGAAGACGATATCCATCCATACAACTTCTACGCTGTCAGGAAGCAGGGATTTCTGGAATTTCATCAGTACTAGGAGCAACTGGATGGGGTGGAATAGGAATTAAGCAGGGAGTGATCCACATAAGTGTCTGTAGTTCTCTGAAGGGTACTGGGCCTAGCAGGGAATTAGAGCATCGGTATAAAGAGCAGGTAGTGAATATAGTGCAATGGGTAGGAGTGTGAATTCCTGTATCAGAATGCTCGCATTTGAATTTCCATTTCCTAGTGGGCTGACCTCAAATACTTGACTTTACTTCTTTGAGACTCAGCTTCTTTTTCACCATAAGGCAGTGATGGTGGAACCTATAGGATGATTGTGAAGATTAAAAGAGTTTATATATTTAAAGTATCTGGATTGGTTTCAAGAAAATGAGTGCTCAGTAAATGTGTTTCTTTATCATCAACATCATCATCATCATCATCTTCTTCTTCTTCTTCTTCACCACGATCAAAGCGTTGCATTGAAATTGTGAAGCTTAGAGAGGGTAGTTAGATGGGTCAAGTGCTAGATGGAGCAAACAAGAGAAAATCAGATGCCACAGGATTTACTTGGAGAATGTCATATTTAAAACTCTACTGGAGAAATTATGTCACTCCAAGTGCCACTAAGTGACTGTGCCCATCTTCCTCATAATTTTGCTGACCATGTCAAAACTGGCTCAGACACAGGGAACTGAGTAGCTACAATTGTGGGAGAACTGGAACACACTATGCCATGTCTATGATTCATCAGCCAAGAAGGAATATTACTCTAATCTCCTTCTAAGTCTATATTTTAGTTTATAATGAATGACATGAATTCTGGGGAATGGCTTTTTAATAGTAGATACTCTAGAAACCATAAAGAAGTGGACTATTACCTTTTAGATCCTGGTGGTTTATATATAATTGTATTTTTCTTTATGTTCTTGTTTCCTTGCTCTTTCTTGAAACAGAATTGACTCCTCTCTTAGACAGTAATAGGAAATTGGACAACTGCTGAGACAATAAATTTCCCCCAACAATAACATGAAGCTCCTCAAAGAGTACATGAGAGTGATGATTTCTGTTCCACTGTGTTTGTTCTCAATCACCTGGCTCCTTATATCTGCTATTTGTATTCCAAACAGAGATGTCATAGATTTATAAGAGATTGTCTTAAAGAATTAGGAAAAGTACTTTCCATATTCTCTATACCTCCTATTGGCAAACCATACAATTCCCCCCTGATGAGATACATGCTGCCAAAGAAACTCATTATTTCATTTCTTAATTCATAAAATATTTCTAAGCATTACTATCAGTTGCATGCTGTTAGGTAATACCAAGACTGCAATGAAAAGGAATAGTTAGTCTCTATCTTCACAAATCCAACTTTTTAGTAGATTCAGCTTAAACAGGGTACTTTATCTTTCATCCCTCAAGTGAGAAAGGAAAGATTATCAATTTTAGAGTGCCTACTGTGCCAAGCAACATGTTAGATACTCTACAAAACTTTGGAAGGCTAGCTTATCTTCTGACAGGTATACCCAGGCAACTAGCTCACCATCATACCTGTCTATCTGGTCTCATTATCTTGAAGAAAATAATTTCCACAAACTTTAAAAGGAACAGAGTATTCAAAGAGCTCATTTCCTAGAAACTATCTCCCCTCTTGCACAGTCTAAACTTTAAATTCTAATTTTAGTGGACAACCCCAAAGAAAAATAACGTCCTCTTGGTATAAGATGTAGGAGGTGAAGATGCAAATGACATTTTAGAGGCAAAAGTCTGAAGACAGAGTAATGTCATGCCAAGACTCAGATTATGTTATTTTTAAGTAGAGCAGACAGGAGAGGAAGGGAAGAAAAGGAATATCAATTGATGTCATTGCTTTTACACATTCTTAATGGACAGCTCAGTAGGAACTAAATAATTGGTAATAGCTATTGTGTTTTTCTGTATCACTAAACCAGAAATGAGTGTTCATGAAAATGTCACTCTATAGCTAAGAGAAAAATAGAGAATAATGATCAGTTTGACATTTTAAATAGGAGACGTGTTTTTCTTTGGCTTGGTATAAAAGTTTCTATGCAACATGTAATTATATTTTACACCAGATTTCAGGTGTGCTTAATTATTGTATCAACTCTTTTGTTGATGTCTCCTAAAATACACTTGGTTCCTATACTATTCTGAGGATGTCTTCAGCCTCTCTTCATGAAGCTTGGTAATCCAATCAACAAATGATATTTTTTTCCAAAAGTAACTTACAAAAGGGGGGGAAAGAATTAGAAATTGCACTTTAAATATTTCCATTTCAGGAAAAAAAATGAACAACGTACATAGTCAAACTCCTGGTTCAGAAGGTGAGTCAATATGAATCTTCTCTCAAAGTTGACCAACCATTCTGGTTTGCCTGGGACTAAGGGGGTTCTGAAGACATGGGATATTCAGTGCTAAAATGGGCAAGTCCCCAGCAAACCAAGATGAGTTGGTTATCTCATCTCTCCTTTCATAGATTTGGTGTAATAATTGAATAAAATAATGCTTATTAAAGGCATGTCATGATAACACTTGGTATATAAAAGCATTAAAAAAATATCATTTATTGTATAAATCCTTGCTAGGAGCGGGGGCTGTACCATGCAGTTAGTTTTGCATGAGGCCTCTTTCTCCTGATTATCTCAGCTTGCATAACTGATATCAGGGACCGCTCAGAAGGGAAATAGGGGTAGACAACCAGACATATACCTTTCTCTGGGGTGGAGTAGTAGGAAGAGATAGAGGGCCACTTGTTGCCTGAAAAAAGCTTCTTGAGCAAGAGTGAGGGAGGCTAGTAAACTAGCTACAGATGAGTAAAGTATACTGATTACTATTATTTTAAAAATATATTTTTATAATATAATAGCATGTTATATATGGCATACATAAAATGTTACAATACATATAATAAATATATATTATAAATACTTATTAATATAATATGACTATATAATATAAATATGTTATATAGTTGAAATATTATAAATATATTAGTGTATGATATTATAAATATATATTAATACATGATAATACATATCTAATATATTACATATTAATATTATATAATAATGTTTATATATGTGTATAATGTATATTGCATATGCATAAGATATATGAAATATATAATATAAATGTACATATGTATGTAATAATATATCTTATACACATATAATACAATTAATAAAAACTCCAACTTTCCTACTCACTATACCTCTAAGTTTTGGTTTTCTTGCCTTTAAAATGGTATTAAAAATCTCCCTTCTTCAAAGAGCAGGTTGCTTCAGTTAGCAGATGAGATTATTTATTTACATCATTTCATGTATTAATTAAGTACTCGATGTATGTATCAATTACTTTTTTAATTCTTTTATAACAGCTTTATTGAGCTATAATTCACAGACCATACCTTCATTCTTTAAAGTAACTCGTATCGAGTGAATTCAATAGTGTTTAGTACATTTACAATTGTGCAACAGTGACCACAATCAATTTTAGAACACCTTCCCTGCACCCCACTCCCAAACAAGCCTTTTATACTTAGCAGTCACCCTCCACTTTTTCTCAACATCAAGGCCTGGGCACTCACTCTGTAGAATCGCTTATTCTGGATATTTCATGTAAATTTCATATAAATAGTTTCATACAATGTGTGGTCTTTTGTTACTGGCTTCATTCACTTAGCATAGTTTTAAGGATCATCCATGCTGTAACAACTATCAGTAATTCATTTCTTTTTTATTGCTAAATAATATTCTATTGTATATGTGTAACACCTTTTATTTATCTATTCACCAGATGATGGGCATTTGGGTAGTTTTCACTTTGGGGCTATTTATGAATAATGTCGCTATAAACATTCTTGTACGAGTTTTGTGTGAACATCCGTTCTCATTTTTCTTGAATGTATTCCTAGGATTGGAATTGTTGGGTCATATGTTAACTCTATGTTTAATCTTTTGGAGAACTGCCAGATTTTTTCCCAAAGTGAATGTACCCTTCATCCTCCTACAGCAGTCCATGAGGCTTCTAATTTTTCCACTTTCTTGTCAACATTTGTTTCTACCTGTTTTTGACTATAGCTATCCTAGTGGATGTGAAGTGGTGTCTCATTGTGGTTTTGATTTTCATTTTCCTGATAGCTAGTGATGCTGAGCATCTTTACTTGTGCATATTTGCCATTTTTGGATCTTCTTTGGGAAAATGTCTATTCAGATTCTTTGCCCTTTTTTAATTGGATTATTTGAGTACCAAATATTATTATTACAAATTTATTTCTAAACTGTTTCAACAGTTAAAGAGCATGTACTATCTTCCAAGTACTTTGTAATCTCTTATATTTAAAAATTTACTTTCAAATTAGTATTATAATCCCCACTTTTTCAGATCAAGACACTCAAGATCAGAAAATGGAGTAATTTATCTTGCTAAAACTGTGGCAGATTTAGAGTTAGCTAAATTCATTCATTCATTCACTGAAGCCTGAATGACAATTTTTCTGATACTAGGTGGCCACCTTAGCATGTCGAGGACATGAACTCATCCTCTGTTCTGCTCCTTCTCTGATTCTTCAGCTTCTATCAGGAACATGCCTTGAATGCATTTCTTTGATGCCTCTTCCAACAGAGAACATAACATTCAAATTCCTCACCATGCCACTCAAAGCCTTTCCATTCCTGGCATACCCCAGCACCCCAACCTCACTCGATGCCATTCCTTAACTGTGCACATCATCCATCAAGTAAACTTCGTTTCCCAGTTTCTCAAAAAAAGATTTTGTGTTCTTCTGTCTCCTGGAAAAATTCTAGTTATTTTATGGGTATCCGTTCAACACCTGCCATTCACTTTGACCTCTCCAGTCACATCCTCTTGCCTCTGTGCACTTACCTTTTCTTAATTCAACCAGCACCGCTTGTGTAACTGTTATATTCCTGATATATGCCAAATAGTGAGATATAATAGTGAACATGGTCTATTCTCTGACCTTAGAAAGATTAAAAAAGTCTAGTCAGTGTCTATTTTAAAAAGTATCCTGTAAACTATCCAAGCCGAGGGATTTTTATCATTAATCTCACCACCAAACGTAGTCCCTGAAAAAAATCTGGATTTAAAAAAAAAGCAATTCTAATATTTTATGGCACTACTGAGTCTCATGCATTCTATTGAAAGACAGACTCCTGCTAATAACAATAAATGGGAAGAGACCCCAGCAATATACTGCTGAGGTCAGCACTTCCAAGCTATCTGTTTTAGGTATGACTTAAAACAATGTAACCCAAATGTGAAAGTGTTAAGTACAGAAAGAATATACGAAGCCATAAACTAAGTGATCATTTTTGCCTTGTATGAACTATTAAGAAGATTATAATTAAGAGCATATTTCTTATGATACCAACAAGCATTTTAATCAACCTCTATAGCGTTAACTCCAATTACCATTAGTAAACTCTGAGGATTCTGTTTTAAATTGCAATGAGTCAATAAATTCAAGATGGCATTTTTGGAGTAAATGTTAACAGGACCTTATCATTTTCCTGAGCAGTCACTTAAGATATGGACAGGGGCTGTATTGAGATGGAAGCAATAATGGAATATATGAAAACCTATTGAATTTCACAAATGGCATTTGTACTTTGATGTGAAATACAAAATTATCTTTGAGAATTTTTAATAATTATTTGATTGATGAATTTTAGCTTTACAGCTTTAAAGAAAGACATTTAGCTGAACAAACAAACACACTCAAAATAAAGGCTGATAAACAGGGTTCTTTGAAAATCTCATTATTAACTTATAATATTTGCATAAATTTGAACAAAGATGGATGACTTTAAATGACTGTCACTAATTAAGAGACTGAAACAAACAAAAGACTAATAAAACATTATGTAAAAAGACAGGCACATTAGCATATTCTATCCCATATCTCCATTGCCATGACATGAAGAAAAATATTTCTGATTACACCTGAAGCAATAATGTAACTAAGGCAATAAATCATTTGAAGAAACCTAAGGGGAATTCTTTTAAAACACATTGATTTAGGTATTAGGCCTGTCATTGAAATATAAACAAAAGATGAAATTAAATTTGTTGTGATGATGGATTGTTCAAAGATTTGTCCCTCTTTCCTGGAAAAATGTAATCAGTAGGTGGACATGTGACTGTATCCGAGATGAATTTTTTAAAGACTGTCAGATTGTTATTAGAAAATTTCTTTCAAATGTCCACCACAATAGATACTTAATATTAGCAAGGCACATCACGAGATCTAAAATCAAGTATAAAGTAGCTCAATGTTTGGGTGTTGCACATTTTTCTTTTATTTCCCTTAAAAAAAGATCTGAAGATATATTTCCAATTAACTAAATTCTAAAGTCTTATCTTCAAGACGTGTAACAAAATTCACACTGTGGAAGAAAATTTGGCTATAAGGAAGCACAGGAAGAAAGGGACATCACTGAGCAGAGTCATACTATAACTTTACAGGGGTGAATGAATGTACCTGTTCTTAGTAAGGCCACCACAAAAAAAGGACCTGGCAAAGAAGAATGCCTTTTATAAAATAAGCCTCTGAAAATCTGTAATGCAAGGTATCTACTACCCAAGTCCAGGTATTCATTAGTTCACTGGGACGCAAAACAAAATGGTAAATGTTGATGAGAACCTCAAGGAGTTTATGTTATTAAGAATTGATTTTTTAAATCAAAATCTTGTCATATCTTTTCAAACTCTTTGAATCATGCCGTGATGTTATTTTTTAGAATGTTCCGTGATTTTCTTCTTTAATTGTGATTAACAGGTTTCTTGTTCTCATAATTGAAATTTTCCACTGTTCTAATGCATAAACCATTTTACACTTAGGTTTCTAATTTTAAAGACACCTTAGTAAAGTGCTGATTAACAGCCCAATAATGAATCATACAGACATTTAGAACCTACAGAATCTATATAAAAAACTTATGGTCCCAAATCCACTGATCAAAATGTCTGAATAATCCATTTATTCACCAAGTATTGACTGATTTCCTACCTGACTACTCTGTGAAGTGTTATTTTCCTTAAAATAAACTCCTTTTTGTTTCTCTACTAAGTAACCTTTAAAAGAAGAATTATGAACCTATAGACACTCTCAGATTCTTTGAACAAATTTAGGAAGAGAAAATAAAAATTCATAGTTCCATAATGGCAATAGATTATTTCAGTATTACTACCACTTGCATGAAAGCAATACCTGTTTTACTATAGAAAAATAAAAAAAAATGTATTTAAATTTAAAAAATTTGCTACTCCTTAATTCTTATAGTAGACCATAGCACTTGGTGTATTGGTGATCTTTCCTCTTCCCTCTTTTCTTCTAGAGATAGTACGAATTCCACTCATTCGGCTTCTTCCTACCCCTGACATGCACAGTCACAGAAGTCATGTGACTCAGAACTGACCAGAGGATTCTGTCTTCCTGGTATCAGTGATTAAGCCAAACAATGAACATATATAAAAATCATGTTCAATCAGTGTTCTTCTTGAGATTACTCATATGCACCCCAAGGTAAATATGCTTTTTTACCCTGCAAGGTTGCTAACCTGAGAATATAGGACTCCTATGTCCTATGCCACTCAAGAAGGCTAACTAGAGTAGGCTAGAAAGAGACCCACACATATTGGGAAGCAGAGTAAAGAAAAGCGATCAATGGAAATTGTCCTACTATTTCTCAGTTCAAGTTCTAGTCTCCAGATTCGTGGTTTCTATATATCATTTTTGATTTGAACTAGCCACAAGGTGCCTCCAAATAATACATGCCAATAAATCCCCTTTTTGATTCAATTATTGTTCCCCTATAACTGAAAAAAATCTTGGCCGACACTTCTCTTTTAATGTTGTTGAATAAGTTGGTTTGCATGCATGGACATGCTTTCATTAAATTCATTAAATTTATTAAACATCTACTGTATGACAAGCATAGGGCTTACAAAAAAATAAGCTACACACCTTACATTTAGGACACTCTTACTTTATGGAAATCTTATACATAAATTATTAACTATAATCAAAACTTACATATTCTATTAAAAGATATACAATATGCTCTATGAATATGGGGGATTATTTGTATTTTTAGTATGTGAATAAGAGAAACTGTCCATAGAGAAAATATTTATGGAGACAGTCACACACACGTATGTCATTACCATCACCATCATCATCAACTCATCAAAGCACTCCCTTTTAAATGACATGGGGGAAAATAACCTTCAAAGAAACTATCATGACTCTTAACTTGACACTTCAAGTCACTTCAAAGTTCTAAACCACCATTTGGTTTAAATAAAATTTATTTATTCTCCACTAACTTTCACTTCAGTTCTACCTCTCCCAAGAACTTCTCAAAATGAAAACGTGGTTTTTCATTTTCTTTTCTTTTCTTCTTTTTTTTTTTTTTTTTTTTTTTTTTTGCTTTAAGTAGGTGGCTAATATATATAGCCCACATTCCCTTTGTGGAAAGAATTTGTGCTAAAGACCAAATATATGTGATCTCATTTAATTTTTCTCTGAACCACATAAAGTACTCATTCTTATTATCTCCATCTTAAAAATGAGGATTCTCACACTAGAGATTGATTAGGTAAACTATCAAAAATACATAGATTAGTAAAAGGTGGAACCAGTTCCTGTCAGAGTCACCAGTGGCCCTGTGTGGATCATCTGAGCGGGTAATCATAATGATTCTTACATGAGGGAGGCAGGCAGGTCAGAGTCAGAGAGGAGCTGGAATGGTGAAAGCGAGGTTTGGGGTAATGAGTGGCATGAGCTAAGAGATGCAGGGTTCTTTAGAAACTGAAAAAAGGCAAGGTAACAAATTCTCCCACGGAGATTACCAAAGGAACCCCGTCTTGCTGACCTCTTGACTTTAGCCCAGTGAAAGACTTGAAGTTCTGATGTGCAGGACTATAAAGAATAAATTTGCATTGTTTTATGCTACTCAGTTTGTGGTAATTTATTACCACTACAATAGGGAATGGATGTGGTGAGGGAAATCAAACACAATATTTACATTGGTATCTGCCTCTGCATTTGTGGGTGTTTATTCAGAACCTTTAGCTGGGACCCTCCCCCCCCCCAAAAAAAAAGAAGACAAGACCACGTATTCATATTCAAGCTTCTTAAAAGTGAAATCTGAAAGAAAAGACTTTATATTTGATACTCTAAGTGTTAATAAACTATGTCCAAATACCCAGGGGACAACATCTGGAAGACACCAACCTATTTTGCTCTACAGCACATATTTCAAACTCTCCCTTGGCATTTCAATTATTACAGAGGATCTAGGAACACCTGGAGTGAAACACTGAGATTCATACTTTTATCCCTAAAATCGTGTCACATTTATTGATAACATCCTAAATCAGTATTTTTAAAACATTATTCCCTGAAACGAGATATTAGAGAGATTTAATAACCAGTGCTAATAAAAATTTTAAATATTTTTAAAATATAACATTGCCTCTGCCTTACTCAACGATCAAGAATTAGTTCAATGGATTTGATGATCTTGTCAAGAACCTATATATGGCAGTAGATCAATGATGACTTCAGCTCCTAATGACTAGAGGCTGTATGCCAAATGGGACGGAGGGAGCTCCTGTTTTTGATAGCTCTTTGCCACTGGGCATGTTTCCTAAGTAGGGTTCTGCTTTGCAGCTATAAATTGAAGAGGGGATAGACTACATGATGAAAAGTCATAAAAACGACATGTTATTCTAATATGGCTGGGTACAGAAAGCCCCAGGTCAGCCCTTACTTAAGCTATTTTCCAAAAATTGGATGCAAACACAATTGCACACACCATGGGGGCCTCTTCCTGCAGGGTGATTGGGAGAGTTAGCTGAGGAGGCTGACAAGCCAGACCTCATGAGTTTATGACAGGCAGCTGCAATTTCAACTGAGGTCTGAGCCGGTCAGGCTCTTTTTTTTTTTTTTTTTTTTGTCAAGGTTAAGTCTGACCAAGTCTACTCAGGTCTTTTATCCCAGAGTTTAAGCCGAAATGATAACTGCTTTGAACGTGAAGGCTCAGTGGTAGGAGAACAAATTAAAAGACATCTGAAGGGAGGAAGAAGGAGAATTGACCTTCATTTGAATGTTCAGAAAAACCAGTGATTTGATTTGTTATTTTGAAGTCTAACTTAATGTCTTTAACCTGAACATTTCGAAGGGCTTTCAAAAGCTCACAAACTCCTATTATAAAGATGATCTGTCATTTTAATGGCATATGATGTTGCAATAAAGTCACAAGTTTGATCGTTCCTCAGATTTCAGTTTCTTTTTCTTCTCTAATTAATTAATTTGGAGAGAAAAACCAACTTGGTGTCAATGTTTAAACGATAATTTGAATGTGTGCACGCACATGGCAAATTTTCAAAGACAGCTAAATGTATCTTTTTACATAGCCACAGGGAACCTACAAAAGCAGAGAACAAACAAAGTGAATAGTTAGCATGTTTCATTTATTCTAAGACTTTCTTTCCAGCAACAAGGCTTGGATCCTGGACACATAAAATGCACTGGAATTCCTCTCTATCTGTATCTTTCTCTCATAGTCTCCCTCCTGCTACCATTCACAGATCTGAGAAATGTTAGACAAGGAAGGGCTTTGGAAATCACCTCTTACTTAGTTTCTCCTTTTACACATGTAGAAATTGATCCATGAAGTTAAAGCAACTTGCACAGGTCAGTAGAGTGACCAGGATTAATTCCCAAAGTTTCTACTGCCACCTCTTCATCCAAAAATCTCTTCAAAAACTAATTATGTCATTTAAGAAACTATAACAAGTACGGTGAGTGGGCTTTCTTTATTATTATTATTATTATTATTATTATTATTATTATTATTATTATTATTTTGCTTCTATCATCCAGCATCCGTTTCCCTTTAGGAAAATTTATGCACCCCAATTTAGTTCGTGAGACACTACTCTGACACCATCAGCCCAGGCACCTCCAGAGGGGCTGAAGGGCGGGGCATGTGGCTCACGTCTGACCAATCAGAGCATGGCGTGGCCGTTGCCAGCATGTAGGTTCATGGTGGGCACAGGCCCAGAGAAGGACCTGAGGCATGAAACAGCTTCTGCTGGTGCTGCCCAGTGGGTAGGAGGCAGCTGTTCTTACCCACTGCGATTGACCCAAACAGGATGTGAAGCAGGCATTGTCTGCAATCACCTGGCACCATGGGAAGCCAGAAAGCCATTAGGGTAGAAGCCAGAGCCGAGAGGTCAAATGGAGTCTTCATGATAAATTAAGTTCCACCTGAAACCCAGAATTACCACCTGAGCCTTTCAGCTATGTGGAGCAATCGATTCCTGTTGTTGTTGTTGAAGCCAATTTGAGTGGGGTTTCAAGCTACCTGAGCCCCATCTAGGATTTCTAGATCAAATATAAGACATCTGGTTAAATTTCAATTTTAGACGAACAGCAAATAACTCTTCACTACCAGGGTGTCTCACCCAATGTTTGCAAAGTCTAACAACTCTAATCCTAACTCCTATGGCAAGCTATTTCTAGATGTGGAGCAAGGCCAGTAGAGAATGGAAATAGACCTGTGACCAAGCACGGAGACAAATAATATCCTGGGATGCAGTGAGGTATTTCATACATTTCTCTTTAGAGGAATAACAGCTAGTCAGTTGGCACACATAACAGAGAATAAAAAGGCAAGGTATTTATCAAGCTGATGTTTCAAGTCCCTTTTTTCCTTCCCCGATCCTATCTCTACATTGGTTTTAGACCCAAGCTCTAGAATGCATCCACTAAGGAAGAAAGTAGTAACAGCCTCTGTTAACTATGACTTTCTCAGAGGTCAGTTTAATTCATTCATTTCACTAGGCATTTACAAAAGATCACCTATGTCTCAGACATTATGCAGAGCTGGTGGGGGGGCATGGGGAATAAGATCCCTGTTTTCTACATTGAAGGCTTCAATTTGTCCAGAGGAACAGATATGGCTAAAAAAACAAGAGGATTGTAATGCCTGTGGCATTGGTACAGGGAGAGAGCAGAAAGGCCAGTCTTGGAGTAGATGGCACTTGAGCCGGACCTTGGTGGAGAGGTATGATGCGAGGAGGCAGGCTAGAGTGCTCATCGCACGCAAATGCACTCTTATCATTTCCTGTTTTCTTCCCATTCCTTCTCTTCTCCTTCACCTTTGATCATCCAGCTTTTCTAATAATAATGATGCTGTTTAACAAGCTAGCGCTGTCAAGGGCAAAGCCAAAGGTTGTGGTGGTGTCGGGTGAGGTCCAGTGGTGCTGGCTCCGTCAGGGCTCATGAATATAGAACTCAAACTCTATGAGATCTGAATTCTGAAAATGCATAGAACTTAAGAGCTGAAACAAACATTTTCCAAGCCCCTAATTTTGTAGGTGAGAGAACAAATGGGAGATCAGGCAGCTGATGTTAGCTGCAGACTTGGGACCAGAACCCAAGCTTGCTCGGCCTCATTTGAGGGCATTTAACCAGCAGGCTTTTTATGCCCCAATTCTTTTCCCTCTTAAAGATGACCAGGTGAAAATGTACAGCCCGTGTTTTATTTTTATTTTATTCTCCAGCCTAGAATGATCTCATTTAGATCTTTCTCAAATAAGCAAAAACATGGACTTCCTCTTTAAGGAATAAAATGTATGAAGACTGTCCCATTTTACAAATCTCCCATGCCCGTGTGCAAAGGGAAACCCAAGGGGCTCCCCAAACACTTCCATTTGTCTTTTTCTGGGACAGACCTATTAAGGTGTCACTGTTCAAAAAACTCAACAGCAGCAAGTGAGCTTGCCTGCACTGGATGTGGGTCTGCCGAACTTGAGGCATTTTCCTATTTCAGATGTGAACGTAGCAAAAAAGGAATCACTTTTGAAAGGAATCGTTTCTTGAAAAACTTGGACTAAGGTGCATAAGACAGGCTGACAATAGAGAATTAAAGAACACAGGATCCTGTCTACTTTTATTTGTGGCAATGAGATGCACGCTGTAAAATCAGGTTACCAGTGAAAATGAGTCTGATGTGCTAATTCATAGCTCATTCTCTATACTTATGGCATGGGCCCATTATATAATGTAACAAGATTCTGGGGCCTTTCCTTAGGGAGGGCAAGTTCTAGAAAACAGAGGTGCTAGACAAGGATGAGGGTAGTCCTTTGATGAAGGAAGAATTCAAATCTCTATTTTTCAGAAGCCACACTAAATAGACATCTGGCCCCCAGTATTTTAATAATGAAAAAATGGTATTGATTTTTACTTTCCCCTGAAGTACATACTTCTGCATGCATGGGAAGGATCCTTCGGCATGTAATGAATGAAAAATCAAGTAATGCCCTGTTAATTTAAAATGAGGCATTAAAGGCTCTTTGATGTAATTATTTTTTAAAAGCATATCCAGGTTACTTACAGTGGACATATTCTTAACTGCTTTGAAATGCAGAGTAAGAAAAAAATTATTTGTCTTCTTCAGATTCACTGGCTAAATGGAGTCTCTGGATTTGCTTCAATTTCCCCAAATCTGAATGCTGCATTTTTTATAGCAGTTTCTCAAAAAAAGATAGCCTCCTCATGTTTGCAAATTTGAATTTCTTCCTTAGAAGCATAAATGGCTATTTCTTCCTTGAAGAGTTAATGAATCACAGAAAATTTCCATCTACTACTCTGTCTCTTCCTATTACTATAATCATAGATGTGACATGGTCACACTGAATAGGAATATCTCATCATTGGATTCTGTTCATAGAGAAAGACAAAGCGTTAAGTGGCGACTAGGCCTTGTCATTCCCCAAAAGCCTCCTCGTAGGTGGTTCTGACTCGATCCTTATGCTGGTTTCCTAACAGGGTACTTGCAGGCATAGACAAAACCCTTTTCCTCTTGACCACATCCTTTACTGATGTTTCTAAAAGTCTCAGCCCAACAATGCAACCCTCAGAATGGAGCGATCACACAATTCCACCCCCAAATCTCTCACCTGCACCTGCTCGCACAGATGGCTCCCTCCAGTTCTAGATGCACAGCTAGGCTTGGATCCTGGGCCTGCTCTTCTACTCATGGAGATGAATCCCGTTTCCTCTCCGGGATGCACCTATTCTCCCTTACATCATCATTTTCCCTTCTTCATTGGATTGTTAGAATACAGTCATTCTATAATAAATCCTACTTTTAATAAAGCCTTCCTTGGGCCCTTCATCTCTGTAATTGAATTCCTTTGCTTCGACATCCTCTCTTACATACTCATGAACCCAGAAGCGCACTCCAGTGAGAATTTAGTCTACATCACTCTATTGCATTGGTCACCCACAACACCTCTTTGCCAAATCCTGTGATCTTTTCTAGTCCTCACCTTATGGACAGATCAGCAGCATTTGACACTGTTGATAACTTTCTCCTCCTTCCCTTGGCTCTGAACGATGCCCTTGGCTGTCTATCTACCTCCAGGCTGTTCCTTCTCAGTCTCCATTTTTAATTAACTCCCAGTTTATCAATTTTTATATAGTGGAAGGCTCCAGGGTTCTGTCCTCAAATTCTTGTTATTGTTCATCTACACTCACAGAATTATGTTAGTTCTGCATTTAAAATACATCCAGAAGCTGACTGTGACTCTAGATCCCCGCTGTTATCATTTTAGTCCACATCATCATCATTTCAGCTCTGTACAACTGAAATGACCTCCTAAGACGTGACCTAGCTGCCACTCTAACCACCTACAGTCTGTTCTCCACCCAGCGGCCTCAGCAGTCAGTACCAGCCTTTTAAAATTTAAGTCAGATCATGTTGTCACTCTTCTATTCAAAATGAATGTACTCACATTCATCCACTGTTCATTTAGAATAACATTTTAAATTTCAGCGTAATCCACTCTGCCTCATCTCTCTGACCTGATAGAATGATTGTCCTAGTCTTCGCTGACTCCCGAGCAGCCACACTGGGTTCCTTACTGTCTCGTGAATATACCAAGGACACTCCCATCTGTGGGCCTTGCACTTACATATCCCGCTGTCTGGAGAGCTCTCCCAGCAGACATCTATGCAGCTTGTTCCTCCAAAGAATTCAGATATCATCCAATAATTTGGTACCTTGCATCCCCATTCCTCTCTACTCTCTCTCAACCTGCTTTATTTTTATTAGTGCTTACTCAGCAAAACCAGTTATTTATTATTGCTTTTCTGCCTTCTTTAGACTATAAGCTCCAAGATAGCAGGGATTAGTTTTATTCTCCTCTGTTCCCCCAGAGACTAGAACAGGGCTGGTTACGTAGCAGCTACCTAGTGATTATCTATAGTTGAGTGGATTCCCATCCTTGCTATGTAACATCATCTATATCTGTCTTACTTACAGCCCCAAGATACCTATGAATGTCATTTAAGTTTTGAGTACTTTTCCTATTTCCAAGTACCCTAATCTTACACACGCACACACACAAACGCACACACACACATATCAGTTTACATACACACATATTAGCTTATGTACACACATAAATGTACATATACATATACATAATATAAAATAATAACAATTTTCAATTGATCTAACCCATGTCCTCCATGAAAAGGTGTTATTTTATGGCATTGTATATACATTCTAAGAATGTTAGAATAACTTCTACCTGTTTTGTAGAAATCAAACAATAAGTAAATTATATACATTTCCTTACATGAGATTGTGGGTAAAATATTACCCTGGGACAGACGGCAATTGTAGCTGATTTGTCACAGATCAAAGAAATAACCGGTAACTAAAGTATGACATAGCTCTTAGATGTCTAAATCATCTGTAATAATTTCATAACTAAAAATAAAAACTCTTGATATTATGTAAATGAAACATCCTAGCAGATATGTCTTTTCTACCATTGGATCCCAGGATATTAGGCAAGAAAGAGCTGAGGGTGGTCTGGTGAGAAGCTCAGTCTCAGAAGTCACATAGATGTAAATTTGAAACTTTACTCCGCCACCTACCAACTCAGCCACTTGCTTATTATTTCTATGCTTCGAGAGAATTAAGTGAAATAACATTTGTAAAGTGAACCAAGCATTGTGCCTACCACATCAAAGGACCCAATGAATGCCAGCCATTACCATTAATATCATTACTATTAGTCTAAGTATCTGCCGCAAACACGTCAACTGCTTATGGTTTGTTGGGCCAGCATAAGATCATTTCACCTCATCATCAGTAATGTCTCAGTCGTTCTCAGCTAGTGGCCTGTCATCTTTCAAATCTTCAAGACAGAAGGCCTTGCTCTCCAGGTAAAGTCAATATTTCTCCATTTCTCTGGCAGATAATAAAGCCTGCTGAGGAGATGAAAACTCGGAGAAATTTGTAAAGATTTTTTATTTGGGGGGGAGAACCTCCTTAAAAAGGGCACAGAAATCTTGTTCTGCTTTGTCCTTCTAAGCTGATAGGACGGAGGACATAAACAGCAGCACCAACGAAACAGACAGAACGTTTCCATAATTACACTCAATGCTATTTGCTTTTATCACTGGATTGATATTGCACCAAGGATACAAAATCAGAGATGCATAAAACACCTGGCATCTTGCAGTGGCCTCAAGCGGTATTAGTCCTGCTCTTCACCATCACACTCTGGCAAAAAACAAGTAGTCTAGTCTCAGTCAATAATGTAGTGAATGAACAATTAGAATTATTATTTTTATTAAATTGCAACTTGAGCACATATCTTTGTAGTATTCTTTGTGACAAAATGGGAAGTATATATGAGGTACTTCTGTTATCTACATAAGTACGACATTTGTCTCAAGGAATGGCACTTGGGTAATTGTTTGAGTTGTCAGCCGAATTAGTCACCTTTTTCAAGGACCAATATTTTTGCTTGAGAGTACAACTGACAAACTGTAATTATTCAGACTTGCATATTTGGCATATGTTTTCTTCAAAATGAATAGTGAGCCTGCTCCTTCAAGGAAACAACTGACAGTATTTGCAACCAATGATAAAATTTGAGCTTTCCAGCAGGAATTAGAATTTTGGAAAACTCTTATCTGCCACCTCAAGCTTGGCAGTTTCGCGATACTTCAAGTCTTTTCTGATGACACCAATGGTAATATTAATGACTGTGATTTCTTGATACTGTATAATAAAAGGTGACATTTAAAAAAATGTGCATAATTTAATGAATTTTCCAAATGACCCATACATGATGTTACAATAATATGGGTAATATGGGTAAAAGACCCATGGTTCAAGAAGGAACCGATAGATTTTTAGAGTAACTATAATTCTCCATGGTTGTGACAGGTCTCTCCCCTCACCTCTTTTTTTCAGTCTTCTAACAAGATGGACTCCTTATGTTTTGCTTTTTTTTGGTCAACATGCCTGTGGGCTCTGCCCACGCCATTTTCTTTGCCTGGGGAACAGAGAGTTACACAGGCTACTTCTAACTTCATTCGGACCTCTCCGCAAATGCCCCCATCATGAAGAAAATATCTCTCAGAACCCTAACCAAAGCAGCTTCCCCCCATATCATCAGTTTTTTCCATTGTAATTATAATTACTTGTCATCCCCTAACAAATGTATTGTCGCTAGTCTTTGCCAAAGGGACGACCTAAGTTCCACGAGGTAGGAAATTTGTTTTGTCTCTTTTGTTCACTGGTGTTTGCCAGAACCTTGAAGAATATCTGGGGGTCTACTGTGTACTCGATAAATATTTATTGAATGAAATGATCAATGAGTGGATAAACATTTTAAATTTCAGTACACGCATGGTCAGAGAAACTAAATACCTTGAACTAACACACATACCTTTGGTGGCAAAGCTAGAATTGATATCAATTTAGTATCAGAACCCACACTCTTAACTAATATACTATTCTACATTTTGAACTCTCTAAAAATTTATAAGTACTCATTCCTCCATTTCTCTTGCCAGCTTTTATTTTAGGCCATATAATATAACTTAATTTAAAAATACTTATTTATTTTTTTAGACAAGCTGTTCTTTTTCCATTCTAAATACTTTAATTAAAGAGAAAGACTTACAAACTTTATAAAAATAAGCCATCGGGAATGCTGAAATAAGTTTGTTCAATATGTGCAAAACTGGAGAAACTGATCAATATTCATAGGACAAAAAAATAAAAAAAATCTACATTGGATACATTTTTGAGTTTTTATAGATAATTTACAGACTTGTAAGGAGCTCAAAACACACAGAGACCCCAGAGAATCAGAAAGCCAAGACAGTGCCTATAGTCATCAAAGATACATAGTAATTTTTTTGGTCCATTTCAAAATCTTATGAAATTTTTAAATAGATTTTTTTTTTTTAACCAAAAAGCAATGAGTATCTTTCAGTCTTAAAAGCCACACAAGTTGAGATTTATCGTATATACCAATATGATAGTATAAAAAACATTGGCATTCAGAGACTTCCAGTCCTTTGTCCTAAATGCTTGCCCTCTCCCACCGACCCCAAGGAGGACTTAACGTTGATCTGCTCAGGTTTTGGGGGACAGCCTACCTTTCTCATCGTGAGAAGGTGTGAAGAGACAAATTACAAGAACGAAATTTGGATTGACTTACAATAATAAGCTTCTGGAAGGGAGCAGAGGAGAGTACAGGCTGAACATGTATGAGGAGGGTTTGAGGAGTCCAAGAGGAGGGACCTTAAGACGGCTCCTGTGCTGGAAGGGTTTGGGGGCAACCTGAGGAGTATCTGGAGGATGTTTTGCTGTGTTCCTTGCAATGTAATTGCTTTTGGCGCAACTGTTTCAATTCAATTGTTTCGGTGCAATGCAATTTAATCCTTCAGACCCTTTTTGAGAAATGTTATTACAGCCAAATTACTTTCTATGCTAGTTTAAACTTGTAATTATATTTATTTCATTTTGGATATAACAACCAGGGTGTGAGTCCTTGTCATAAGGAGGCCCAGTATGAATCTTGTTAGTGATTTGCAAGCAAAAATTCACTTGTGGAGTTTAATCATATATAATGTTACATAAAATCAAACTATAGATATATGTGCGTATGTATATGTGTGTGTGTGTATATATACACATATATGCACATATATATACACACACACATATACACCCACGCACATGTGCGCGGGCACACACGCACACGTGCTATGTTTCTTCCTACTTTTTCACTTCTAAGCATTGCTTTTGGTAAAAGTTAGTTTATAATCCGGTAACATCCCATATTTGTTTCTTCTGGGATTCTGAAGTTGTGCTACCCTACATGGTAATCACAAGTCATATAGTATATTTTAAATGTGACTACTGAGATTGAGAAACTTAATTTCTGTGTTAATTTTGTCATTTGAAAAATGAACACTCAATTTAGCTAGTAGAAAACTTTTAAGTACTTTGGCAATAATGTTTACATGAATCTGCATTTTTGAGCTATAAATTGTGTGAAGGCTAAATACAGATCAAGTATTGCTGATGAAAATTTAGCACATGAATTGAGATATATGAAAGATACACCAGATTTTGATAACTTGGTACAAAAAATCTAAAATACTTTATTAGTAATTTTTCTATTGATTATTAGTTGAAATGATAATACTTTGGATAAATGGGTTAAATAAAATACTTAATCTATATTCATTCACTCATTTCACAAATATTTAATGAGTATTTGCTATGAAGAGGCATTAGAAATAGAGATGTAGAAAATGTAGAAAATTGTGCCAAACTGAATACAATTAGGTAAAAAAAAAAAAAAAAGTTATGAATAGCCAGAGCCATGCATGGCAATAATATTAATCAACTCTTCATGGAAAGGTTAGGCTTGAATTTGCCTATCATTAGTGCCCAGGAATTAAAAGACAGAGCAGAGAAAGGAGAAATATTCTCAGCAGAGCCATGAAGACAGCAACAAAAACACAAACACTGGGAGAGCGAGAAGGCAGGCCTGATTGAATTGGAATACATTTTGAAAGGTTGGGGAAAAACGTACATGAGCATAGTTTGCAATAAATGCAGTCGATGTGACTCTTTCTGCAAAGTACAATAAATACACTACAGTATTCAAAAAGCCTGGATACAGAGGGAAAATCGTACACTTACTCTACTTTGTTCAGATTAACAGTGGAGCCTTATTCCTTTAAATTTAGAGCAATTTTATCTAAAGAGGTGTTGAAGATTGAAGAAAATTATATTGAGTATATTCCTGGAAAATGTAATTAAGTTTGTAGAGGTTTTAAAATAGGTATGCAAATTCTTTGACAGCTCTCCCTTCCACAGGCGATGCTTAATTCCCCTCCCCAGGAATGTAGGTTGGACTGAATGATTCCTTTCTAGTCATAAAATGTAGCAGAAGTAACTTAGTATGTGACTTGCAATGGCTTCTGCTTGGCTTTCTCTCTCTTGCATCTGTCTCCGGTGGAAGTCACCTTTCATGTTGATAATACACTTAAGCAGTCCCTTTGAGAAGCCTGCACAGAGAGGAACTGAGGCCACCTGACAAAAGCCAGCACCACCTTGCCAGCTGTTTGAGTGAACCATCTTGAAAGTGGATTATTTCGTCACAATTAAGCCTTTTGGTGATAGAAGTCTGGAACAACATTTGGACTGCAAACCCATGAAAGGCTAAGCTAGAATCACCCAACCAAGCTGCTTCCAAATTCTGGACCCACAGAAAATTGTGAAGTATACCTAACGTTGATAATTTTAAACTAATAAGTCATGTGCATACTTATTTATACAGCAATAAAACATACTGTTTAAAAATAAATGTATCCTATGTTTTCTGACCTTTCTAAAACTCTGTAGGTACTTGAAGTGGGGAATGTCGTGACAATGGTGCCGTCCTGGCAGTAAGAGTGTGGCAGCATTGACAAAGGGATCAGATGGCTGGGGGACAGACAACGGTGAAAGGTGACTGGGTCTATTTTAGTCTCCCAGAGTAGAGGTGACCTGGAAAAGGGCAATGGCAGAAGAGACAGAAAAATAAAAGAGATGAAACCTCTGAATGTCAGGAATTAATCATTCAAAGATGACATTACATTTTCAAACTGGAGTATTTCAGTGGTTGACGCTACCTTCAGTAAAAATCCTTAGATGCCTAGAAAAAGGGATTCAGTTTTAGACAGAGTAAAGTTTAGGGTAGCAGATGCCTTGAGCCTGGATGGAGAAGGGGTAGAGCCTATGTTAGTCAAAAAGTAAACTTTAACGTAATTATCAAATATTTTTTTTTAACTAAAAACAGCTGGAAAGTTAACTTTGGGATAGTGAGAAAAAAATTATCAGTATTTGGCCAATTATCTGGTTCTCGTATATTAGAATCCATTATGATGGTAAATCTATCAATGAGCCTTTAGCTGCTAATTCTCAATGATGTTACAAAAAGTAAATGAAGACTAATACTGGTTTTACGAAGTACAATTACGGCCAATGAAAATGTCTTTCCTTAGTTCTTGTTAATATGAAGTCAGAGTATCTTACCAGTTTCTTTCTTTCTTTCTTTCTTTTTTCTTTCCATTTTGTCTCTATAGGGAAGTTAAAATCTAGCCTTCTATTCAATCATCATCACAGGCCTTCTCGTCATCATCCTCCTCAGAGGAAGAAGAGGAGGCACGAAATGTGTTGATCACAAACTCTCTCATGTGCAGGGTACTTCACATACTCAAATCTCTTAACTTTTAAGTGCACTGCCATGTAAGTAAGAGATGCTTGTCCTCATGTACAGATGAGAAAACTGAGTATGAGAGAAATAATTGAATTGTCCAGAGCCTGGAGCGAAGACACTAAAATCTTTGGTGTTACCGTTTGCAGCTCTTTGACGGCTGCTCATGAAACACACAATCAGCAGCTATTCACCTCTTCATTTCTATCCATACAATGTTCTTACTTAACCTTCTACCTGAATACATGAAGAAGGTCTTCCTCTCCTTTGCATTTATTCTAAATAGATTCATCTTCCAAGTTTTCTCAAGGCTCTTGCCTCTTTTCAGAAGGCTTCCTCTATCCACCAGTTCTCGCAGAACTTTATCTGGCTTCTAAATTAGGCTTAGTGGCACATGGTTTGACAATGAAGCACTTTGGATCGCTTCTTTGATTAAATGACTTGATTATCCTCACAGATTTTGGAGAATAGAGACCATAACTGCTGCTCTTGTGACTTCTTTCATACCTTGCTTATCACTGGCAATCAATCGTTTTTATGTGCTTATTTAATTTTAAAAGACTCAGAACCATGCTATTTCTTTCTATTATATACAGAAGTCATTTTGATCTGTCTATAGCCTCATTTGGGTTTTATTTCTAGACAGTCTATCTGCCCCCGTGTCCAACGCAATTTTTCCACAATAGTGTATGCGATTTTATATTTCCATGATTTTACATGGTGTTCCTTCTACCTCTAATGTTATTTCTGTCCATCATCTCCCTGGAAATGAAGAAATCATTCTTTAAGATTGTAGAGCATATCGAAGTTTCTGCGCAAGCATTTCTCTACTCCTTTCTCATTCGTGTAGTTTTTCTGTCGTTGGGTAGGAATGCCTACAGCACATTGATTCAGAGATGGACCTTCACTGCTTTAAGCCAGAGACCCTATTTCCTTCCAGTGGTGAGTGTAGGGCTGAGCAGGTGACCCAGATATGTACCAATTAATCCATGGCATTTCCTGGCCACAATAACTGCTTAAAGATTGAGTGGCAGCTTTAGATAGTTTAGCTCTTGATGTAGATGGTATGGCAGTAGGGTAGGCAGATATGAGATGTGGTACTAATGCAGCCATCTCCAAGCTATGAGGAAAGCTGGCCTGAGCATGAAGCTGCCACACAGAAGAGTCCAGATCTGAGAATCACAGAGATGGCCGTGGAGCTTTGATCCCTCGCTCTGAAACCCTCTCTACTGCTGAGTGTTTTCAGCTCCTTGAACCAATAACTTGCCTTAATTACTTAAGCCTAATTGCGTTGAGTTTTCCCCATGCTTGCAATTCAAAATATCTTAAACAAAAATCCAGATAAAATTTAACTTCCTTCATAATGCCTTTCCAAAACTCTATAGGCAGGTTAGCATATATTGGCCTTCCTTTTGTTCCCGAGAACTTTGCTTATACAGCACTCAGACCATTTAAAGTGCAGAATTGTAATGAACTGTTTTATTATCTGTTTTCCTGGCACATTAGCAGCTAAGTAAGAACGGAGACTAGATCCTGGTTAGCGTTAAAGCCCTAGAGCCTTTGCACCCTGCCCAGTTCCTTTAGAAACCATCAATATATGAATGAATTAATCTGTGGCTCTTTTACCCTGTTCTTTTCTTCATCTCCTGACAAGAACCAATATGTTCAATAGCGGGAGAAATTTAAAGTGTCTGGATTGGTATAATGCAGTCTGCAGTGGTTCGACCTATTCATCACAGGGTTATTAGTCTCTGGCCCAAATAACCTTTATTCCAATTCCATTATACTCTATTTCCTTTTGAAATTATGTACTTACAGCTCCTACAGAACAGACTGCTTTCACATTCATTTATTCAGCAAATACTTATTATCTCTCTACCAGGTGTTTGGTCACTGGCCTGGGGATACAACAGTAAACAAAATTCTTTGCCTTTCATTCTAGCAGGGGGAGTCAAACGATAACTAAGCGTATGAGTAAAATATAGAATGTGTTAGAGGGTGATAAGTTATATGGAGGAAAACCGAGGAAGCGGGGAGTCGGGAACTGGCTGGATTGCAATTTCAGAGGCTTCAGGAGAATCTCTCTGAGATAGTGGCAGTGGAAGGACGTGGGGGAGTCTGATGGCCACATGTGCAAGGAGAAGGAACGTCGAATGCAAAGACTCATGAGGGAGCGTGTGGTGGGTGAGAGGAAAAACCAGGGAATCTGGAGCAGAGCGAGCAAGGAGGAGATGATTAAGGAGGGGAGGTGATGCTAATTCAAGGGAAATATCGCAGATCAGTAAGTCGTAGAATTTGTCAGACTTTGGCTTTTTAATCAGAGTAAATTGAGAAGCTTCTGGAAGGATTTAACAAACAACACGGATGGCAGTCTCACCGTGAGAAGGCTGAAAAGCATAACCATGTGCACTATTCTGGGGCTAAAAAAAAAGCGGCTGCTCAGCTCCACACAGGCTTATACCTAATGAGTATTTGAATTTCATATTAAGTTGCTCTGTTTCCTTGTAATGAAGCCCAGTGTATTTAATTCATATTAAATATTTTAGCTAACATGTCAGTCACACGCTTTTTAAATGAGGATAGTAGCATCTAAGCGGAAATGGAATACGGAGAGTTTCAAATGATGTGTAACTTGGCAAAGGGGTTAAAGGCGTCTTGTAAAGATATGGAGTAGCTACTGTTTCATTTTGTTTTTCCTGAAAGGGGACTGCATTGTAGAAGCACGTTTTTATTTTCTCTTCTTGCGGTCCTGCTGCCTGTGATTGATAGCTATTAAATTAGGTTTTACCTCCCCAGTTTGGTCTAGATTAAATACATTTATAGCACAGCAAGCCACTGAGAGACAAAGGAACAAGTGGCAATTACTTTGTCTATTTTGGTTTTCTTCGTAGGTAACCATCATTTAAATATGCAAAAGAAAATGGTTGGAAGACAGAAAAAAAGGAAAACTGAATGAAGTGTGCTGAGTACTAAACGCTTTAAAGCTCCCCAATTGAAAAATACAAGCTAGTGAACTCACATATTTCTTATGAGACCTGATTTCAAATGCAGAGGTGAGGGAGGAATCCTATGAAACGCATGAGTTCATTGAGAGTGATTTGTAGCGTAGACCTATTTCCCACCATGTCAGGGAACTATATGTCAGTTATATTCGGGGAGAATTGATTTGAGAAGCATTCCACTTGTCCGGTACACTCAGAGGACAGAATCACATGTTCTTTAAACAGTAACGCCAAGGTTATTACTTTGAAATGAGCAGGGTCAGGGTCATGCTAATAGGAAGAAGATTCTTTATCCATGTGGAATTGTGTTGCCTTTAGAAAAAACAAACGAACAACAACAACAACAAAAAAAACGTATCATACTGGCTGTAGCAAAATACGCTTGTTTTGGAGTTTTATAAAAAAAAAAACTGGTGGCAGTCTCCATTCTTTGAAAGTGTGAACTGGAACCATAGCACCCAGCAACATTGTCTCCCTGGAGAGATCAGAGTCCCACACTCCTTTCTTCCCATGGGGCCAGCAAAGCCTAGACACAGGAAGGCCATAGTTAACTCGCTGCCCAAACATCAGGGAAGAACTTGCAAAGCACAAGAAAGATGAGAGAGGGAAGGCCTGCATTCCTGTCACATGTTAGAGTTTCTTAAAAGGTAGCAGGCAGAGGGGGACACCAAAAGAGATCGTGAGAGGATAAAAGAAAAACAGAAAAAAGAGAATCTCTATATGGGATTATCTCTAAGGATCTAAAATGTGTGATTTTCTTCCCCACTTTGTGATATTAAAGGATATCTTACTTAAATGGTAGTGTTCCCAAGTCCTTCTCCTCTGTTCTGTTTTGAAAAGAGGACAGAGAAGATCTCATGATGTCCTGGAGAAACTCGATCAGAGCTGCATTTGGTTGCAAGGTCTCACTGGCTCACCCCCTGTGACCTATCAATGAACGGGACAGAATCCTCCAGAACAGCAAAGTCCTTCGCTAGTGTGAGAGGTCATGAAATGGCTTTCTGATTTTTTTTTCTCTCTGTAGAGAATAAAGTAGGTCCTGACTACACCTCTTCAGATAATAGCAGGCCACACAGAGCAAGAAAGATTTCCACTTTAACAGTGGATCCTGGGCTACTAGTTAGTGTTGGGGCCACTGGCCAGGGCACATACTTCTGAGATTGCCTCCCCTTCCCAGGAATCTGTTCTTCAGTGTGACCTAAGTTAGACATTATAACAGCTGAATGGAAGTGAGTAGTTAACGGGAAAGTAGAGGCAGGACCAATATCCTTTAACGGTATAGTCGTCTATGCCTTTTGGGTCTCCACATAAAGAGTCAAAGAATAGAAGAACAAAAGAATTACTCTAGAGAACAGTAATGAGAACATGTTTCTAGCCTTGGTTTCTTTATGTGGGTAACTATTAAGTTGGGAACTGTGAAGAGACAGTGATGATACTATCTATATCATCTGTCTCATCTCCATCTATCTATCTCTATCATCTCTATCAATCTCTATCAGTCTCTCTATCTCTATCTATCTCTGTCTCTATCTGTCTCTATCTCTATATATCTATGTGCATAAATACATACACACACATACAGGAACACAGACTTCGGGATGAGGGATCAAATTCTTTACTTACTCACGGAGCAGCCTGTATTACTTTCATACCCGAATGTGATACAGTAGAAGCCAGATAGTCCCTGTGTACACATTGAGATTTGCACCATAGGAAAGGAACCCTAAAATTATGAAATTTGGAGCTTATGTAAGGTGTTTTTCCTATCTGTCCCTCTGCCCCTGTGAAAGCGATTTTTTTTTTCTCTTCACTATAAACACTCATATTTGGGGAAGGAGAGGGGAAAGATCTCTACTCCAACATCCTGGGATGTAATCAAATGTCTCCATGGGAGAGATCAGAATTCCTATTTCTCTACCTTGAGGGTCCCTAGTCAAACATCCTTTAATCCAGGTGCCAATGATCTTTGCTCAGAAAACCTCGATTGTGTAGAAACATGAAAACTTTCAGAGAATTATTTCCCCACAAGAGCAGGGATGATAAGAATTATTTCCTTCAGAGTATGGTTTGAAGCTAGAAAAATATTATTCAGAGATGAGGACGAGAAGCAAAGGAACACAGGGGCAAGTCAGAAAGAGGGCGAGTCAGTTATTAAGGGGGAGCTGCCGTGTCCACGCAGGGCCCTCCATGAGGAGTTTCCACCTACACTACCTAAGGCACTACGCCTAGGATGCGAATCAAGCCTGATGCATCTTTCTGCATGCAAGTCCTATTCTGTCACGTATTTTTTCTGTTTTCCATACTATAGTGAGGCACAAACATATTCATAACCGTGTTCTCAGCTCTAGCACCTAGCACATATCTGGACTGTGACGTGTGTTGAAAATTAGTGATACAGAGTATTATCTCTTTCCATCACAAGCGATAACTTCCTAGATAGTTTTTAGAGCATATTCCTGATTCCCAGGGTCTGATATATACACTAAGGTAATGATGATAATGACAGTGATTTTGGTGGAAGAGAATGGAGAGTTTAAGTGTCATATTGAGTCAGAGAGGCCTGAGTTTAACACCATCTCCATCATTATTTGTTTAAGAAGCCTTTGTTTGCTCATCTATATAGTAGAAATACTACTCATTATAACAACCATAATATCTATTATATCGAATAAAATAATGTCTATCTTGAAATACCTAAATAAAATGATATGTGCACAGTACTTAATATGGTATCAAGCACTTAACAGGGCTCAAAAATAATTAGCTATTGTTAGTCATCATTACTGATTTTTTTTATAAAGAAGGTAAAGCATAGGAGAAGCAAGCCAAGAAAAGAAACTATTGAGTTTTAGGTTGGATTCTATTTGAATTTGCTTTCTGCCAAGTCATTGTTTATAACCAATCCACATAGAGATGAGATGTGCAGAAGAGATTTAGGAAAAAATTATGAGGTGAAATTCTCCAAGTGAACCTCAGTACATGCAGAAATTGCACTGCCTACAGCTGTTAGAATTGGGCAGAGACAGATAATTATAAAAACGCTAAATTTTGATTTTCCTTCTGAATTTGCACAGGGGTCATTCTGACATCAAAAATAATTACAAGCATAGCAACTTCAGCTGTAACCTTGACATTACACAGGAGTTGGGGTCGGCCTCTCACAAGTGCTGCAGCCTCATTTCCCCCACGTGTCAAAGCTGCCCTATAAGGCCTCCTGAAGCAGACAGACGCCAGATACCCTCATCAGCGACATCCGTGAAGTGCCCCAAGTTTCACTGAAAGAAACATGCTAAGATATTATCATAATTGGGAATGTATTACACTAGATGTCTGGGTTTTTATTGATGTTTTCCACCAAATCAACTGCAAAAAAAAAAATTTAAAGGATAAACTATATTACTTGCATCTGTCTTGTATTTTGCATGTCTCCATTTCCCCAGCATCGCCACTCTACTTCACTCCAATTTAAGCCACCACCATTTAGTTCCCGACTGCTGCGGTGGCCGCCTACAGGCTTCCCTCTCTTCTGTCTTGTTCTATTCCTTGCCTCCAGTCACTCTGTTCCCCCCAGCTGTCTGTGCGACATGTACATCAGGTCAGGTCCACATCCTGCTGAAAAGCCTTCAATGTTCTCCCATTAGAGAGATCCAAAATCCTTACTATGGCTTAGGAGATCTTCCGGTTACTGGCATAATTTCTCTCCAGTGTCCCTTATTTTCTCCTGACCCTCTACCCTGTAACTGTTCCACATACCTTTCATTCTTCATTTTCTCTCTAAATGAAACGACTATTATTCAACTAAGAAATTAGCTTAAAGCTTAAGATGCCGTTTCTCTCTCTCTCTCTCTGAGAAGACATTCTTATTTTGTAAGACATAGTCAAACAGCCATTCCTCGGATGGAATCTGTATTTTCTCTCCCATATCACTCTTTACATCGCATCATTTTACAAGGCATCTGTCTCTGATTGACTGGGGAAACAGTATCAACTCTTTGCAGCTAAGCTCCCTCCTGTTTAATGATATACATTACCAGCCTTTGCTAATGTAACATTGGAAGGAATGAAAGAAAAAAGTACTATGTTTAGTTTATGGCTTCTATAAACACTAACTTGAAACTCAGTGCCCGAACACAATCACGAAAGCCAAGGTATTGAAATTATAAAAGGGGATTTTTTTAAATTCTAAAATTTTCCAATCTACCTTTATAATAGTATTTTATTCTAAGCCATAGGTTTGGGAGAATTGACAGGATCGATTTAAGGGAAGGTCCCATAAGACCAAAAGAATTAGAGAGACTCCTGCTGTGAAAAGAGAAAGCTAAGAGAGATGGGAGGTTAGGTGTTCATCTTTCCCTCTGGGGTGATTCTTCAAATGAGAATGACATAAGCTCACTTAACTGAAATGTAGTTTCTAAATTTTTGTTTTGCTTTCCTTACAGAATCTGTGTCCCTATGGCTCATGTTTGCATATGTAACACTGTGCCTAGCACACAAAATAAGGTGATTTGTAAACATTTGTTAAATGACAAAGTAAATGAATCATGCTGATTTAGGAAAGACAGTGCTTCGGTAATTAATTTCTAAAATGTTTCCTTACCTGTTTCCTAAAATCACTCTCTCTGCACCCGCTTCCAACCCTGAACTCCATGTCTACCTCACATTGTTCAACCTAATTGATTTTTTTCTTAAATTTCAGAGTTTTTGATACTAGGGGTGACATGTTTTCACTAAAACCACAGGAAGAAAACCATACTACTACAATTTGCAGTTCATTTGAATGCATGGCATCCTGTATTTGAGCCATGTGTTTTTATGAAGTTTTTATTATTATTATTATTACTATTATTTATTATTATTATTCAGCAGTTTCTGGCTTTACCAAGGCTAAATGGAGGACAGATAAAGATGTGAAAAAGCACAGTTACCTTTTGCATCATTAAAGGGATAGGGTCTCTACATTTGAACTATCTAATCTATCATGTATTTAGTAAGAGTAGTGATAGAAGTTTTCTTTCTTTCTTTAGAACCATCTCACATCATTCCTACTAAATAGTTACCTAAAATTCCTAAAATCTAAGAGAAAGGCATTAACACATAGAACTTTAGGAGATGACAGAAAGTTCTTCATTTCTCCCCTATTATATCATTTTGAATCAGTAAACATTAATCAAATGTCTTTCAGACAGGATATGCACAGTGCCGTATATTGAGAGATGCAAGAGCTGGGTTAAACAGAATCTGCCCCCAAATGTGTATAGGCTACTCTAATTTATTTTTATTTTCTAACCACTCTCTATAAACCCCCTGTCTTTGACAACAAAGTTCTTTTCATAAAATGCAAAAAAGAAGTCAGGACTGATATAAGCATATGCAAAATAAAAAGATGGAGGAAGAGATATTGGAGAAGAGAGAAATGAAAACTTAGGAGAGATAAAAGAAATAGAATGATTCTCAACAGTCTATTTTTGCTTGACCTGTGAAGGATCTGTTTATATCTGGTCATTTCTCTCTTTCCCTAACCCTTTAAAATTATTAATGAAATAAAATGAATAGGCATAAAATGCTACCTTCTTCAAATATAATTTTAAGTTCAATATAGCTAATTTCCCCTGGTATAATCTTATCTCAAGTAATCACTTTACATTAAATATTTTAATTTGTCAAGAGATAACTATGATAACACTACAGTTTTTTTCTTGATAAGAGTCAGTAAAACATTAAAACTTAACTATCATCTTTTTATACTTCATATTTGAAATGAAATATTAAGTATGTACGCATATTAAATGGGAAGAATTTATTTCAGCAAAAGTATATTTCGAAGAATGGATTATGAATGAATAAAATGAATAAACTTTTAGAAGATTTTTCTATATATTCAGATTATATATGTATACATATATATAATTTTATATATCATTAACCTTTACAATAATTCATTCATAAGTTCTGGTGACATGAATTATTTTTAAGAAAGAAACTTTAGTATTGCAAACATGTTTGCCTTCAGTGTTGTACTGCACACTGATCTATATTAAAAGCCATGTGTGGGAATATTATTCAGCAATGAAAAAGGAACACTAAGCTACAGCATAGGTGAACATCCAAAACATTATGCTAAATAAAATAAACAAGATTTAATTTGTATGAAAAGAAATGCCAAGAGGTAGAAAGAATTTTCATGGCCGCCGGGGTCTGTAAGTGGTAACAGAAGAGACTATAGAGAGCACTAGATGTCTCTTGAGTGTGATGGAATGTTCTAAAATTGGATTGCTGTAATGGTTGCACACTTCTGTAAATTTAATGACAATCATTGAATTGTGTACTTAAAGCGAGTTAATATTACGATATGCAAATTATACCTTAATTAAGCTAATTTAAAAATCTGTGCATTCACTCTTGAATAAGGTAGTCAAACATTTAGACGTCACAGAAAACAAAAGTGTGTACCAATAGGGCTTTGAAAGTCTGGAAACACTCATTTTCATGCCGTCATTTTAGAATACACCTTTTCTTACTTATGCCTGAATTTCCTATGACTATTTAAACATGCAACTCTCTTTGATTAATATATGGAAAAACATATCCTTTGGTAAAGAGAAGTCAACATTAAATGTATCCTAAGATGTGAATTAGGTTTATTTTCTGTAAAATCCAAACTATTAAAGAAGAAATGTTTTAATTAAGCATTTAACTCCTATTTTTTGTTTCTGTTTTGCTCAATATACGTTACATCAAATCATATTTTTAATACCTTCCATATCGATCAGTACCTTTCTATTCTCACAAATGTACTCTAATTCAGTCTGAGGGCAAGGCCAATGCTTTTTTTTTCAGGGTGCAACGTTTTTCTAAACTTCTTATTAGGACCCTGTACAAGAAAAGTGGGTCTCAATATAGGACATTTAGGCTAGGAAATGGGTGCATCTATGAAGAAATTTTAGGTAAAGGTATAATTTATCTTCCCCGGGAAAGAGTCACATGTAGCATTTATTTATTTAACAAGTATTTATAAAGCATCTACTATGGGTCAGGCAATGTTTAAGGCATTGAGGATAAAACTATGAAAAAAATCCAATTTTAAGGTTTTACTTTTCAATCCATTATATCCAAACCTTCAGTAAACAATGTTTTTTGGCTTTTTAAATGGTGTTGTGGGTAATTAGAAAGGGGACAGACTGTACCCATGCTTGAGAAAGGCCAGCGAAACAAAATACAGAATCTCCCTGCTCCGTGCCTCAGTGCGCAATGGTCATCTCAGAGGTGGACCTTATAAAGTGACTATAATAGTCAGGACTCTTAGGGGATTCCTTGCAGGGCAATAGGCTCAGTCTTAAGCCGAGACCAAAGCTTTGCACAAGGGTAACTTGAAGAGTGGCTTCTCAAATCTGAGACTCATAAAAATCACCTGTAGGCTCATTAAAATCAAGATTCCCAGCCCCAGAAATCCTGAGGCATGTGGTGGGGAAAATGGTCCTTTGGGACTTACCAGGAATCAGAGGAAGGTGAATTCACTAGGAGTGAATGGGAGCTGAGTGTTGCCATCATGTGGGCGAGGATCATCCAGATGGGGCAGACACAGCAGAAAATTTTCAACAGTGTTAGCTTGTTCTTTTTCAAGGAAACTTAGTGCCAGACACTAACCTTAGCCAACATGAAGTCTTCTAATACAGGCATAAAACAAACTAAGTCACGAGAAAAGATTCATTGTCATCTTTGTCATCAGGGAAAATTGGATGCCATGCTGGAACAGTAATGGATATAGTAACCTAGAGGGAGGAACAGGTGCCGGGAAGTGTCTGAGGGCTTTCATGTGGGTGAGACATAGACAAATGGGTGGCAAATAAAATCATTATTACAAGCGAAGGGCTATCTCTGTTATTTTCTCATGCTGTTACTTCTAAATCAGAAAAGAGCATTATACTGTCATTTTTAAAGTAGATACACTGAAGGGTTCCAATTTTATGTGTATGCATTCCTTTTTAAATGTAATATCCTGTTTTGTTAGCAACACAATTGTTCAGTAGGGACATTAAGCCACTGTGACACTGATAGGAAGCCACAGTGAGAGCAGGCATAAAAGTTAACTGAAATAAAAGAAAAAGTGATATTTTTCTGTAAGAAGAATTCATCTAATTTACACTTACTTTGGACAGCATTAAAATCAGTCGGCAGCCTCAAAACCCACTACAGCTGACGGGAAGGGATGAAGCCCATCATTATGCTTAGCAGTGGGAGGAATCCACAAATTTTTTTAGACAATTTACAAATGGGATCCCCATGGAAATAATTCTAATTGGCAACATCTAAGCATCTTCTACTATAGCATGCTTTCTGACTAATTGGCCAAGATGGAAGGTGATACCCTGTGGTAGAAATGGTGGGAATTAAGGTGCATATTTTCTAGTATGTATTTAAGCTCAGCTAAGCCTCTAAAATTAAGACAATAGACCAGCTTCATCTCTAAGATTTTTTTTTTTTTAAATTTTGGTCATTTATAATTCTGCAAATCCACCTGCTTAATTCCCAAAATTGAAAAGTAAAATATTTTCACAATCCATAACTCTTATTACTAGATCGTCCATTCTTACCAAAATGATGATTCTAATTTCTCTTCCAATCTAGCTACCTCCAATTAATTGTCTTATCAGTTCTTATCTTTCCCTTCATTCAATCCAGCGTGCACTCAGCAATCATATTTTATCAGTCACAGCGAGGATTAAGAACGGAACTTTCATTTTGAGAAGAGTCTCTACTGACAAAATCATCACTGACAATCTTGAAACACTGGTATCACTGACAGACCTAAAACAATGTCTTGTACATAATATGTTCTCAGCAAGTATTAATAGAATTAACTTTTCTCCTCTCTTCTCCTCTTCTACCAGCCTTAAAAAAATCTAGTCCAATTTATTTCCCTCTTTATATATCTTCTAGCTAATAATGTGAAATAAAAGTTACTCTGTCGTAGTTTAATCTTTCATCATGTAACTTACTAGCATATATTTTAATGATTTACACAAATATGTCAAAGTGATAAAGTTTCTTATGAATGAATTTTCTTCAAACAGAAGGTAAATGAAAAAGTTTGATAGAGGAAAGTTGATCAGCAATATTTTATTATGAAAATGGAAGAGATCAGCACTATATGAGTGAGGTCGTGCAATAACTTTCAGGGAAGCATGACATATACCTATTATTAATGCAATGTAATGATGCTAAAGACAGTGAGAAGCCTCAGTTAAATCAATCTACTCCAGATTAATTCTATAGGTGATTACTCAAAAACATTTTCTAAATAGTTCTCAAGTAGATGTCAGCGTTATTTCACCTTCATTTCTGAAGGATATACTATGAGTCAGATATTTTCCTTTAGCCTCAAAATAACCTATGAGAGTTAAAGTTACTGCAGATGAAAACAGAAGACTAATAGGTGAGAAATTTGAGGCTCAGAGAGATTCAGTAACTTTCCCAAGGTCATTTAGGTAGATAAGTGTCTGACTTAGGATTCAGGCTGAGTAAATCCAGCTCTTTCCACTCTACTATACTGCTTCTAAATTGGATCATGAAATATACGCTTGGAGCCAAAGATAAAAATAGTCACACTTTTCCAAATAGATTCAAAGACCTTCAAAAAAACAGTACTGTTTAAGATATTATTTATAGAAAAAAAAAACAAAAAGTGCATCAACACAATGTAAAAAATAAAATAAAATTGCTTCTGGGGTGTATTTCTTACAAGAACAACCTCGACAGATATAAGGAAACGTGAGAGATGAGGCAGGTTGTTGTCAACCCACCATGAGCACTTCTTCAATAAAATATGTCAAATTAAAGAATGGAAAAGAAGGACTAGAATACCCAATAAATTCAAAGAGAGAAAAGAAAAAGAATAAGAACTGTGTGAGAGAAGATGCAGAAGAATATCAAAGAGGATCATTAAATATTCAGGAAAAAGTAAGAGTCTGCAGAACTAAAGAAAATTCTAAATAAACGTCAGAAAGTTCTAGTTCAAAACACTCAGGAACACATAATGAATATAAAAAGAACACGGACAGAACACTGATTTTTATTACCTCATAGTACCAACCACAGTTCTTTGGTTTGCTTTGTTTTTGATTCTTCCAGTACAGAATGTTATAAATGTACCCATACTAAAAAACAATAATGAAATACATTTTAAAAAATGTCAGTAAATGATCTTCAGACATGTAGAAATTTAGAACTGTCCCCAAAGGCAATTCTGTTACAGATTATGGGTTATATGTATCTCAGATACCATCCAGATAAGAGTGACATATTACCAGAAATGCATAGAATAAGAATTAACACTAAGATGATGCAAAATGGCAATAAAGTATAGGAGAATGCCTCAACTGAGGATCAAATCTCAAGCTAGATTAATACATTGTAAGAGCATACAGTCATCTGATTAAAATGATTAAAGACTGAACTATAAGCTGCCAGGCCAAATTTGTGCCCACGAATCACCATTTCTCAGATGTAACAGAAAACACAATTAGGAAAATTTGTAGACAAAAAATGTGATTTATATTTGAAGTCTTGATCATGATGTTTGGTATGATGCACCCAAAACCACAACAATTAGTCATTTAATAAAATGTTATTGATAAATGTGTCAGGTTCTAGGTACACACATGAATAAATGCCCTGTATCTGCCGTATTGTTCTCATAATCTAATTAGGGAACAGCAATTATAAGAATATGCATACTACACTCCAAGTGCTACAGTAGAAGTATGGATATATCATCTTACAAGAGCCCAGACAACTGGAGGAGGGAGAATGTCCTCCACTGGAGTACAGCACATTAAGAAGGCATTATTCTAGGTAGACTGTGTAACTCTAAGCCAGGAAAACTAGATTAGGCTCGAACTGCTCATTGAATAATCACAGTCATTTCTCCCCAAAGCCAGCACAAGTTCCAAATAAAACTTAGTTTAATGCTTCTCATTCTTTGACTGTAAGAAAGCATTTCAACTTAGCAGAGCATAATGCTACCTGAAAAGCACTTAAATCAGAATTGATTCCACATATATTGATTTTGGGGAAAATATGTTCTGTAAATGTGTAACGGTTATGATGTTTAACAGCCCCAAAGAGTGCATCTATTCATAAGCACAAAACCAGAAGATATAATCTTATTGAATCTATCACTATTCAAATTAGTCGGCTGGGAAAAAGTTCAATACCAATGGTGAAGCAACTGATTTTTCTGCATTATGCTTAAAAATACTGCTCAAGAAATAGAAAATTTAAAAAAAGTTAGATGTGAAGTTCAAGGAGAAAAAAAATTAGGAAGGCAAATAGATGCGTAAGCCATAGCTCCATCAATATGTACCAGCAACGTTGATAAGAAGAAACAAATGAAATCCCAAGACCAAAGCACATCATTTAAGGATGATGACATGCCACAAATAGAAGGTTACCTGGACCAGGTCAAATACTTGGACCACAGTCATACTCAGTCTGTTTTGTCTTTTTACTAGTGCAATTTTCATCCTATTACCAGAACTGATGTTTCTCAAGCCAAGTCTAAATTGAGATCTAGATTCTAGAACAAGTCTATATATATATATATATATATATATATATATATATATATATATATATATAGACTTATATATATATAAGTCTTATATATATATAGACTTATATATATATATTCTAGATATATCTATCTATCTATCTATCTATCTATCTATCTATCTATCTATCTATATACACACTGTGGCTGCCTGAAAGTATATGCATTGAACTTATATAACATCGTCGTCGAGAATGAGAATTGTTCTTCTCTAAAGGAGAATGAACCTTTCTAAGGGCAGAGAAGGGCAGGGAGACGTGTGCATAGAAATGGAGGAGAGAGGAAGTGCAAGAAATTTAAACTGTTTTGGTAGTTAGTGTGGAAAATGTAAACCACAGCATGATGGAGAATACGTGGACCAGCAAATATATGCATGAGGGGCATAGAGGGTGAAGGTCTTTGAAAGTTATGACCATGGACACATTTCAAGTGAAAAAAACAGATACTATTATAGTCAATGGGATCAGGAAATGCTATTGTTTAAAGGTGGATAGAAGCAATTTAAAATGCAGCTACTTCTACTTTGTACTAGGGAGATTAATCCATGTTTTGAATTGCTGTTTTCACCTCTTCATTGTTTATCAGGTTTGAATCTAATTGGGTGTGTTTGGAATCGTGGGAAGCCACTAATTAAAATGATTAACAATATCAATAACAGCAAAGAGAATAGAATAGGAAGCCTCTTATTTTTAATGGCCTGTACACTGATTCTGGCTGGCTGAATGAATAAAAGCTAATTGAGGAGTGAAACTGGATAGCAAATTTCTAGAATATCTGTTTTCATCCTCTTAATAAAGGGTACATTTTCACGAAGCTAGGAGCTATCCCCAAATCACAAATACAGATAAGATTTTTTTTTTATCCCCTTCTAGCTGAATTAAAATCAATTCCTAACCTGTTTGCAGGCACCTTGTTATGCAGGATGTCTTTTAGTAGAGGCTATGCTTAAAACTGGTCATATTTCAGCTTTGTCATTGACTTAAAGTTACGCTAATCTGCTTTTATTCATAAATGCAGTTTCTACACATAGGCTTTGAATAGAACAGATTTTAGACACAATAGCAGGATATGATCCAGGCTCAAGCGGAGAAGGGAAAGGCACGCCCTTTGAGCATACTCTTCTTATTTTATTTTGACAATTCCAGAGTGACTTATTTCTGGAAGACAAGTGAAACCATTTGGAGGGTTGGATGGTATCTTTCTCCACTTAAAATGCTCACCCTCTAGCTCAAAGGGGCTTTATTGCTTCATTCCTGATGCCCAACCAAATTCTTTCTTAGAATAGACAAACTCAGCATCAAGAAAATCATGTGTGTCTACATCTGAATTGTCCTTCTGTCTGTCGAGGATAAGGTATACATAGTCAGAACCTGGGAGACAGCTGGTCCTTACTTTCTTTTCTACTAATATTTAATCCAGAAAGGACTCCGAATGAAGGCACGAGGGTACATTGTAAAGTAATATTTATATTCTGGAAGCCTGAGGTAGTTCCTCTTGATAACTCTGTACTTTACTTATACCTTTACATTTTTCTGGACATTTCCAATTGTGAATTTTTAAAATTTATTTTCAATTACAGTTGACATTCAATATTATTTTATATTAGTTGCAGGTGTACAGCAGAGTGGTCGGACACTTGTTTATAAAGTAATCCTCCGCCCGCCCCCCCACCCCCCGATTAGTCTAGTACCCACCTGGCACTCTATATCGTTATTGCAATATTATTGACTCTATTCCCTATGTTGTACTTAACATCTCCTTGACTATTTTGTAACTACCAATTTGTACTTCTTAATCTCCACCTTTTTCACTCACTACTCCTCTCCCATTTGTCAACCATCGGTTTGTTCTCTGTATCTATGAGTTTATTTCTGTTGTTTGTTTATTTTGTTCTTTAGATTCCACATATAAGCGAGATCATACTGTGTTTGTCTTTCTCTTTAACTTATTTCACTTAGCATAATACCTTCCAAGTCTATCCATGTTGTCACAAATGGTATGTAATTGTGATTTAACTTTTGATATTTTTTATCTTTCTTTGGCTTTACAATAACACTTGCAATTTGCTGCTGTTTAATAAATTAATATACAGCCAGATAGCTTTATGCGATGTTATGTAGAGACATATGATCTTTTTTAAACTTACGTCAAAACAGAATTTTTGTCATTTCTATAAAATATTTAGCATAAGAAATACATATTATAATGGTTTTTTTTTTCTGTGCAAAAATGTGATTTAAACATATCTTTTTTTTCTAGAATGGCTAGTTGTAAATCTAAATGCCAGTGAGCTGGTTGATGCACAAATGCATAGACTGACAAAATCAGAAAAAAATTTTCATGAAGGACCTTTATGATTATGTTAAAAATTAGAAAGGTAATCCTTAACAATTAGTAAAATAACATAAAGTAGATATTTAAAGTAATGTGGACATGTACATAAAATAAATTCAAACTGAAGTTCATTTACATTGTAATTTTAATAATCATAGATGTTTCACATGTTAATGCTAATTTAAATATGCATTTGAGGCTATAACTTAGAGAACACTGCTTTAAAAAATACGTGGTTTCAGAAGAAGTCCAAGGATACAGCCAAGTTATGTTAAAAAATATTAGAAATAACTAAAAAGTAGAGAAATAAGCCAATAGGAAGTCTGCATCCTGATCTGACCTCGATTTGCTAGTGCCTCTTGTGTCTTGCGGGAGTATACATGACTATTTCAAGGGCATGTTTACTTACATCCAATGAAATACAATGCTGAATATCTGCATTAGTAAATCCCTTCTCAACTTTTAGTGGAATCTTAAACAGAATTAACTAACCATAGCTAAATAAATGAAACCCTGGGTAGGGAAACTCTTCCATATAGTCTCTTGATTGTGGCATTAATGCAATGTTCATTCCCAACCTCTCTTCCTTGCCTGCCTCCACTAGAGAAACCGTAAAACTACCCATCTTCCCAGATTCCCTTGCAAGTTGTGATGGTCATATGATGCAGTCCTGGCTAATGGGATGTACACAGAAGTCTGCCAACTGATAGAGTGCTTTGTGATAAATAGAAATGACATTCTCAGAGCTCACTTTCCCCTTCTCCCTTCTCTTTGCCTTGACTATGGGTGTTATGCCTGGAATTGAGGTAGTCATCTTATATCTATGAGTGAAAGGTGCTCATAATAGATGCCAAACCACAGCTTTAAAACTGTTGATCCACACAACAGAAATAAGTAACTTTTTACTTTCATGAGAGGAACTTAAGCACTACTTATTTAGGGCAGTGTTAACTGAGTTTCGGTTAGAGAGGATGCACATATCTAATATACTTGTTACCTCATTACCAGAGTATCCATTTCATAGTCCATCTCTTTCTTTTTATAAAAGCAAAAGTCTTTGAACACATCTAACTCTGACATGCAAGACTTTACAAAGTTATAATCTATCCTCAGGTTTCTCGAACATTCAAGTTGGAAAATCCAACAAACATGCCTATTCTCCACCCTAATTACAAAGAAAAATAAAAGAATTAAATTCAAAACCCTAGCCGAGACAACTAGAGTGAAAGAAAATAAAGCTTCCAAAGTCACTTATATCCATTATAATATTGTTCAAATAATACAAGTTCAAATAATACAGGTGTTAATAGTACAAATGATGCAATTTCAGATGTAGGTAATACATTTAGATTATGAATTTGAAATAAGAAGATATGTGGATTTTTAAGTACAGAGTTCATATTTGTTCGCTAGAGTGAGAATAACCTTATCTCAGGTAACTTACTGAACAGACATGCAGATCGATATTCTGAATGCAGAAACTATTTCAGGAAATATCAGAAGCTATCAATTGTCAACTAATTGGGAGATTGTTTTTCTAAGTGAACAGCTATAAAATTCCAACTATTCAAATCACTGTAATCATTTTATTTGTCTTATTCTCTAGAGGGATTTTAAACAAAGCCTACAGTGATTGCTTTGTTATTTTAGATCTGCCTAGTAATTTTCCAGCATATTAAAAGACATTCAGTGTTGACGGGTAGGGGAAAAATTGGGCATGTGCCTGATGGAACTGCTCATTTTCAGTCAACATAATTACTCTGTATTAACACATCTGCTATTTAAACATCCCATTTTCGTTTTTTTCTCCCTAATAATTAACTTGATGGGATCATCGCTATTCGACTTGAATAAATACCAGAATCATTTCTATATTGTGAAAATTGTGCTACGGCAAATGAAGTGATGGGGTTTGATCTATTTAGTGTCAGTCACGTAACTCAATTGTACGACCTCCTGAAACAAAGCAAAACAAATCTGAGTCTAATTCCTAGAACATACAGCAATTTATATAATATTAGAAATATACACAAAAAAATCAAGGGATACAAACTATTTTTCCCAAGACCTCAAACACTATTTTCTAGTATGAAATATTCAATCAGTACCAAAGGCTGTCAAAATAATCTTCCTCGCCCATAGTTTTGACCACATTCTTCCCTTTCTCAAACCTCCAGGGCTGTGTGTCACCTTCTGTGTCAAATTTAAATTATTCTCACTGCTTCAGGGGCTTCCATCGACCCTTGTTGATAATGCCTTTCTCAATTTCCCCTTCCCCAACTTCATGTCCCTGTCCTGGGTGTCTCAGGAGTCCTGTCAAACTCCTCTTTGATATCAAATAAGCACCTACAACTTATCACGACCACTGCCAAACTCTTGACTTTTTTCTAAACCAGCTTCTATTTGACACAATCTGACACCTTGCTAGTTCGATGGATTTGAATAAGTCACTCTCATATCTGTGCCTCTGTTTATCATCTATAAAATGAGTTTAGTAACAATATTTCTTTGCTTACTCATAAGAATATTATAAAGATTAAATAAAAGCATATAAAGATACTTTGAAAATTTTAATTACTTTATAAAAGTAATTTTTCATGAAAATATTTTATTTAGATTCCACCATGTGCCAATCGCTATTTGTGATTGCTTCAAAGTCATGAAGTAATCTAGAGTTTTCAAAAGTGAGAATTCAGGACATTAAACTTTAGATACTCTGCTGTCAGATATGAGGACAAACGGGTGGTTTCAAACACAGCAAACATGACATAATGGTAAATATAAATGGCATAAAAGAAAACTATCTTACTTTGAAAAGAGTATTTTAAAATTTTTTGGATAATGGAAATTCAATGTCCTAATCACGAGCTATGGCGGAATTTTCTTAGACCTGTGGTAATAGCGAGTGGCTCCTTGTGACCTGACATTAGTTTTTATTCCATAGTTTCCACTTTTCCTGAGCAATAAGTAACAAGATCGCTTTCCCATCTGCCATTTTGTGGCTGAGAATAGCAGTGAAATAAGGTAAAATGTCAGTGGTAAGAAAGAGTGGTTTATGTCATTTGTAAAATATGATCACTGACTCAAATATTTATGGTGGTATAATATCCCAGAAAATAGTCTCATGCAAGTGAATTCGACTCCATGGAGTAGTAAAAGCGATTAAATTCAGAAAAAATGGTTTTGAGTTTTGGTTCCACCATAGACATATGTTGCTTAATCCCTTCATTCCTGATTTTCCTTATTTATAAAATAGAAACAATAATAACCCTTATTTTGCATAGTTGTTTAAAGAATCAAAAGCATGTGGAGGCTCTTTAAGTGATAGCAAGCTATACAGAAGTTAGTGGTTACTCAAAAATGATTATTTTTCCCCAAGAATGACAAATGAAAAATCTCTTAGTGAAGTTGCATTTCACGGTCACAAGTATTGCCGAGTATATCAGTGGTGTGCTAACAGTAATCAAGACGATCTTAGGGTGGTCTCGGTAATTCTCATAAAAGTACATGTGAGAAAATACTGTGAAAACATCTTCCCTGGTAGCAACATAGCAAACAGGTTTCAAGTCCATTTCCAGGCTCAAAGTCAAGTGACATTAAAGGAAAAAGAAACTGTAAGAGAGCAATTCTTAGGCATCTGAACATCTGAACATTCAAGATGGCTGAGGATTCTTACTTAGAAGAAATAGTTATTCCTTACGGAAACTAATCTAAATGAAATAAGAACTTAATATTCTGACAGCTAAATATAAAAAAAGAAAAGAAAGAAGGAAAGGAAAGGTGAGAAGGAGGGAGGGAAGGATGGAGGGAAGGAAAAAGATTCTTTCTCTAACCTTTCAGAAGCTAACAAGGAGAATTTGCCCCGCTAACTGCTTGGTTTAAACCAATGGAGTTTTAGGCATTGAGAGAATCTATGATCGCTGAACATGTTGGAAATAAGCCAGAGAACTTCAAAATTTGACATTTTTAAAGAGGAAAATGAAAAATGCAAAAGTCTACCAAACGATGCCACGACATTGAAAATTGTATATATTTAATTCTCTGGTATGCAGCTAAGAGTCCTTAAGTCCAAGATCTAGCCAACGTGAAAGGGGGAGAAGAAACTCAGAAGTCATCAGAAGAGAATCCTGGAGAGTCAAGGGTAGAAATTCCTGGAAGAGGATGGGCCTTTCTTGCCTGAGTGGGACTGCTCTGCGGCTGTGTGTTCAGGCTCTGTCATCGCACTGTCTAGGTTCCGCTCTGGCTTCTACTTTTACCAACTGCATGGACTTGAGCAACTTACTAAACACCCGTGAGGATAATAACACCTTCTTCACAGGGTGGTTTTGACAAATACCTGAAGCTATAAAGTGCTCAAAACAGCACCTAGCACAAAATAAGCGCATGGTAAATATCAGCTACCATTATTGTTAAGTACTACCATGACAACTGCTATAATTATCATACCCGTTGTCATCATTAGTACTATTATTTGTCCTACATGTGGAATTGTGTTCTTTGGAGGAGTCAGAGTACAGGAAGAAAGCCAAAGCTTCTGTTAGCTCTAAAAAGAAAAATCCCTGTCGCAAGCCTTTTAAAATAGTTAATACCATGAAAGAGACTGCTAATCCCAATGTGAAGAGAGGCTGCTTTCTCAATAAAGGGAGTGTACACTTCCATTATTTTAATTAATACTGATAAATCGGTTTCACTCAGGGTATGTGCTTATTGTAGAGGGAAAAATATCATTTTCATATATGAGATACTTGGTGCTACCCACAATAACTTTTGGCCATCAAAAAATTTTCTACTACCTTGGGGCAGTCATTTTAGAGCTGTAGAATCGAAGAGAAGTTCCTCTTGTTTTAGGAAGTTTTCATGGTAATAATGTGTGAGGCAGCCGTGCTAATAGAACGTGGAGTCTGGAGGATGAGATAAGTGGGAGAAAACTTTATAACTTTTAAGATCCTTTCCAATGCTGAGACATCATAATTATCTGGAAGAGGATAACAGAATAAAATTCAGGGTGAAAATAATTCTGACATGAAAATATAAGTAATAATCATTTATTGGATCCTTTATATGAAAGGGTAGGTGGTTTGCTACCTAATGAATGGAATCTCATTTAATTACTCTAGCAATCCTAGAAGATGGGTTTCGTTAACCTCGTTTTACAGGTGAGGAAACTGAGGCACAATTTGGAGATGCCTTTGAAGAGAACCAAACACTCTAGAACTGAGAGCACCATTCAGGCTTCTCAAACCCGAAAGCCCTTTCTACACTGTGAAACTTCTATGAGCCCCTCCTCCATGCCCGTCCTGCCCTTGCCTACCCTTTGCCTTCGGCAGCTCATTCAAGCCTTAGGACCACACTCATAGAGGAGGAGACTGAAGCCACAGAGAATCCCCAGAGAGCAGATTTTGCATTCATTATCAGCAACACAAGGAAAGATGCTTTATGAGTTTTTGATTTTCGGGCCACAAGGAATGTCTTCCCTAAATTGCTGATTGAATGTGGTTCATCTCTTTAGCTGGGAAACCTGTTGAGCAAGGAAGTAGGAGTGTGTGATAGCTTAGCACCCAAGCTCTAAAGTCAGACCGCCTGCCTTTGAAGCAAGGTCAAGCATCCACCTGCTGGTGAACTTGGGAACTTTCTTTTTTTGGATCCTCTTATTTCCTCATCTGAAAACAATGACCCCCAAGAGTTGTCATGAAGATTAACTGAGGTAAGTCACATTAAACTATCAGAATAATGCCTGGGACGTAATAAGCACTCACAAACACTGACTATTGTCGTCATCGTTATTGTTGGCCCAGAGGACACTAGAATACATTTTCTCAACATGTGGTTCTTACCACTCTGCACCAGAATCTCCGAGGGCAGCACACCTCAGACATGTGCTAAACATGCTAAAAAGCACATTCTAATTTAGTAAGTTTGGAGTGAGCCCTGAGATTTCACGTTTCTCACAAGCTTGTAGGGGGTCTAGGACTGCAGGGACCAGCTCACGCTTTGAGCAGCAAGGAACTAGGATGCTTCATTAACTGCAGAAGCTGGGGCCCTGCCGCAGACTGCAGGGAGAAGGCCCAAGGGACCAGATGTTTAACTGGCTCTCAAAGAGATTGTAGGGCACACGAAAGCTTGAGAAGGCCATGAGAGAGGCTTCGGTTGGTTCTATTAACATTATTTGACAGTGCAATTCACTGGAGACACAGCCTGATCAAATTCTTGTTTCATCATTGTGACTTCAGGGTAAAATGCTTCTGCTGCTGAGATGCCCTCATCAATTTCTGTAACAGAGGTAATGAATCTGTTTTCCAAACAGAGTAAGTACATAATCCTTCTCGATTTACTAACATAATTCACTAAATATTAAGGAGCATCAGCAAAGGCATCCTTTCTGCAAGCTCAACTAAGTAGTCATTTTCTAGCACAAATATTAGGGTTAAATAAAGAATGTTATTACTGGTTGACAGCTTAAGTTAGTTTCTATTTTATATCAACATTTTCTTTTCCCTGTTTCTTTGTGTGTTTTTTGTTTGTTTGTTTTGTTTTGTTTTGTTGCATATAGCATTATATTTTTTAAGATTCTTTTGCTTTGATTCTGGATAGTTTAAGCTTAAAAAGGCAATTTATTGAAAGGATATTGGGGAAGCAATCTAATGGAGATTTCAATAATCAGTCTCTTAGTAGGGCGGTGATCAGGGCAGCTCATCAAGTGACTCTCCACCTTTGTTTATCCAGGGCTGTCCCACTTTTAGCACTGAGAGCCTCAGGTTCTGGGGAATTTCCTCAGTCCAGGACAAACATATACCTGGTTACACTGGCAGAGATCTTGAAGAAGACTCTCTGACTAGCAATTAATGCCAGTCGGATCCAATAGTTCCTATTCTTTGTCTTTCTCCAAATTGAATCGGCTTGGGTCAGATGTGTCTACCTCTGTCCCAATCAGCTATAGACAAAGAACAAATTGCACCAAACCCCGCCCGCTTCATCCACTGAAGGCCACTCATGTGAGACAAAGACCAATTCTTAGAGAAGACAGAATTCAGACATGACACCGAAGGATGTCTTTTACAATCTCTCAGAAGGTGTCTCTGATTACCTTGTAAACTCAATTTTCCTTTGCTTTGCTTTCCCAATGCACCAGGGAGTCATGATCCACTAAAATCAGCCATGCCTCATTAGATCAGGGCAGAGAGCTTGGTTGTGACAGAAAACAAGGAAAATGTGACTGACATTCATTAAACACTTACTCTATGCAACTGATAGGTAGGTAGGTAGGTAGATAGTAGGTAGGTAGGCAGATACATAGGTAGATAGATAGATAAATTTATTGGGGAAAAAAAACAACATTGATGTAGCTTCTATTGCATCATTTTATAGATAAGGTAACTGAAACTGCCTTCAGTTCTAAAGGCTAGAAATTTAATAAAAATTTTCTGGCTCTAAACCAATTATTTCTCCATAATATTCTTTTTTTCTCTCTCTCTCTAACCATCCTCCCTTACTCTCTCATGCTTTCTGCCCCTCTCTCTGTTTATGGTCATATGCATGTGATAGTCTTACGAACATTGTCTTGTATATATTTACATATTTTATAGATGTAATTGTTTATTCTTGCCAGTTAGGATTTTCCATATTAGGCTAAGGGAGAATAAATAAATTAGCTAAATTGTACATTCAGTAAGTGGAAAAATTTTGACACTGCAGATTAGATCCAAATCTTTTGATTCTACGCCATGTCCTCTTCCCATCCATATCACTGTCAGACTTTCAAATACCTTATTTTCTGGAGGTCAACGCAGAGAATAGAAAACTGACCTTGTTTTTATATCTGTGATAATGGTGACAGAACTTCTTCAGTGCCTTCTCTAGGTAAAGCATTTGCTACCCTTTTTATTTGGTATTACCATCAAATAAAAAAACTTAGTCACAGGAGCATTAAACAGTTTCCCTAAACCTATTCAGCAGAAGAAAATGGATGGAGCCAACATTTGAATCTAGATCCATCTGCTCCAAAAGACGTTGTTTTTTCCAGTTTGCCAAAATATATCTTTACAGTCAGATCAAGATTTACTTACATATTTTATTAGTCTAAGCAAGTTTGAATGATGGTGCATTATTTCTCTATATTGAGATAAGTTTTCTTTGCTATGCTGTTATATTTATGAGTACAGTTATATCATAAAACTTGGTTCAATTTTCATCAATCTACTTTCCATCTATATAATTTTTTTTACTTTATATTTCTTTAACTCAACTCATTCTTTAAAATTAAGCCTTGTCCTAAGAATAATATCCATGAAATCACAGATGTGATATACTTGTTACATAATTTCTAAAACACATTAAAATAACATATAAATATTTAAAAATTTATTTACTACTTGTGGCAAGGTTCAGATAGCTAAACACTATATGAAACGGTGATTTTTCTATTATAGTATTTTCTTTGTCAACTTTGCTAAAGAAAAGGTTGATGTCTTCTTTTCTATAATGTCACTTTATAAATTCAAATAATTTAATAAAGGGCATTCAGTAGATGCTTGGTCTTGAGAAACTTTGCATTTACTGCTTTCATTTTTTAGCTACTCTTAAGATATGTCTGAATCTATTTCCAAGAGAAGCAGGCAAGCTCAGGAAGCTTTTTTTCAGGGTAAATTATCCTGATCCAGCTTCTACAGCTCCATGTAGATTTGTTGTTATTTGATTATTGACAAGTAGCCCTCGTTCTATCCACGTAGCTGGAGGAGTTGTTCCATCACAGAGTTACATGTGGTTCATTTTACGGGATGAATTACAGAGGATGAAGCTATTCATAAATTTATAGATTCCCAAAGATTTCGGATATGTTAAGAAGTCTAAGCAATCCCTCTTCATATTATACTTCTTGTTTACCCCGGGGATCCAGGCTGACCTGAGCCTATTCTACATCTGTTCTCTTTTCCACATTTCAAATTAGTCAAATTCTGAATGTGGTGATCTCTTTTGGCCTTCCCATTTACCCGCTTCAGTTGTGTAAAAAAAGAAACATAATATATGTTGTATCTAACTTTACCATTTTCACTCTCCTTCCATTTTTACTGTCTGCTTCATATATATATATAAAATCTTTCCTTTAGTGGAGTATAGGTTTCTTCCTTTGCTTCCACTTTCATTTCTCACTGAACGAATCAGTTTTCAACTTTTGATCATTTGTTATCTCCTGCCACTTCTCCTGGACCGCCCCTAGCAGCCTGACCGAGCTCTGGGCTGTATTCCATGATCTCTTTTAATTCTTTGTTGGAGGCTTGCTGGCCCTTTCTCTTTACCTCCCTGCCATGTTTAATGCCTTTTAGCATTCCAGCTATGTTTTTCAGAATTCTTCCAAAATGAGATGAAAAATCACATCTCCAGCTGCCAATTCTCAGTAAGCAATCTTTCTAGATAATCTTTCACCATCATTTACTATCTCAATTCCTCATCTTGCAAGCTTCTCCCTCCATAAAATGAACCACATAAAACAATTAGAAATGTCTTTATCTTAATAAGAAATCTCTTCTGGTATTGGAGAATGATGGGGATGGAAAACAATAGAATGTAAACAATGCAAGACTAGTTCATTTACGCAAATAAAAATCAGATTAGCTGGCCGGCACCGCTCTTTCCTGTAGACCTGCCTCTTGTAGAAAGTAAAGGCATATGGAAGATGCTGGAGTATTCAAGGTTGGCATATGGCAGTCTCAGAACAAGGTTAATCAAAAGCAAATGCCAAAATCATCTCATATAGAGGATGGCTAATGACGTACTCCTTTATTGCTCCATGTAAAAAGAGAATATGTTCTCAAAGATGACATTCTCCAAATCACATATAGACACACACAAAAATAAAGGAATCATTACTTATTCCTATCTCAAGTCTTGCCTGATTCTCTCAGTAGCATGTCATCTAAGTTCTTACCCTCCATCTTATTCTATATGAATCTATTCTACATGCAAGTGTCGCAGCGACCCCCTTACCCTGTAAATGTGAGCACATCTATGTCCTACCTAAAGCCTTTCACATGTGACCTAGAGCAATGAGTACTACACCAAGAGCTTCAGCTGACTGGCAGTAAGTGTTACATGAAAAACTGTGGTGGGCATAAATCGCACAGCCATGTTGCCAGGTCTCATGTTAAGTTCATGATCACTAATCTAAGAGCCCTCATGTTGCCTTACCATCAGACCACATGATGGTAGACGACTGGTTCATGTCGTCTGTCATCTCAGATTACTGATACCTGCCCCATCCTCAGTCTCAGCTCAAAACCTCCTGAGAAATTAAAAGCAAACAAAAAAGGAATTCCTCTAGTTTCCACAATGGCACTCACCTAACTTCATCTATGCTCGTATAGATGAAGTTCTAAACCCACTCTTACATAAAATAAGTCCCCCAGCACATCCTCTCACTTGCTACAGGCATCCTTCCTCTTCCCCCTGCATCAGCATTGTCTTTCATCAATATGGGAACATGCTGCTATTCTGTTTTCATAACTACCATCGTTACCATCATCACCATCAACACCATCGAAGCCTCACTTATTCTCATTTCCCCTCCAGCTACTGTCCCAAACTTACTGAAAGAGTTCCTGGGGTCTCTCTCTCTTCAATTTCTTTACCCCAACTCTCTCTTGAAAAATATTTCAATTAGGCTTTCAACGCCATACTCACCAATACTGCTCTTGTTAAAGTCACCAATGATGTCCACTTTGCTAAATCTCACGGCCACTTCTCAAGCTGAGGCTCACCTGACCATCCGCAGTATTTACAGGGTTGAATACTCCATGGATTTAAATACCATGTAAAATGCTGACAGCTCCCAAAATTACATCTCCACGTGGGCCCTCTGGACTCGCGTGCCCAGTTGCCTACTTGGCATTTCCACCTAAATGTCTCCTAGGCCTCGCAAGCTTCTCAAATTCAAAACTGAGCTTCTGACAGTTCCAATTCGAAATCTCCCCCTTCTTCAGTCTTCTCTCATTTCAGTACAAGCGAATTCTTCTAATTGCAGAGGTCGAATACATTATTTTCTTCTCTTCTCTCACACTCTACATCCAGGCTAGAAGTTCACCTGTCAGAACTGACTGAAAAGTGTATTCAGATTCCAACCTCTACTTTCACGTCATTCTGAGCCCTGTCCACTCAAGTTCGAATTACCGCAGTAACCTTCCCACTGGCCGCCCTGCTTTGTTTCCTTTCATCTCTTCTCTGTAGAGCAACCAGAGTGGTCCTTTGCAAACTCAGGTTGGATGACATCCCTCCTCTCATCCAACCCTCCAATGGCTTCCGATCCTAAATCCACAGATTTGGTAAAAACCAAAATCTTGCAGAGGCCTGCAGTGCCTTGTATGATTTGTCCCCATCTCATCCCTCTAACTGGCTATCTCATCTCTCTTCTCTCTGCTCATTCTATTCTGGTCCTTGCTCCAATTCATAGGCTTCCTCCTGCCTCAGGGCATTTGCACACACCTCCCCCTCTCTCTCTCTGCCTCAGCGCTCTCCCTCCCACCCAGCATTTGCAAGGTTTGCCTTTTCACCTTTAGTTTTTACCTGAATGTCATCTTTTCAGTGAGAACTTATTCAACTGCAACTCTCCTGGTTAGAGCCCATTCCTGCCCCACTTGTCACCCCAGCATTTATCATTACCTAATTCATTCTACTCTTTAATTATTTTATTTCATTGTTGGTGTCCTCCAGTGGGACATAAGGTGCATGAGATCAGGGACTTTTGTTAATAATCTGTGCCTAGAATGTTGCAGGGAAAAGAGAGGAGCACTCTACAAACGCTTGTTTAACGAAAGAGGAAATGAATGAGTTTAAAAATAAATGAAAGAAAGAAACAATTGCAAATGCCAACTTAAACAAATTTAAGCCAATTTATTTACTACCAGATTTGTTAGGGCTCTTTAATTAGATAACGTGGTTTATACATATCCTGGGGGAAGATGAGACAAACCTGATGTTTCCCACACACATTTGATTTCTGATCGATCGGGGCATCTTTTGGGATGTGTTCTTTATACCTGTGCGCCTCAAAATGTGGTTTGTGGACCGGCATTGATTCACAAATTATTGATTACTTATGTGCAATAAGAAAAATATAGAAATCGAGAGCAAAAATTCAGAAAATCTTATAGCAACTTGACATGGCTGCCAAGAGCATTATCAGTGGGTTTTTGTTGATTCTCATTTAATTTTTCTAGTCATTTACCATTATTATGTGTTTAATAGTATCAGCTCATGACAGATTAATAATAATAAAAACAATAACAACAACAAAAATCTGGTCCTTACCAAAGATGATTTGAGAAGCACTTCCTTAAGGCATACTTTGGGAAAACATAGGCTAAAGTGGCAAAGTATAAAAAAGCAATTTAAGATCCAGCCACCACTTTTGTTTCTAGGCTACTTTCTTGCTATTTCCCCAGTTGCCAACTGAGTCAGCATGGTCTTCTGTGCCCTGCTTGTACCCAGGCTGTTCATCTGCCTGAGAAAGACTCTGTCCTCCTCAGCTGCCTCGTGTACTTCTAATTATCCTTCAAACCTTAGTTCAAAGGCTAATGGTTCTATGAAGAACCCCATGAATCCTCTACATAGACTTGGGCTGCCTTTCTGGTAACCTATTCCCCAACTTAATGCCCTTCTCTCGAATCATTCTCTTAACCACAAATACACATCGACTATCCATGTGCAGTGTGTGAAGGTTGATGGTCTCAGCGATAGATAAAATCAGTACAAATTCTTGACCTTGGGAGTTCACTCTCTAGCAAGCACAACATTGCCTACTAATTAATTATTCAGAATTTATGTTTAACAGACTTATTGAGATATAATTAGTGTACTATATAATTCACCTATATGATTTAATGGTTTTGCATGTATTCACAGAGTTATGCAACAATCACCACAATCAACTTTAGAGAATTTTCATCATCCCTCAAAACCCTGTACCCCTCAGCAGGCCTTTCCTTCTCATCCTACACCCCACCCCTGGGAAACCATTAACCTACTTTCTGTCTCTATAGATTTGCTGGTTCTGGACATTCCATAAATCAAATCCAAGAATGCTGACCTGTTCTTTCATTCCATCCAACAGCTGCAAACAACTGACACTTTGGGGCAGTGGGGCAAAATGGCTAAGGGTAGAGTATCTCCTCTTCCTGCTTCTCTGGCTGTCAGCTGGAATTCCGCTGACAACCTACCTAGCCCCACACTGCTGCTAGAAATTAGCACTCTGCTCCTACAACACTCAAGTTCACCATGACGCTTTATATTTTATTTCTCCACCCTTTTGAAGATACTGCTCTCTGAGACCAGGATTACTGTCCTGCCAAGTTCTGTTCTTTCTGTATTTTCCTATTTCTTCATCATGATCCCCAAACCTCTTAGAACTCAGCTGAAATTATAGACAGCCAACACTGAACTCCAGGGTCTTAACCACAGTGTTCACAAACAGGCAGTGGATACATATGACCTGTACTGAGACACTTAAGAAAACTTAGAGTGACTCAACACTGACCCAGATGGTCCCTTAATCTAGGCCAGATGGCAAATTGATCATTAACCTCATTTTGATGAACTTGTTTTTTTCCAAAACGCACTATTATAATTAATTATCTGCTATTTGGCATTTTATCAATAAATACCATACATTAACTAACATTTTCACTGCCAGTTCAATGACAATTAATTATCACGGTAATAACCTATGGCACTAAATGATTCTGAAATCACTTCAGAATACAGAGAATAGAGAAAGTGAGAATAAGAGAGAGAACGAGACAGAGAAATAGACAGGTCAAATCATGCTCAGCACAGTGAAGAAACGTAAGGCACGAAGCATCACTTCTGCCATCTCCTGGAAACCCCATCCCACATGCAGAAATACCCCACATAACATCAACTAAGGGGGCTCCCATGTAATAGCAAGTAAATCAACATACTTTAGATACTTTAGAGTTGGCTAGACTTTTCCAAGAAGCATACCCCTCTCTTTATCCCAATGTCATCGTGTGCCCCATCCTGGCTAGCGGAGGTGGTGCCAACTCATCTAATCCTGGAAGAAACAACACATTGGTCGTCATCATTTTATTTACCACTGTACACTAGAAAAAGAAAGAACCTTCCTTTCTCTAACTCAAAGGCTTTTTGGAATAATTGGAAATATTTTCTAAAATAACAGCATGGTCTGGACCTAAATGAGGGAAAATAATTAAAACAAGCCAGATACATTAACTTTCCTTTCAGGTTTGACATTATTTTTATTTGTATTGCTTAAAGATTATTAATTCTATGGCAGGATTGGTGCCCTATTGGGTTCATGGTAGGTATTCAAGGCATTTTGATTTGATTAAGAAAGCTAATCAAAGTGAAGAAATGTGATAAATGCCTGAATGAGGTATCTTTCCAGCTTGAAAAGTTTCTCTGGATTTGGACTTACTGTGGGAGCTTATATAGCCTGCTTATTTGTTTGTAGACACTATGCCCCAGTATGTGCAGCTTTCCCTGGGAACTGGAGTCAAGGGAGTCACTTGAGAGCTACTGGGTTAGAAAGAACGTGCTGGACTCAAATCGAGGCCATCGCCCTTCCCAAAATGATCCATGGAAAGAAGCGGCAAAAGGGAAATATCTTCATGAACACGTACTTAGATAGAGCACCTTACAGAATTCACAGGAGACGTGACTGAGGAGGTTATAAAATTTACGATGCGATTTTTAGAATTGAGATTTTTGAGACTCCCTGAATCCTGCTGTGTCACATTCATTGTGACTTCTGAAAGTGTGAAGGCCGTTGTGACTCATTTCTGGAGTTCCCTCTCCCACTTGGCTGTCTCCAGCTAGCATGCTGCATTGCTAGGTTAGATCCTTAAAGCCAGGTGGCTCAGGTCGCTGAACATGTGGCCATCTTGACCAAGTAGAGCCACAAAACCTTAGGAAATGTCCTGCTACCTCATCATTGTGTGAAGAGAGCCTTCAGTAGTATCAGCAGACTCTGAAAAATCCTGCTACACAGAAAGCTGGTATTGATGGGAATGAACCTAGAAGATCTGCCCCAGAAAGTCTCTTAATGAGAGTTATAAACAGGAGAGACTGACCACCATCCAGAAAGTTTACTGGAGGAAATACAAGATTATATAATCACATGGCTGATTTTTTTTCCAAGATGAGTTCTAAGGGGTGAAAAAGAGATATTCCTAGATAAAGAGCCAAAAAAGAGAAGAAAACCAAAAGATTGGGATGAAGAAAAATGATCAGACAGTTACTAGAAGTAAAATGCACTAGGATAGACAATAAACATCAGCAAGAATAAAGAAGAGGCCAATGTGTGAGAAAGACCTGAGCTCATGTTCCTGCCTAGCAGCGGGAAAGAATCAGGGCAAGGCCAGCAAGGGAGCTTCTACTGCAGAGTATAAGCTCAGGACTTCCACTGCAAGAGTACCAGCTCTGAACAATACCCTCCATCACCAGTGCAGAGCAAGCAAGGCAGACCCACTCCCAAAGGAAAACACTTCAGATCAAGAGAAAGCTGGTAGGTTCTACTTTGATTTCTTATACTATGTGGTATAGCCTTGTTTTGTTTTGTTTTTGTTTTTGTTTTTTGCACTGTAGACTTGCAATAAATCCTAAATATGGTGTGGGTTGTGTAGGTGGCTTTTCATTTCTATGTCCTAATTTATTGGGAGTAGGATCATAGTGGTAGCTGCATGCCTCTGGATGTGGAGCCACCCAGAGATGAGAGGGAATCTAAGGTGTCCATTCTCATTGCGACCTTTACTAAGAGTTTGGAAACTGTTTTTTGAACAAGTTTCTCTTAAACTATATGATCGCTAAATTTGGATGATGTGAGTCTCATTGGCTGACAAAATTTAATTTAGTTAAATGAACTCTAACTCTTCAAAAAAATAAGTCGGTTCACCTTTCTGTCTGTGTGTTTTTTAATTCTTAAAGCAAAATAGTTTTCTCAGATTTGTGTCTTTGTATAAGTTTGTCTGCCTCAAATTTTTCAACATCGTTGTTTACACACGGCCATAATTCTCTAAAACCATTTTGTCCTTCTAAATGTGTAGTGTAAAAAACATGCAAACAGAATAAAAATTCTTAAATCTACAGTGTTTTATTATAGCCAATAATTCTTTTTTTAAAATTGATTTTGGATTTCTTCACAGGTTAAAAATCAGTATAAAGTAAGTTTTTTACAAGGAAAAAATATCCTTTAAATATAAAATATACTAGAAGGCAATCTCTTCCTTTAAAAAGGCTATTACAAGCATCTTTTAAAATAGAATCCTTTACTTTCCTTCCAAAGAGAAAGCTTTGTAAAAATTATTTGGGAAAGAAAAACAATTTTCCTGGTGACAGATAAGATTTTTCAGACAGCTCCTCTACTGCCCTCTACAGCTCAAGAACAAAATAACAGCTCTACTTTGAAGACAGTATTCAATGTATTCAATTGAAATACCCAAATTGTCAAGACCCCAGAGATCTCATTGGTTCCTGGTCTCAGTGCAGTGTGGCCAGGCACATCTGCTTAAATGTAAGGTTTACATTTAAGATACAACTCGATACAAAATAGAGAACTAATAAAGCAGGCAATCTCATCCCCCAGATCAGAGTTATTAAGTAGGTCCTAGCTATTCACATTTTAATACATGACCTAATCATACAAGTAGCCAGACTTTTGCGTTTTGAAAATAATCAGTCCTTTTGGGATGTTCATAAATGGTGTTTTTATGTTACCTGTGTCATGGTTATGACAGAAATATATTATAAGAAAAAGCAGAGGACAGTATGGGTAATACTGGAAAGGACCGTTAAGAAACAGTACATAAAACCTTGTTTTAAAAGGTGAAATGTGTTGCTCCATGACCTCATTTTAATAATGGACATTGGAACAGAGTGGGATCTGGGGGCTTTATATGCAGTCTGATTTTTAGAACCTGAGAGCAGAAAGGAAAAGGCAATATTGAACACTTAGTGAGCCCTGACTTTGCACTAAGTACTTTTATGTACTTTTCATAAACATGGAAAAAGTCATTTCTATTTTAGCAGATGAGAAAATTGAACTTCAGAAAAAATACGGCATTTGGTCGAGTCATAACAGGTAGTAAGTGGTACAGTCAAATGCAGGAAGGACAGACAACTGTCCTAGACATCGATGCAGCACCCTCCCCTGATTCTAGGCCCTTCATGTAAGAATTTCTGGGGGCAGGACCCAGAAATCTGTGTTTCAGCAAGCTCTGCAGGGGATTCAGGTATATGCTCAAGGTTGAGAATGAGGTTTGGATAAGTTCTTTAATTTGTTTCCTTAGCACATGCTCTGGGCTACTTTCACTGTCAGATGCATTTGACAAGCCTTGCTTTAAATATGAAGGGGAAACTTTCACCATAGAGTCAATACAAGTTATTTTCCTCTGTAGCAACATATGATAATTCAGAGTCTCTTCCCTTATTATAGCAATGGATTGAAATAAGCAGTAGACTACCAATTCCAGAGTCCTAGTAGGTTTGATTTCCTTACTCTGGGTCGACTAAGAAAATTGGGCAACTTAAGGTAGAAAATTAGGGAGGAATAATGAGCAAATTATTGATGATCCTTATTTCTACGTTTCTATTCTAGAAGGTGAGCATTTTATATTTTGACATTATATAAATGAAGCAGGATGCCTTGCTTTAAATTTTCATTGTGTGCTCAGATGCCAGTCTTGGCCAGTATTTGTATATACTAGTTCCTGTGGGTGGCAGAAGAAGGAATAACACAGTCACATGCAGTCTATTTACTTTGCTTTTTCATAAGAGCTTGATAACCACTATTTAACTTTAATCCCACATCACACTTGTGGGAAAATTATTCTTTCACAGGTAAGGACACAGGTTCATCCAGGTACCTGCTTAACTGGCAAGATTCTAACAGAATTCCTTCTGTCTCAGATTTGGCATTCTAGTGGGAGAAGCACATGGCGTCCCTCTTAATCGAGAAAAAAAGAGTACCATAATTGAGTTTATACCCTAACGATGTCGAGTAAAAACTCTGGAAGGTCTTTTAATAGATTTCTTGACAAACACACACTATATTTAATTTTGTTGCTTGCACTTGGAGAAAGGAAATAAGAAACACTTCCTGAACTGAAAAACATATGCATCTCTACTGTGTATGAATTCACTTTCTACATTGAATCATCATAAAAAATGACAATGCTTTATGTGGCAGAGGTGACTTTAAGTTCACCAAAATTCATGAACCCTCTTCCATAATATGGAGTTGCTGTAGGCAGCGGTTGCCAGTCACTGGACTAAACCTCCCAGCCATCCTTACATGCATATACGGCCATCTGACTAGTTCTTGCTAATGGAATGAGAGTAGAAATAATGAGTATCAGGTTTAGGGTGAGGTAGATGAGAAGCAAGTATGTTTTCTTCAGCTTTTATTTCCCGTCCACTGAATTCAGAGGACCCTGAGTTCCTAGGAGACAGTCAAGCAACAAGGCGGATGGAACCTGAATTCTTGAATCGTGAGAGAGGGGAAAATCTCCAGGCCACCAGGAATGCTCAAATTGAACAGTTCCCTGAGTAAGAAAACCAAAATTTGATTGTGTTAATCTCTTGAATTTTAGAATTTTGTATATTACTGCAACTATCAATATCTTATTTAATGCATTTTAGTTCCTCTCTTAGATGATACTTTTATTGAAGGGGATTTCTGTATTTGGAAAAGTATAGAATATATAGTTTCATGAGCTGAGTTCTTTATGTGTAGATTTTGAGGAGCCTAGTGGGTTTTCCTCCTCTTTGTTCCTCTTCCAGTGGAATACTGATTAGAGTGAGTGCACAGCTCAGATAGTTCTGGGTCCAATCTTAGGCTTTTCCATTACTAGATGGGTGAGTGCAGGCAAACTGATGACCCTTTCACCTCTTCTGAAAAATAAGGATTAAACAAAGCCCTATACTCTGAGATTATTATGAAAATTAGAATTCATATTTGTAAATTCCTGCTATAATACCTGGCTCAAAACAATGATTAGCAGTTGGTAGATTTTCAATAATATTCGCTGCTACTTCTCAGGGGAGAATTATATTATACTGCCCCATTATTATTGGTTTTGGTGATGCGACTTGCTACAGTCAATGTAATGTAAATGAAAAAGATGTGTCACTTACAAGTGGAAGCCTGATCTCTTCTCTTTCTGACATGATGACTGGCAATATTCGAACTCGAAATTGCTCCATAACTTTGTATCCTAAAAGGAAGATGTCAGAGCAAAGCCACAATTGTCCCACAATGGAACAAATGACACATAAGATATAGGGACTTGAGGTCCACTTGTTACTGCAGTATAACCCAGGTTTTCTGACAAATGCATCAAATATATATTTCTCAATCATAGAATATGGGAAATTAAATTTTCTAACTCTTCACCAAGAGCCAGGGTGTCTAACCCTTTCTCCCTTGTCTCCTGTAAATGACCACTAATAAAAACAACATAGGTTCTGTCCTGCTCCATTTTCAGGAGAGGTCGTGAGACTTACAGAGAATGAAGTATTTCCTGATGGGAGGTGAAAAGAGTTTAAAAAAGAAACTGAAGATGAGATCTGATTTCTGTGCTGTCCTTTGGAGGTTCATATTTAATGAATAGAAATGATTAGACTTTACAGAAATTCAATTTGCATTATTTTATTAGACTATATAACTTTAGCGAGCACAAACGCAAGTTTGGATAAGAACCTCAGACTTTAGAGTGAGGCAAAAGTCAGTATTTGGAGAAGTCACATGGAGAATAACACAGAAAATTCAGAATTTTAATTTAAGGCTGTGAAGTAATAGAACTTGATAGAAAATTGACATCTCTAGAATCATTCTAAATTTTACAAACAAAAATGGCAGAAGCCTAGGGTTAAAATACTGCCTTTAGTTACTATCATTAATTATATTGATGAAAAATATTTGCTGAATTTCTACTTTAAAAAAAGCAGGCAAGATGAAAAAACAAGAGTATCTGAGAATTTTGTCAATTACTCTAACTTTCCCATCGTTATCATTTCGGGTTTGGGGGAGGGGAACGGCCTCAGTACACCTAGCAATCTGCTGCTCTACCGTCTTATTGACTCAGTCTGCAGATGATAAAATCACTGTTTCCATGCTGATTTTATTATAATCACAGTGAAAGATAGAAGAGAAATTCACTGATGTCCACGTATGTGGGTGATGCATGCCACAGGCAATGTTCTTACTCTATGGGGCATTCTTTGCAAAACCAAAGAGTTATTTTAAAATCATATATTGTGGAAGTCTCCCTACCCTTCCTTAAAAAGAATGCCTTTTCCCAATAGCATCATCTACCATGATTGTACCTTGACGCAGAGGCTGTCCTTGGTCAGGTAAAGGTGAAAAAAGGGGCTGGACAGAGAAAGTGGCAGAGCCTTTGTGTGAGGAGGAAGCCAGCTGCCTTCCATACATTTTCCTCATGTTCCTTTTACACTATATTGTAACATTTTTATCAGAGGCTTAACTGACATGATGCCATTCTATTTTCTCTGAAACATTGTTAAAAGGCACACTCTAAAGAATATGTACTTCTCTTTTTATTTCAATGTGCTTCATAACTTGTTAAGCGTTTACACATTAGAATTGCAATTTACCCCCAAGCAACACTGCATTCAAGTTGATCCTCGTCTTCATCTTGCAGATGAAAGGAAGCTTAGAGAAGACACTACAGAAGTGATGTGGCACTCAGGCCACTGCCCCTACAGCCCATACTACATGGGAAATGCCACCACCCACCTATGGAAGCAATACTGAGAGCTTCAATACTTGATGAGTTTCAACACCGTTAACTGAATCTCTTAACAAATGCAAGTTATAGGTTAAAATGGTCTTTAAAACCACAATTTAATTTTCCAACGATCAAAAGACAGGGTTATATTTAATACGAACCACCCTTGGTACATTTTTCAAAGACACTTTTTGGGTGATGAAAAACAAGTTCCCAGCTCCATGGCTTACAAAATACTCCAGAACATTCCTTGAAATGCAAATTCAGCTATATTGCAGCTGCAAAATGAAAGCTTTGTGAAACTCTGATATTACAGTTAAGAGACTATTAATCTCCATTTCACTAGTGATTTCTGATTTGGGCTTGTAAAAATTATGTTCACATTTTTTACTCAGTTCTAGAAGAACTTTAAAAATCTAGATGGCATACCTATGTTTTTTAATTTTTTATTTCCACAAACCTCACTTAAAAATCATAAACCATTTTATCATGAAAATCATCTTTTTCTTCAATGTTATGCTATTAAATTCTATTTCTGCAGTGCCTTCTCACGGACTAGTTCTTTAGAGAAGAAAAAATCATATTCTCATTGCTTTTCATCTAAAGACCCAGGATGTTGTTGCTTTCTAAATTAATGGAGCTTGGTTCAAATCTAGTACTTCATTAAATTAACGTCTCCAGTTTAAAAGCAAAAGGAAGAATTCACTTCAGATGTTCCTATCTTCATTTGAGAGTCAACGATATTCTGTATTTTAAAGAGGCAAAATCAGATGAAAAGTAATTATCTATCACCTATTTATCCATCATCTATCTCGATCTATTATCTATCATATATCCATGTACCAATCATCTATCATCTGTATATCTGAGTTTCTCAAAACATTGTTGAAAGTAAAATTTATTAGCCCTATTTTAAAGATTAAGACTGTGCAACACAGAAATGAGTTTGCATAGCGTCCGCGCCAGACTCGGGTTAATACTGAAGGCCAGTCAAATCGTCATCCTCTGGCACTCTGACATTCATTGTTTTCCATAAGACTCCAGCACTGAGTATGTGTGTTTGTCCCTCTCCCTGAGCGGACACTTTTCCTAGAGTGTAGGGCACGGTCTTGTTCTTCTTTGTGTTCCTGTCCCCCTCCTGCACAGCTCATTTTAACAAAGTCAGGAAGCCCGTGCAGCAGGCATTGCTCTAGGTGCTGAGGGTCAACAGCAATGCGTTCACAGCAATGCCTGACTCCCTGGGTGTGCTAGCAGAATGCTTGTCACCAGCAGTTTCTTACCGGAAGAATATTTGCTTAATAATTTTTTTAAAAAAATTAATGTGTTTTTAAATGCTCAGTGCTATAGCTCTGATCCATATGGTCAGGATATAATGAATTCGAGTCTTGTAATTTATTTTGACCACATTCTTAGAGCCAATTATTCTTCAGTATGTCTATTCAGGTTCTTTTTCTTTTGCACAAAATTATCTTTACTAAACTTTTTGCAGCTCCCTTAGGGCAACTTAAGATTGCCAAGTCATTTCTCAGGATTATGCCTGGCACCCCTAACTTAGTGTCTAAAGCAAACTTAATAAACTCATTTTATAGCCTCGCCTCTAGGACTTGATGAAAATATTATATCCAGCAACCAAAAGTGAATCCCACTGAATACCATTGATTTTTCTTGCATTTTGAAGTTAAAAATAGCCACTCTCTGGGTAGAATATCCCAGTCAACAGTATATCAATTAATCCATGTGTCATGAGGGCCAGAATTCCATAGTTTACTGAAGTATGCCATGAGGGCAAAGCCAGTAGCCTTGCTTTGGGCAAAGGAAAATGTTTACATGGCTTTCCTGGACGCTCAAAATTTGCTCATTTATGATAGGAAGGAGAGGTTGTGCTATCTGAAAAAATAATTATATGAGTTCTCACCAGGTTGTCTCAAAAATATTCGTAAACACGCTATAATTAAGTTCCTATGAATGGGCTGTGTACAGAAAGTGTGCAAGTCCCACTGGAGACTCATTTTTCAGGCTCCAAGCCAGTCTGACCCATCCTCCATGTGTCACAATCCCATCAAGTAGTTCAGCCCAAAGAATACAAGCCTTCATATTTTCCTGCACAATTTATTATAATCTTCATTCATACTTTATTTCCTTATTTTTCACTTTTTGAAATGTTATAAAACAAACATAAACAAAACCTGTCCTCAATATCTCTAGCCTTTCAGTATCAACCTGTCAGCATATCCTCCTCAACTCAACAAAGATCCCACTCTTATTTCTTAGAAAAACCTTTGCCATTCTCCTTTTTTAAGTGGGATTTGATTTTTTTTTCTTTTATCATTACTACTATTTGACATGTTTTGTTTCTTTCATGCCATGATGTGGTTAACATTTCAATTTTGAAATATTTCAAGTTAACATCAAAAGACTCAGAGTTCTAAGTTGTTTCATTATTTATTTATTTATGATTTATTTGGTCTTCTGTTATTTCTTAGGTAACACTTGTCTCAATGGAGATTCCATGTCCTCTTTCTACCTAGGGCTTGAGTCTTTTAAAATCCCAGAGGTTTTTCTGTTAATGTATCTCAGTTTGGCACATGTCACATTTGCTTCATCATCTCAGCTAAAACCAAATAACTACTTCCTATTCGCTGCTACATAATAAAATAAGGCGATAAAGCCAGTTTCTTTGATGCCTAAAAGCACAATTTTCCTTTGTGTTTTCTACAGGTGTAGTACCACAAAATCTATATTTTGGAGGAAAACAATTATTTGTAAAGGCAGAAAGTTTCAACCAACGAAAACTAACAAAGCAAAGCCAAACTAAACAAAATCATATCAAAGATTTAGCAATAAAAGAATGTGTCTTAGGTTGCTGAAGGAGCGAGGATAAAAAGATCAGGTGGCTCCCCAAATGGCCACCACTCCTATTCCAAATGCCACAGTTATTTTGGCCCCCAGGAAGACTGCTTTCCTCTCAAAATGTTGATGCAGAAAATGACCTTAAATTTTGTCATCTCTCATCTCCTCTAAAGATAGGAAAGTCCAAGAGAAAGCAAGACACTTAATTGCATAAATAATTATGTAACACACCTGCGCCAAATTGACATGCGGGTCTGCCTATAGTTGTCAAGGGGTACAGGGCACAGCTTTACTGTGTGTGTATTGGAGGAGGGGCACAGCATTCTCATAGAAGTTGATGGAAGTTATACTGTTCAAGGATATAGTGCACATAAGCTGTCCACCCGAACTCAGCAGCTTTCTAGAGTTCTTCAACTCATTAAGGTCTCCGCCACCTGCATAGCTAACATCCTACAGAAATGCCCTGCCCCGCCTACCTCGTGAACTCATGCTTAGTATTCAAGACTCAGTCCAAAGGCTACTTTCTCTTAAAGGTCTTTCCTGACCCATGCCTAGAACATAAAACAGAAACTTCCTTTTTTCTCCATCCTTCCATTGTTCCTTTCACAAACTACTCTCGCCTCAGCTTCTGGGCAAGAAGCCTTCTTACTCATTTTTGCATAAATAGCTCCTCTTATAGGGTCCGGTACATAGCAAGCAAGTTTTAATCAACATTGCATGAATAAATAAATAACAAGGTCCAGAGAGATTTTTCTACTGGGTGGCGATCTGCAAGATAATAATTATCTTTTCTCCCACTTGGTGATATTATCAAACATTTATTTCAGGGCAAGTAAAAAAGACTTGAAGGCATTCTTAGTTGTCTGAGCACATACTAACTAGCAAGGAGGCAGTTCTCAGCTATACGATCTTTACAGCTCGCAAAACACCCCTGTCAGAGCTTACTACTAAATATTACAGATGAATATTGCAACATTAAGTTTTGTGGCCATGCAAATAAAAGAGCTAGCAAGCAATATAATTAAACCACTGAGTTTTTTAAAGTGATTAAATGCTAACACTTACTTTCTTTATAACCATTCAATTATTTCTCACTGCCTAATGTCCAACTCCCTTAATATGGCCTAGAACACTACTGATAATCTAGCCCCTCTCAACCCCCACACCCAAGTATGTCACACCATACATGTGCCCAAAATTGAGACATAGACACTTCGCAGTTTGAAATTGCAACTTGCAATTACCCTAAGACAATTATTTAAATTATCTCTCAACTTCATATTCTGGTATATTTCATCACCTCAGCCAAGAATGTCCTTTCTACTTTTGTAGGACATTGAGCTGCTACTCAAAATTGTAATTTCAGTTTAAAAGCCACATGACATCCTCCGTGAAATCTCTGTCTCAGCCCCAGCAGAATCATGGGCTCCTTGCAACTTTCATGATCCCAAGTGTAAAACCCCATGGCATGTATCACAATCTTTGTAATCGTTTATTTGTCACTTTCTCCATCTATCTTTCGCCTCTTTAAAAGCAAGGATTGAGTCCTGCTTATTTATAATCAATCCACAGCATCCAAGACAAATAGTGATGGCAGCCACAAATTAGCCACTTAACCAATGAATGATGAAGGAATAAAATGGAAAGTCTGGTTCAGGCCTGACCCCAGTCACCAGTTTTGGTAAAAGTTCCCTTGCGAAAAAGTCTACTGCTGCCTTCCACCGCTGGGCCAGGCCTGGAGATTTTACCTTATAATTTGTCCTTGTCGCTTAAAAAAAATTTCAGGAAAATCAACCTCTCTGTTCTCCATGCATCTCACATAGCTAGAAATCTCAAGGCGGCTTTCTGCAAAGGTAGCAGTGGAAATGAGCTGCATCTATTTATGTTTTTTTCTTTTTAAATTAGTTTTGATGCTTTTTGATCATTACAAAGAATCTGCTGGATATTTCAGCAGTGGAAGGACCCAATGTGTGTCTCCTTTTTTACCACGAATTTTCCAGTTCCTCTCACCATGGTGTGGATCAGAGCTGCAGGCAGAGTCAATAGCTAGAAAGTATGCTTTGGGCTTGGATTAGGACACAGACTTAATAATTCTACAACTCAAAAGCAATTTCCAAAAAAAAAGAGCTGAATTTATAACTTGAGAGATGCTCTGAACATAGGAGATAATAAATAAATAATGTATTTTAGGTGGTTTTAGTGTTTTATCTCTCTATCCCTCCAAGATCAAAGGAAACGGAATTCATCTCAAAAATCATCAGTGGGACTCCGAGTTTTGTTCATATTTGTATTTTGGGTAATTCTAGCTCTACCTAATTTATTGACTGAGTATTAAAAAATATTTAGTAAACAGAAAAGGTCATTTTTTATTTTCTAAAAACTCCACTTTGGTTAGACAAATAATTGCTCAAAGTATCCCAAAGTGTTAAATAAAGTATTTTAAAATTTTAGAACAGCTTTATATTTATATAAAATTGTAAAGATAGTACCAAGTTCCCATATACACCCCACTCGATTTATCATATTGTCATTAGCATCTTACATTATTTTGGCACATTTGTTACAATAGTGATACATATTTATTAACTAAAGTCAATACTTAATTGAAAGATCTTTACTTCATTTTTTAAAGTCCTTTTCTATTCCAGGACATCAAATTACATTTTATTGTCATGTCTATCAAACTTTCTCTTGGCTGTGACAGTTTCTCAGATGTTCCTTGATTTTAAGGTCTTGTCTCTTTTGGGATGTACTGGTGAGGTATTTCACACCATGTCTCTCGGCTGGAATTTGTCACTTATTTTTTCTCTTGACAAGAGTGGGGTTCTACATTTTCCTCAGCAGGAACACTGCAAAGGTGAAGTGCAATTTTCATCATAACACATCAAGGGTGCATAATGTATCAACATGATATCACTGTTGATGTTGACCTTGATCATCTGGCTGAGTGATTGAGTGTCAGGCTTCTTCCCTATAAAGTTATTCTTTTTCTTTCCCTTTTTCCAAAATGTGCTTTCTAGAAGGAGGTCATCGTGTACAACCCACACTTACGGAATGAGGGGCTTATGATCCATCTCCGTGAGGGCAGAGTATCTACCAAAATTATTTGGAACTTTTCTACATAGAGATTTGTCTATTTTCCATTAATTAATTTATTTAGTCACTTATTTACTTCAGCACTGACTCATGAATATTTATTTTATACTTTGGATTGTAATAAAAATACCAAATTATTTATTTTGTTGTTCGAATTATTTTAGCTTTGCCATTGGAAAATAATTCAATTGGTTTCTGTGTCTCTGATATCATTTCAGGGTTTTTTGTTTGTTTGTTTGTTTGTTTTAATTTAACATTTCCTTACTTTCTGGCACAACAAGGTGACCCTGGCTTATCTTGTATGTGTTCTGCTTTAGTCTTCAAATTAGCCTTTTCTCAAGAGTCCTGGTTTGTTTTATTGAAGAATGGTATTAATTACCAAAATCTGGGCATTAGGTGCACTCGTTGCTACAGAGGTAGCATTGCTTTTAGGCTCTCTTAGCTCACCAAGCAAAAGATTTTACATAGATATTAACCTATGTACATCCATATCTACAGATTTTTCTACATGCAGTTACCTGTACCCATATTAAGCTAAACATGAGCTCACGCTGATATGTCTGACTCTAATCCATTACCTTAAGGATTTCTCTAGCCTCTTCCCTTTGCTTATCAATAGCTTTCCACTCAAAATGAGTAAGATGGCTCTTCCATTTACCATCTACTTATGTAATCATTCTATTCCATTATGTATATATACATAGCAATATCACAATAGTTAACCCATATCCCCATGAGAAACAGCCATTTACTTTTCAAACTGCATTTCATTACTAACTTAGGCTTTCCTTGAATGTGGAAGAAATTGTGGGGGAAAAGCGGAGTGATGATATCAAGACAAATTAGATGAGGCAAAGATATGGTAAAGAAGCTCTATTTAAGTCAGGTGTAGATTCAGGAAACCCGATAAAGAATGTGGCTGGTATTTGAATTAATGTTATTTTGATTAGGTGAATTTTAACAGTAAAATAACACCAATAAATCACAGTCCTATTGGAAGCAAGGATTACGAACCACGCAAAGAGGATGGGTGTTGGCCATGGGCAAATAAACCCATATTGGGAAAATACAGGTTCCATGGAGCAGACAAAAGCATAAAAAACTGATGATGAGTTAAACGGAGTCTAGGAAACACATTGAAAGTAAAGACGTAGAGCCAGGGGCTGAGATCTCGGAACCCAGATATCTACGGCAGGGATGGAATTGATGATAACTATTCCCAGGGTCTCATCAGTACTTTATCTCAGGAACTTTACATGGGTCCTTTGGGGAAAAGGCTAAGTCTGGATGAATTAAAGCAGATAAGAAATTAAGAGCATTTGGCTAAACTTAAGCATTGAATAATGTCCTTCGGGATCCAACACAAAGCTGTCTTCTCTCCAAGAAGCTGTCTGAGGCTCCCATATAAAGGCTCCTCATCTATCGCACAGGATGGAATGTTTACACCCATAGTTCTCACTAAATATGGTAACTATCTGCTTATATGTTTGTAACTAGAGAGTGAGGTATGTAAAGGCAAGAACTATACCTTAGGTCCTATTGATTGTCAGCACTTGGCATGTGCTTGGCAACAAGCAGCAACTAGGCACATGCTGAATAAATAGAACAAAGAGAAAGAGAGAGTCCCAAGCACTGAGGGGTTATGAACAGAGTTAAGAAAAAAAAAAATATCCCCCAATCAAAATTAATGCCTTTCCAGTTGATTAAAAAGGCGGACCCTCGGCATGTTGATTTGTCCAATGACTTTTTCAAAAACCTTTATTGCTGCAATCATAGGTAATTCAGAAATCTATCTGCAATGACTAAAATCCATGATGAAAATAAATTATATTAGGGCATTTCATTAATGCCCTAATGCTATTATTCCACAGTCCTATTAACTCATAGCTCACTCGCATCTTACATTTTTATTTTTCAGGAAGGTATAGCTAAGGAATTACATTATTAAACACTTCCATTGTACTCTTATTTCTGTGTGATGCATCACTAACACATTTAATTGCATTATTCTTTTCTGCAGACAGTCCCATCTTTGGAAATTGCTTTATTGATGCAAAGGACTGGAGGGTAAATATTCTGAGTTTGTCTTTTAACTAAAAGATGTCATAAGTTTTCTGTACCCAGACATGGGTAACTTTCATCACTGTGAGGTTATATTCTCAAGCTGTTCACAGAACGAGCTGAATTTTATAAACATGGAGATTTTGACACATCCTTCCAGACTGAATGAAGAATATGACATCCCGAAGTTCTACAATTGGGAGAAAAAGTGAACATTGATAAGTTTAGTGAGACTTTCCCTTTCTTGGCTGACTACAGTTTATTTTTTAAACAATTTAACTTTTGCACAATCCTATATGAAATATTTGAGACTATAAAATACATGGAAAATGGTCTTTTTTTGCACTGGAAGATATTAATTTTATTTAGGTAGGCCACACACTTAAAAGAAAAAAATTTGAAGTCTATCCATTCTTATCGACTTACAGATTTGATTTGGTAACACTGGGAGCCATTTACCTCCCTGGGCTTCTGCAAGCTTATCTGTCAAAGGTGGATAGCATTATCTTGACTATATTCCTTTTTTCGATAAAAGAAAAGTTTGGATCACAGCTGAGATTATTCCCAGAACTTGAATTTGATAGGAGGGATATCAGCTAGTGCAACATATTTATTTTTTTCTGGAGCACAGATATGTGCTGCTTGCCTTCTCCCAACCCCACTCAATACTCACCCCAAAACACACACACACATAAAGACTTTTCTCTCTTAACAAGAGACTTAAAAATACTTCCAAGACAATAAGGCTGAAGGGGAAAAAATGAAAAAAAAGAATTATGAACATAGCTGAAAACATTAGAATCATGAATCAGCCAATACTTATATATCTCATTTAGGAAATAGAATTCCTAACAAATTAAATTCATCTGAAGAGTCATTCTGAGAAACCATAAAAAGTCAATAGGTGCTCTTGCCTCATTCAATATCTGAAAAGCTCTTCATCGGAAAATGTTTTTACTTAATCTAAACCATATTTTGTAGCATAGGCCAGGAATAAATATCAGTTTATAGGCTGAGGCAAATGGAAGCAACTAGCATTTATCGGGCTTCTCGTGTCCTATGTGCTTTACACATTCATTTAGGAGAAAGAAAATGTAGGGTGTGTGTTAGTATGGAACAGACCTCTCTAAAGAGGCAACAAATGAGTTGAGACCTAAGTTTATATAGGATGATTATTCAAAGCAAAAAGAATAGCAGGTGCAAAGGCCTGGAATTGGTGTGTGTGTGGGTAGGCGGGGAGGAGGGTGGTGGATCTTTCTATCACCTCCCCCAATTTTATAAGTGAGGCTTATAAAATTTTAAAAAATGCATGGTTATAAGAAGGATAGGTTGAATCTAGAAGATGCCAAGTCTGGCAGAGATTGTCAAGCTGAGGACCAATCTTTTCTGTTCCTCCTCCTAGGCACATGTTAAGAGAAGATAACACAACTCAGGTACCCTCACAATCAGGTAAGGCCTTGTGAATAAATGATGATCAGTGGACTCTGGGGGAAGTGATGGAAGCCAGGTCTGGACCATAAGAGCTTCCCAGCCTCATCCTACATGCTGTTTTCCTTTGGGAAATAACTTTAGGAGCCATAAGTTGAAGATTGTGAAGCCACAAGATGAAAGGAAACTGGATCCTTGAAATGGCATTTGAAAAAGAGCTCTATGCTTTATAAGAAACACTCATTGGGACTTGATAAAGGGCTAGAAATAAACTTTTGTTTAGAAAAGCCACCTATGGTTTGGGATTTGCATGCAGTATCAGCATGGCCTTAACTAATATGCTAAGATTCACTTTGCTGTAGGTCCAGTGCTATTTTAAATAACATATTCCTGGTTAACTGCCAGCAATTCCCAAATTGAAAACCCAAGGAGGAATATTAGATGCAGGGCAGTAATGATTAAATGGAAAGAATAAAGATCATGTACCTTGGGAGAATCACAGACTCACTGGCTAAAAGTTAATTTTTCCTAACTCTTTGGCACACGATCCTAAAAATGGCCATTTTACTTCCAAGGATAGGTTATCTTCTATCTAAAGGCAACTAATTGTGATTTTCAACAAGAGTGTGACAGGAAATTCGTTTGCTTTACAGTTACAATCCAGTTACAATCATTTCTATCCTAAGAAGGTGATCATTTTAAACAAAAATGATTGAAATAGAAATATCAGTAAATAGACTATATCCATTTATATAAGTTATTTTGTTAATTCATTCCACAAGAATTTCCTTGAGCAGAGATGCAAAACTCATTATTAGTGATACCTTATTGGCCTTTCAGCCAAGATTTCATTTTGTGAGTTTACAGCATCGAGTAGATAGATGCATGTTGACTGGTTGATTGATATACTTTTTAAAGTATAACAAGGGAATAAATTAATTTTTCATCAACCGCCGCTTTTAAATTGTTCTGTAGGAATTCTCTTCCCCATTCTGGGTAATATCTGGGGATCATCCTGAGCTCTGGAGTCACTTTTGGTTTAAAGAAGAGTCCCCTCTTGATAACTAAGACCCAATTTCCTGTATCAACCAGTTCAGTTCAGTCTAATAAACACTTCATTCTCCAATGACAACTTCTCCTAGGCAGCACCCCCACCACGCTGTATTCCAACCTTGAGGAGCTGTAGGGGAGCGGGGCAAACCACTCTCTTCGCTCTTTTCCTTTCACCTCTTCATTCCACTCACTCGTCCACTTCAGATTCCTCCAAAGTCCGGGCGGGGAGGAGTTGAAGAGAGAAGAAAAAGGCGGCAAGTGCTTTCATTGCATGGCACAGCTTAGAGTTCTCCTCTAGCTATTGATTTTCCCTTTAGCTAAGGAATCCAAATTCTGGCTCACTTTTGGGACATTATTTATAGAATCCCCACTGGGCCGCTTGTAGTACAGTCACTGGCTGAGTTCTAGGCCCAGTTCCTGCACCTCTTGTTCATTCAAATCTAACCCCATAGCCTCTAAACACTGGGGTCTATTAAGATAGCCCTCTTAATAGATAGCCCTCCCATTATTTGGGTTGTGACTATCCACTAGGCCAATGGAAAATCAATCCATCCTTGACACACCAAATGCAGGTAGCTGCAGCTACTACATTCCCTGCTTATCCTGGCATCTCATCACCAGAAGCTCTAGAAAGTCATCCACCTTCAGAATTGTCCAGAGAGAAAGCAGGTCCAGTCTAGGTTTATGTGCATGCACACCTCTAACTCCTGAGGACACTTTTAAGGTGTCCTAAAGACTGTATTCTTGTACTGCATTCTAGTACACAAGAGGGGCCCTGTATCTCTGCTACTCAGCCAGCTTCTAGCAGGGCAATAAGAGTACAATCTGCCCATCTCATGGACCCAATATCTTCAAAGTGATCTCTTGAAAAGTCCTTCCTTCACTTGAAGGGAGCACACTCTTCCAAGGGCCTGCCTCAGTTAGACCTGAGACTCATTGCCACAGTAACAAATTCCATCTCCCAAAGACTTCTGGCTTCTTTTCACCAGGGTGGATGGGAGTTTGAAGAACCTCTTATGCAACCTCTTGCAAACTCCAGAGAGTTATCTGGCAGCTCCAGCTCTAAAGCCCAAATATAAGATAACAGAAAAAGGTCCATTCTACTACCTATTAACTATTTAAAACCATTTATTATGTGGTCTGTTTGAAGGATGTTATAACCATTACCTCCTTTAATCCTTATGATAATTTTATGAGGTAGAGAGGATTACTCCCCAACATTGGAGGTGCTGAGATAGCAGTTTAGTAAATTGGTCCAGATCATCAAACACTTTGTAAATGATCCAGCTGGGTCCCTTCCCCACAATGGGGTAATGCCATTCTAACTGCCTCAGTGTTAAAAGGTTCATGAGAAGACAAATAGGAGACACGATTATTTTTAACTAATAAGAATGTTGGCCTGCAAATCTAGGAGAATTAACTGGAAATCTACTAGAAGTTAAAAATAAACTTCTAAATACAAAATAGAAACTACAATGGGTGGAAATGTAATGAAGGACAAAGATCTAATGCAAAACTATACCATGATCAATATTAAAAACAAAATTTAAAATGTTTAGGAATAGCTCAAACTAGATGTATGAAAGTCTTCTATAAAAAAAATGTAATAAGACATACAAAATGAATAAAGACGTATGTTACATGTTATATATTTATTTAAAATTCTTAACACAGAAACATCAATAAATCTTTCCAAATTAACTTTAGGCTTAACACAATTCAAAATTAAGATATCCTAGGGATATTTGTACCTGATACAATGATGGACTCTGGAAAAACAGGTGATCAGGTAAGTAAAAAAAATAAATAAATAAAATAAAAAGATAACCAAGGAGAAATATCAAAAGATACCAGATAAAATCAGAAATCACTAATAAATATTTTTTAAGTGTGTGCTGGTGATTGACTGACTCTCAACTCCACACCCAATGTTATTTGCTGATCTTTGAAAATAAAGCTAGTCCCTTTAAATATCATTCCTTTGCCAGCTGGCCAGATATTAAGCCTGGTCAGCAGAGGGTGCTGGTTAGGCATTACCGGAGCAAGGGGTTTTCTTTTTCCTTCTGGGTTCTGGTGCACTTACTTGACAGAATTCCACAGTGCACATGATATTTCCATCAGCACACCCCTGCTGTACACAGCAGCCAGCGGCTCTCAGCAGCACCCCTCATAGGCAGTTCTGGAGCAGAGTGTCTCTAGTAAGACACCTTCTCAGGGACTGCTTTTCCTTGAATCACTGCCCTGCCCTCTCCAACAAGGTCTGAATCTCAACATTTAGGGAGAGGGAGCTCAATTAACAAGTTTCCCAAAGCAGCCTGGGTTTTTGTGAGAGGACAGAGAGACAAAATTTGAAAGCAGCAATAGAGGTGAAGGAAAACACTTCTGTCACCTACTTGTTCTGTGGTATTTATTGGTGGAGAACAGCTCCATTTGGCAAGACCGACGGGGAAGCTGAGAGGAACATTGAGAGGTATGGACATAAGGGACTTAGCTGAGGATGCACTTTGGGATCCAGTGGAAAAAGTAGAAGACTTCGTGACTTTGGAGGAAGGCAGGAGATTCAATCAGAATATGGAAACACACTTAGGTGGACACGGCTCTGGATGATGATGGGTGATGGAAGGTTTAAGATTTTGTGGTGGGTGTGAGTGGCGACGCTGTTAAACCCTGACTTCTTTTTTTTCTGGTGCAGACTGGATCCCTACGCAATTCAGAAATTAACACACCCAGTGCAATTTCCCAAGGGCCACTATTCAAAAGACTTTTCTAAGATAAATCAATGTTTTCATATGTAATAATAAGGCAAAACGAAAAGATTAAAACATATTATCAAGACATAAGTAAAAACGAACAAGCAAGAAAAGGTGTCTTTTATACTACTCCATGATCTAATAGTTTTGGGTTCCACTTCAGAACTCTGCGCCTATGGAAGGAGCTTGGGGGATTGGGAGTAAGACCACACGTAATCAGAGAAGAGAGATGGGAGATCTGGTGCTGCAGATGGGCTGACCTATCCTGATGAGAATCAAAAGAAAAAAACCATGGGACTGAAGAGAGGCTTGTGACAAGAATGAATCAACCACTTCCTGTCCTTGTTACCGGGCCCAGTGGGACAGCTCAGCCTAAGGACACAGAATCAGAGAGTTTGGCCTCTCGAGCCCTGAGGAAAAAAATAGCCCAATTAGCCAGCTCTGGTGACAAGTAACTTACCCAGCACCCTCCAAACCAGTGCTGCCATCTTGATCATGGTTTGGCCTTTACCAGCTTGTGGCTGATCCAACATGCCTCCAGTTCAACTTATTTCTATCTTCTCAACACGCGATAGCCAGAGTGGTTTTCTAAGTACCCATCTGATCATGGCAGCCCTTCGGCTCTAATACCTCAGCGGCTTCTCGCTGCACAGAGGCTACAGCCCCGTCTTCTTCTAAAGGCTGTGTGGAAGGGGTAATCTCTCCTTTACCTACAGTAGACCAGTTGGGTTCAAATTTAGACTTCATACTCATGATTATGTGATATTGGGCAAGTTATTTAACTTCCTAGTGCTGAAGTTTTCTCATGTATGAAACAGACATGAAATTCTACAGAACACTGTTTACTGAACTACAACATAGAAATCCGCCCCCTCCCCCGTCCACCCTGAGAACAGGGCAAGGAAGCAGCCTGAACACACGTAGAGTAGCGCTTGGCACAGCTCAGCCTCCAGTAAGAGCTGACTCTGAGCATTATTATTACGCCTCTGTCATTTCTCTACATGACTCTTGTTTCCCATCCTTATCAAGTTACTTATGTTTTTTTCAAAGGTGCCGACTCATACCTCTAGCTTTAGCACCATTATGGTTTAGTCCGAATGCCCTCCCCTTCCCAAATGATGAACTCCAACACGACACACACCGGTCAAGTGCAGGCTCAGATGTCTCCTCTCTGTGGCCTTCCCTGACTCCACCCAGGTTTACGCCCACCTCTTCCATAAAGCTGCATCAGTCCGAGCCTGCATTGTTACAGTCAGCCCTCTCTACCATCATTAGACTTTCATGTTCATAGTCTTCGATGAGGAGACTGTCTCCACCTATGCCACCTTCAAACTGATGCCATACCCTCTTAAACCTTTGCTGTCATTGAATACTTTTCTCTAAATCGACTCTTGATTTCACTTACATAAATTTGTTTCAAAGGAAACTTTATACAACTGTCATAAATTAGTAAGTCAGTATAGAAGTTCTCCTAAAAATAAATAATAATTACAATACAACAACAAAAACTCCTTATCCATTTACCAGCTAACTCATCTGATACCAGCACCGCGGTGGAGAATTCATACAGACACATGAGAACTTTGGGCGCAGCAAGCACTATATTTATATCCCTAGCGCCTATTAGGATGTTTGGCACATAACGACATCTCAGCAAATAATTCTTGAATTGCCACAATCTTTTAGAAAGCCCTGGCTTCAAATCTTGACTTTAAAAATAAGGAAGGGGACTATAGCATTTTACAAATTTAAAAGTTTACTAGCAGAGTGAGATTTTGCAGAAAAAATTTTACTACCCGAATATCGTTTGTCTATGAAAACAAAATTTTTAAATCTGAAATTGAAGGTACAGCCTAGCTATATGAAGTTAATATGAAAGAATATTCTTTGAATTAACTATTAGGAAAACTTTCGGTTAACCCCCAAGAAACTGCTACTTTTTCTCTTTTGGATATTAATAATCATGGCATGGTCTTTGGCTAGTAGATATATCAGAGCAAAGTATATGCCTCAGCCCCTAGAACAGTTCAAGGACTTAAACTGCGCTATCTGCACATTCTTTTTTTCTGTTAGCGTTACTTCGCTTTTGAATTTTCTTGTCTCTTTTTCAGGTTATGTTTTATTATTTTAACATGTTTTTTTCTTATAATTTATCTAATATTTCTGTTGAACCAGATATACAAATAATTACATAAATTAAATAAACAACCAAAAAAAAAAAAAACAATGGATGAGTTGATTAGTGGATAAATAAGTAAGGTCATGATCAATGATGAGATATGCTGATATATTTAACTGATACATCTGGGGGTAATTAATACACATACTGGCAAGTGGGTGAAATACAAATTAAAAAGCCCCTGGATGGACAGTATTTTTCCAATTCTCTTTCTCTTGTTACAAGTTGAACACACGGGCTACTGACTCCAAAACCAGGTTAGTTTAACCCCTTAGGGTTTAGCTTCTCAGGAAAAACAATGGTGCAGATGAGAGATCCTGAGACAGGTGGCAGGTGTGCTCCCTGCCTCGTAGCAAAGCGCAGGTGCATTCCGTGGTTGATTTCCTCTGCCACTTGAGCAATAAAATCATGGCTCCCATGGGGGAGTGACTGACTGATAAGGCTGCACAATATTATAATCACCTTTATTAAAATTTCTTCCACATATGTCATTTAAAGGTCTTAAAAATACTATATAAGCATTGATAATGTTTCAAAACTAATGAAACTATGTGATAGTATCAATGATATGCTTAAAAGATCAAAGATCATTGGTAAAAAAACTCAAAGTCCTTTCTTTTTTTCCTTTATAGACATCTCAGGATTACATTTATTTGACAAATACATAAAATATAAGTTCATATAAAGTGGGAAATACTTTGCATATAGTATATGAACTCATATCTTTGAGAATATAGAGGGATTCTACCAACATATGGACAGTGTGATAGAGTTATTTCATTTTCGGAAAACTTATTACAACCCAATTGATGATTATACAGTCATTTTGAAATTGAACATTATAATGTATGCATAGACACTTTGATTTCAGAGTTGATAAATGTAACCATTACTTTAGAAAGCTCACTTATTTTCCAAGTAATATATAAGGCTGTTTCTCTCTCTCTCTCTCTCTCTCTCTCTCTCTCTCTCTCTCTCTCTCACACACATACACACACAAATGAACATTCACAAAACAGCTTTTACCATCAAAACTTTGAAAAACAAAGTATCCAGAAATACAGACAATAATTTATAACTTCTTAAAGTTTGAGATACTCAGAAATTCAAGTTCAAATACAAAGTCACTAACAGATTACTTTATAAACCTCAACATGTAGGAAGCAAACCAAAAAGCTACCACAAATACAACAGCATCAAATAAAACCAACTAAACGGTATTTAAGCAGTCCACACCCTCTTACGCGTACTACCAATGTTTCTAAAGAGATGTATGTCTTTGTGTTCATCTTGGAAACACATGTTCCTATGAGACCATCATCGAAACTACCAAGACACAATTTCATTTAACTTTTTAACTTTTATCACCTTAATTTGGAGTGTGTAGAAGTAAAAGAATTGTTTCAGGAGTCAAATAGCCTGGGTGTTAATTTCTGAAATCTTCTACTCATGAGTTTGACATTTAGCAACTTCATCTTAAAGAAGTTCCCTGAGCCTTAGTTACTTTAAAAAAAGAGAGACACACATACCTGCTGGAAGCTCTTTGCTGGAGAAGGGGTCCCGTTGTGGAGTTCCTTCTGCTGAGCAGCCTGGACACAAATGCTATCCTCAGCAAGTCTTCAGAGTTGAATGGCTTAAGACATTCAACCCTAACAGCAAAAAGGACCATCTAACATGGAGGAGTGATGAAGATCAGCACTCCTTATGCAGCTCAAAGGCAGAGCAGCCTCTGCAAAAGTCAATTAAACCAGGAGGCTGCCTTGAGTTCTCCAGCAGTAGGTCCTCCACCGTCATCAAGAGACTCACCTGTTGATGATCTGACCTGAGCTCCTGCACCTTTTCGAGAAGCTACCAGAATTTGCAAGCCAGGAGATGGTCAGCTCACTGAACAAGGTGGCTGTAAAATGGGATGTGATTTATTTATATTTTACCAAATCCCCAAAGCCCTGCAAATTTGCAGTGTAATATGCATTTTCAAAATATAAAAGGCAATAAACTCCACATTCGATATTGATTAAACATAAAAAGCAAACAAAAAATTAACAATAATCTTTGCTCCAGAAAGATTAAACAAAACATGGAATGAATATGAAATTCAATCATTACTTTTTGGTTATTAAAAAGTGCATGCAAATATAAGGGTTCTGACTTAGTAGAGATTTACAAGTTTATCACATATGAAATCTTGTTTTAATGTACGGAAAAGAAATCTAGAAAATTAAGAGTGTGTTAATGTTTCTTTTATTTCAAACTCAACAGTAAAATTACTGTAATAAATCCTATATAAAATGCCTGTGAATCTTCATCTGAGCTGATTATTTAGGTTTAAAATTTCACTTGAGATTTTGTCAAATTAAAACCTGTTAAATTCTTGGAACCCAGATTAAAACTCTTGACTATGCAGAGTTGAAAATTATATCATAACTTTCAAATAACAGTAATACTAGTCATGTCTTTGACAAATTCTGAATGTGCATGATGACTGGTAGTTTTCTTAGCTTTGTCTTTTTAATCCTTGAGTTCAAAGCTTTGTTAATACAGATTCGAGTAATGGAAAGTCTTTAAGGTACAAGAACAGGAATAAGAGCATAAAATTTAGGTAAGACATTTAATCCATAATACCCGCCTTTCTTATAATTCAATGTATTTCTGCATTCTTTATGTTCTTACCACGCAACTTCATATTCTCTTGCCTTCCCAAGATATCAGAATTCTACAGTTAATTATGACATTCTGCTTGCTTCAGTGACAATATTTAAATATGAGAAATATTTAGTTTGACAACTGCCTTACTACTTAAATCAGTATCTGTGAACTGACTACAGAATATATTCTATATTATTAGATCCTTCTCTCTCTCTCTCTCTCTCTGTGTCACACACACTCGCATACTTACAAATACACACGGTCATAACGTGAGCACGGTTTACAGTTTAAACAATATGAAAACAAATAACTTTTCATGATTTTGCACAAATAAGAAAAAAGTTATATAAATCACATTTGGAAAGGAACGTAGTACTATATCCTTACCTTTAAATGTCTCCTTAGTTCTATTTGAATGAAAACAGTCACCATCACATCTACCACCTACTCATTCATGTCTCAGATGTCTCAGTTTTTCCTCTGAATCTTATAATGTTAATTTTAACCCAATTTCCCATTTAGAAAAAAAAAGGAAAAAAAGTCTGGTGAAATGAACGGCAAGGTTTTGCCCGTGTCACAGGCCTTCGGCAGTCCTCCTGGGTCTGGATGGCAATGATCTTCAACTCTGCTGCTTTTAAGCCCTGTGATCTTCAAACTTCACATTTCCGAAATGCAGAAATGTGCTTTTCTAGAAGAGCCATGTAGATCCATTGTCTGTAATAAGCTTAATATTTGCCATGAGCACAGCCCTAGCATTTGTGCACCCCTTTCCCATATGTAATTAGGTTCAAATGTTCCCTGTCTGAAAATTTAAAAATAACTTCCTTTCTCCCTATCTCTCTATGTCACTCTCTCTCTCGATAGAGACACGGATAGATGAGAAAGAGAAATTTTATATCTATATTTCCATCTACCTATATTTCAATCACACACACACTAGCCTATGTCAGATGGCTTGCTAAAGATTGGTATCTACCTAATTATTCCTGGATCCCCAAACTGAGGTTTAAAATTATGAAAACAGCATAAAGGAGACATTTTCTTCATGATAATTATAACATCCTTGTAGCCAAAATCCCTTTACTATCAAAATGAAGCTGAAAACAGGGCATATTCATGTTCTCCTAATTAATAGCCTGGTCTAGAATGAGAAAATTAGTGTGAGGGGGGAGCTCTCTTTTTATGAAAGAATTAATAAACAGGCACAAAATAGGTTAGATCTTACCTAAAAGAATTGAAACTACACAATTACCACAAAAGAGAAATCATCGAGTAATTCTTTATCATTGTCAATCTTTTTCCTAAGAACATACCAGGGTCTTAATTTTGAGTAGGCAGAGATTTTTTTTTTAATTTTTTATAACTTTTACTCAGATCTTCTGATTTAACCAAAGTTGCCTCTTAAATGTTTCCTGAGTCCATGATACCCCTTCCTGTCTCAAAATTTTGCCTAAGCTCTCTTTATCTGAAATGTCATTACTTCTTTTCTCTAGTATTATCTCTTTCAGGAATAAATTACCAATTCTGAAATGAATTTACTTTTAATAAGGGAATTCATTTTTCTTATTAAAAAGTTTTGAAAGCTGGAATAATTTAGACTAAAAGGTACAAATCCAATTACACATTGCACATAATACAAGACTTACTATAAACCTTAGCTTCTAAAAATTAGGATGCATTACCAACTATGTGATTTTACTCGGAGACCCAACAAACGTCCTGAGCATTCTCATTTTTTGTAAGAAATGTTTACTCATAGTTACAGAATCTATATTAACCAGTTCTTCTGCATACTTTTTCTTTATCATCGAAAGTGATTTTAAAATCACATATACCAGTTGTCTCATTCTGCAGGCATAAATTAATGTTATCAGGATAACTGGGACATATTTGATGTGATAAAAATCTAGCCCACTTAACTTTGGTATAAGTTGACATTTAAAAAGGGTGCTGTTTGTATATTTCATTTCTTAAATAACATTATATTTGATGGGAAAGAAAATTATGGCAAAATATAAATTAAGCTGTAACTTTATGCCCATTATTTTACTTGAGAAGTAGTCTTGCCCTGTATTTTCTTGCCAAATATAGTTGTTTTAGTCACATTCTACTAAATATTCCTTTCTCCATGTATAGAGCTATCATATCAACTAGCTCCTGTGGGGCGGGGCGGAAGATTGAGTGGTGCATTCAAAATGAACACCTCATATAACCTACAGTTCCTTGAGATAAATATGCAAACAAAACTGTAACCATACACCTCGATCCTCCTAATAAATCATGAATTATATAATAGCAATGTTATTATAATAAAAGATGTAATTTGTTATACTCTTCGCTGAAAATATCAGGCATGCAGCATGGATCAATCTGCTTATTGATCAAACCAGAAATTTAGATAAATTGTTCATTTCAAATCATGTATTACTTTTTTTTTTTTTCCCAGAGAACACACGAAATGGCAAGAATTTCTCCAAGGCAGAACAGAAAGCCTTGTTTTCTTTTTTTTTTCCTTCTTTTTCTTATTGAGATACGATTGACATATAACATTTTATTCATGTCAAGTGCACAACATAGTTGTTCACTATGTGTATGTGTTGTGGAATGATCACGGAAATAAGTCTAACATCCATCACCACACTTGGTTGCAATTTTTTTTTTTCCTTGTAATGAGAACGCGTAAGTTCTACTCTCTTAGCACTTTTTTTTCCTTTTCTTTTCTGTCAGGAGAGTGATTGATGGAAGGATTTGTCAGAATGGCCATGCAGCAAGTTATCAGGAAAATGGTTTAGTTTTAATTCCCTAGAATGCTGAGCTAAGATGAAATCAGCCTGAAGGGACGGCGTTGGCCAAGCTATGCTTCAGACTTTATGCTAGCAGTGTCTTAGCGTTTGCTAAGGGAGAAGGTATATTAGCAATAGCTCTCGGCTCTTGATTTCTGGAAATTGTAGTTAGTGAGAATCCCATAGAACGGAGACTAATCTTCAACTACAGAGGTGATCTATAAACCACAATCTGATCCTGAACCTCTCAAAATTAAGAAGGTACTAAAACCATCTAGGATGTTTGCTAAAAATGCAAATTCCCACTCCCCAAGCCCACAGACTCTCATTCTCTGGTCCGTAGGACTCAAAAGATACGCATTTCAACATCACTGGGGTAATTTAATCCACCCACCAACACGTATGGCACCTATGTGTACCCAGCTCTGGGCCTGCACTGCTGTGATGACACAGAATTGAAGACCTGTCTCTGTGATGCTGGTCTAAGTTAGGGGCCTTTCCTTAGTGAGGCTAATTTACCTATTATTCATTGCGAGGGGTTCTGGGCTGAGTCTTTTTAGTTCCTCGAGTTGAGATTCAAATGACTGAGGGAGTCTCCCAGAGGACATTAGCAGGTGATATTTGTGACGCTTATAGAGATCCTTTTAAAGTCATGAACTGTGATTATGTTCCAGTTAGTCAATGTGGGTACATCTACATGCATTTTAACCGTTTCACCCAATTTTCTGTTTATTTTCATCAAAATCAATGTACCAGTTTGTTGCGATCTCAAAAATCTTCACAGAAAATCTTGTAGTGATGTAACCAAGAAAACTTCTTTAAATATTCATTGTAGTAACAACTAATAAAAAGGATATCCAGAAGTTTTATTTTAAAAATAACTGTGTTCTAGACCTTTCAATGACCTGACTGATTCAGCACCAAGGTGATGATAATCATAAAACCTACATCTAACTGGCACTGGGCTGTTTTCAGAACAGTGTCATATCATGGACTCGTTTGATCTTTACATGGCCTGTAGAGCAGTCAAAGTTTAGAGAAACATGTTCTGGAACTATTTCTGTGACTGTCGTTTCATAGATTTCTTTCTCCCAGGGCATACTTCTCATCTCATAAAATTACAATATTAAAGCCAAAAAAAAAAAAGTTAGATCAGATCAAACTCAGAACTTATCATCTCCCATACAAAATCATTTTCTCTTACTCAGGTTGTCAGGCTGGCACATACGAGTTCAGTCTGGGGCACACAGCACCTTTGGGACTGCCCCGTTAGACTAAGCACTCTTACCTCTCACTCAAAACTGTTTCTAGTTTTCTGCATGTGTCATGCTGTTTCATGATGATATAACTTTGCCTAAACCTACCACTCTGCATGAGACCTCTGGATTCCCTCTCTTTTCTGTCTGACAAATCCTATTTTTCCTCCAAAATTCTGTGGGAACGCCATCTTTTCTGGGGGCTTTCTTCTGAATATTTCATCTATAGAACTTGTTTATGGATCCAATTTTCCCCAAATCTGAGTGCCAGAAAGTAAATTACATGCCTTATTCATTTTAGGATCCTCACGGTTTCTCCTAATTGCAGTGGATGCTAAATAATTAATAGACGATCTGGAACATAGTATTTAAAGATGACTGCTAGTAACTAAACTCATTTGAATTTTATTAATAAAAGTGCGATAACTAAAAATTTAGCATCGATCTGGAACAACTTTCTAATGTTGGGGTACACATGTACTCTGAATGGTTTTTATTTTTGTCCCATCTTCTTTTCAATAGGAGGACAGCAGAGAAGTTAGACATGCAGACTGCAGAGCCAGAGCGTCATCAAATTCTGACTCTTCCTCTTCATGGCCATACAACCTGGGACAAGGTTTTCAGCTCTCTGGGCCTCACTCTGCTGTGTGTAAAATTAGGAAAATAACAGTAATTGCCTCATGGAATTTTTGTGGGGATTAAGTGAGTAAATGCATACAGAGTTCTTAAAATGATGCCTGACACCTAGTGAGTTTTTATACAGGCACTTTAATAGTAAATACATACTTTAACAGTATTAATTCCCTGTGCTCAGAAGTATACATACAAAGGGAATCTGGATATATTTATTCCTGTATTTTCTGCCCATAATGTTCTTTTGAATAAATCCAAATGGTTTACATCAGCTTCTTTGCCTCTAGACTTTTACCAAACGAGCAACCACAGCAAAACTGCCCGATTAAGTATCCAAGTCAGCATTGTCTCATAAAAATATACTGGAAACTATATGTGTATTTTCAAATTTTTAAAAATAATATATATAACTGAAATAAATTTTAATTAATATATTTTCTTTAACCAAATATAACTAAATATTATCATTTTAACATGCAATCAGTATTAAAGAATTGATGACATCCAGTGTGTTCTACATTTACAGCAATTCTCAACTAGAATTAGTCACATTTCAAGCACCCCTTGTCTGCACATAGCCAATGACCTTGTATTAGACAGTGTCTTTGTTAAGTCTAAGATGCCAGCCCAACTCGATGACATGTAATTTTTAGATTTGTCACTGGGTGGTGCTGGAGCCAAATACTGTTCTTAAATGAAGTAAAAGTTCTTAAAACAATGCAGTTGAGTGTTAAAGTAGGAGATCTCTTTGCTGTGCTGCTTCCAAATCCTACAGAGTTATGATGAACTAATGGGATAAAACACACACACACTCACTCTCTCTCTCTCTCTCTCTCTCACACACACACACACACACACACATCATCCGATCATAAGAAATTAGGAACACTAAAACTCAAACAAATCCCAATGCTCCTCAAACAAGTACTCTGAAGTTTGCCAGGCTCATTTTATGTGCAAAGCCATGAGGTTTTAAAATTTCTGAGGAACTATTTCCATACTGTTTAATTTCACCAAAGAAGTTGTCCCTAATGGGATCTGTTTGCATCTCTGTTAACTCATGGTATTTATAACACTTGTTTAGAACTATAATTTCTGCAGCCAAAAACATTTTTTCCAGTTATAATCTTCATTAACACTTTACACAGCACCTGATTGCTATGGCATCTGTCCTGGAGGGTAGAGTAGATGGTACTTACTTTGCTTGTAAAAAAACTTGGATTAAGAACAATGTTACATTTTCACTTAAGGATGTAGCACCAGGAAAGTACACGTGTTATTTTTCAATCAAATGCAACAGAGATAGTTTACAAGGGAACTGTTATTTGAAGCAAATTTCTCACATATTCCTTTAACTAATTTAAAATTCTCTAAATTTCCATGTATTCTATGAAGTCCTTTGATTCTATGAAGCCCAAAACACATAGAGAAATATCTTAAGGTTCCAAGCTCATGGAAATGCCATCATGCTGACCATGTTACAAAGTTCCTACACCTTTAATCAGGAATGCCTCCTTCTCTACCAGCTCTGAGAATTGTACTGTGACAGTCACAGCTAGCTGCCTACCCAGTCATTCTTCCCATACTCCTTGTCAATATAATTCAGGTTGTGCTCAGAGTAGCCACGTTCCTAATTAAACATTCATTTCTCCAGTGTCGACTGCAGACATGGGATTCTGGGAAAGCTTTTTCTCTCTTTATAAGTAAAAGATAGGGATGGCACTATTCTTTTTCCCTTGCTCCTGCCTTGAAAATGTCAGCTGACATGAGACGACAAGCATGGGGGTGAAAACTACAAGCAGAGGAGCAGAGAGATCCAGGGTCTCAGATAATACTGTCGAGAGATGATCTAAGACAAGGAAGCCAGCTTCCTCTATATTTGTCACATGAGAAAATGTGAGCTCATTAACTTAAGTTACTCTTAGTCGAATTATGTTACTTGTAGCTAAATAATTCCTAAAATATGCACCTTCCCCACTGCTGTTCCCTAACCCTCATTTTTCTTCTCTCCACTCAGTACGAATCTGTATGTCCTCCCCTCAGAGCCCTGACTTGTCACCTGGCTAATCTCAGAGTTTTTTTCCACTCGTAGCTCACTACTCATGGAGGAGAGCTAGAGAAGTTAATCCCTCCTAATAAACATATTATTGTTATAGTGTTAAGATTCCTACTACCATGAATCTGACTCTAATGAATTTAAAGATGAGATGTCTATGAAAACTAGGAAGGAACTGAAAGAGATGACTGATAAACCAGCATTTGAGTAGCTTCTTACATTTCACAAAGGCCTTTCATACTCTTTCATTCGACCCATGACAGCTTTTTTGATTAATATTCCCTTTCTCAGGTGTGGAAATTGAACCTCAGAATGATTAAGTTACTCTCCAAGGTCACTCACCCATTGCGATATAAACCTGCTCCTGGGGACGTGATACGGCAAAACCATAACTGGTACCACATCTACTTTATTCCACTACCTGTAGAGATGATAATAAAGATTAACGTTTATCAAGCAGGTACTATGTGCTACAGGCATTTGCTCGATCAGGGGAGTTCCATACATTACTTCTTTCAATCCTCACAATAATCCTATGATCTGGTGATATTATTATCCCCATTACAGAGGAGGAAAGGGAGGTTCTGTCCGGGGACAATACACCAGCCCTGCTCTCCTACCAGGCTGTTTCTGCCTTAACAACCTGCATGGTACATTTCTACCCTTTGCTCTTAGGAGGCGGGATATTTGTCTTTGAGTCCAATCTACTAAACTAAACTCTCCCTACCTTCTGCTTTGTGTTTGTTCTTTCCACTGCCACTGGACTATAAACCTCACTTGTATTTAAGAATGACAACCTTCTGCTCAAGTCATGAAAAGATTCTGCATTAAACTAACTGACTTGATGTTCTCATTGAATTGATATTATTGAATTTGGGCTCTGAAAACCTGTATCTCAAAAGATCTCATGGGATTCTTGACTTTTAAATTAGCTTTACAGTTTTCTTTCACCTCTAAGCAGAAGGCTTAACTTAAAATGTACTTAATAAAAAACATGTGCACTTCAAAGATAAGCAAATACATCTTCAGATGGTTTAAAACAAGTACTTTGTACTTACCCTCCACTCTCTTGATACCACCGAGACCATATTACTCTTAAAAAATACACTCGGGCATATACAGATAATGCACATTTTCACTTGGGTGCAGATATTTAACAACCTTTTTTCGGTTCTGATAGTGGAATGGACCATCAGGCATCTGCTTCTATCCGAGGCCTGCCATTTACCAGTTATAAGACCTCGAACGAGTCATTTATACTCTATAAACCTCAGTTTCCTCATCTCTAAAATGGAACTGATATACTGACCTCCCACTTTTAGAATGTTTAAATAAACTAATGCATGTAAATTGTCTGACATGTGCCTGTGCATGATAGATACTCAATGGATATTAATTTACACTCTTCCCTCCTTTAATCTCCCCAGCTCACATAGGTATTTTAATCTTGTTTTTCAGGTCTGTCAAGCTTTAAAATAGATATGGGTACTTCTAAGCTCTTGGTACTAGAAAACAGTGTATATTGAAAGATAATGACAATAATAAATGAAAGTCATTTTAGGATATAGTTACCACTTTTATGACTTAAGGGAATAGTCGAGGTTAAATATTATGATGCCATTTCGTATGCTCTTTGAAGAAAGGCATTACTTGCATTCTAATTTTAAACCCTGGTGATTGTCCTCATTCTTGGGTTTTGCTTCTCAGAGATGCTTGAAATTAGATAAATACCAATACTGCATTATGCAGATGATGAAATACATATGCACAAAGAGAAGTATATTTCTAAAGAAGGTTGAAAAGATCTCCACCCATCTATCTAAAGCCTTTCAATCACTTTGAAGTGCACTGATTAATATACAGAGGCTGTTGGATAACTTCCCTTAATCCCTATACATTCCAATCGCCTTTAACCAACAATGGCAAACAATCGTTCTCTTTGGAAGGAGGACCCCATTTGTAGACAGTAGCCATCACAGTCACTGGAGGATAGGACTCAGCAAAGAAAGTATCAGAATTTGCTGCAAATAATTGAAACTGTGGCTTTGGAAGCTGCTCCTTTAAAGTACGATGATACGTTGTACATAATGCTCTCAAGCCTGCTTTATGTTATCATTTTCATCGTATGTACCTTTATTACCAGAGTACCCCTAATGATATTTGGGGACATAAGCTAATTTTTGATTTTGTATGAATACCATTCAGCATAATGTCTAACAAAAGGTAGTAGCTACTCAAAAAATGTTCGTAGAGGAAAGAAAGGGGAAAAAATAAAGGATGGGAAGAAGAAAAAAAGCGAAGAAAGGAGGAAGAAAGTCTGTGTCATTCATATCATCAGAATCGAAAGCTCGTCATTGTTTCTCTTATACCAGGCTGCCCCTTTTAAAGCAGCCACTTTTTAAATTGAGCTCATTACCCAAGTAGTCAGTAAAGCAGTCCTATCAATAATAGTATCATAGCTCCCTCAATGTTTAATGACTTCACTTAATATCATTCTGGAAGCTTTTTTACTTTGTTACTTGTTTTTAATGGAATTTGAGGCATTGTAAATGACAACTGTTCCTTGGTAAAAAGATGACAAAAAGTATCTTAAGACACTAAAGTTTGATTTTATGTTTCCCCACGGTGTGGCAGCAGAGACTTAAGAAGTTGAAAAAGCCACCAGTGGAGGTGGGATGCGGGGATTAATTCAAGAGTCTGCATCAGGGAGACACAGGTCAGAGACGTTCTCAGCAGGGATGTGCACGGGAATCAAATGGCAATCGATTTCTCTGTGCTTAAAACTGACAAAAGAAAATATCGGTTAACGAGTTTCTTATGTTTACTGTAAGACACCCACTGACTATACTGCAGGCTAACACTCCCTCTTAGCTTTTAATAAGCAAATCTGCTGGAAATGTTACCATTTGTGTTGGAACAAATAAAGGTAAACACAGTAGACTGGCTTTCATGATATAAATCTACAGAAGAATGTCCAGTTAATTGTAATAACTCTTTATTAGACAGTGAAAATAATCTGTCTTATAACAGTCTGTTAAGTGAAAATGAAAGCAATCCCATCTGGTTGTTACAAAGAGTAGATAATTCACCGGGAAGTACACAGTGGTCCTCTGGCAAGTGGGGAGTGAGCAGGAAAATAAAGCTATTATAGTATTTCCATTTATTCTTCTCCTACCATCACCATCCCAACCTTGCTACTATACCACCACCCTCTTCCAGTCAGAGAAACATTGGTGTTTCTCCACAAATGATGAGGAGGGCAGCTGCACATTGGAAGAGTTCACTGAACAGTAGTAGGGATGTAATTAAATAACCTTCTCACTACGTGATCTCACTATGTGATATGAGAACAAAACCATCTACCTGAGGACTAAAACTCTTTACCTCCCACCCCAAACCCTGTCTACATTAACAGGACTTTACTATTCCCTTGTCTTCATTAGCATATCTTTACTATTCCAGGAGACTTCTCCAGGCAAATAACTTGATAGTTCATTCAAAGAACTTCTTAAAAGACCCATCAACCCTTCACTAGGAAGCATCCACCAACAATGGATGCCCTGAGAACCATACAAACGCTTTATCTCAAAATCTTGCTATGCCAGTTACCACCAAACCTGGGCAGTTGTATTGTGATTCCTGCGCAAGTCTAATCAAGGCCCCTCACTGAGACACCTGACTTAAAACAAACTTGAAAGTCTCAATGAAAATCCTACCTAGTTTGTCCCCAGAGACACTGCCAAAACTCTCCCAAGGCATTGCTCTCCACGCCAGGCACACAACAGACTCATCTTTTCTTTATTGACTGCTTGTGCAGGTGATATTTGGAGAGCAGGCATTAAACAGAAAAGTTCTACAAAGCAGCAGATATAAAACAAAGATAAATTAATTTCAGATATATGTAATGTCTTATTTTCAGATATATGTAAATATATCTTTATATTTTGTGTCTTCCTAATTAGAATAGACATCTCATACTCAAATCCTGTACTAAGATAAATGACATCACATTGAAAACATCATTATGAAACCGATTCTCTAGTTTACTTTGTAATTACAAGAGTAATCAACCTCACACTAGTGAAATAAGTTGTTGTATAAATATGCTTACTGATCAATAAGGTTATTTTTTAAAAAGTGTCATTTATTTTAAAAAGAGACATTCAAGCTCATAACACTTTCAGATGAGAAAGTGAGATGCAGGGAGTTTATGTGCAATATCAAATTATGCAAAGCAGTAGGAGAAAGAACAGGGCTGCGATCCTATTTTATAAGAAGTAGCATAGTATAATTCATTTTTCTAAACTTAAAACAACATATAAACCTATTTTAAATTAAAAAAAACATATTAAGGGGTCTATATAATACCTTATAAATCCTCATAGGTAACATAACGGAATCAGAAAAACATGGGTTTGAATCCTAGATTTGTCTCTTAATATCTGTGGGATTTCGTTCAATTTCTTAAGTGATTCTGAGCACATTTCTTCACTCACCAACAGTATTTATCCCAATGGTTTCTTTTGATAAATAATGTAACATAGGCAAATCATTTAACTCTTACATGGCATGAACTAAATTCTCAATACACTTTTATTATCATTTTCATCATTGCTCTCTCTTAACCACTTTTGCCACTTGGCTGTTTTTAGGTAGATCTCATTTTGATAACCACAAGAAAGAAATGAAAAGAAGCCAAATATCTGGCTCGAACAATGGTACGAAAAAACTTTAGTTCAGTCTGCTGAGCCTATCTGTGAGGCCAGGAGGCAGGATAACTAACGATTTAGGAGATCTTGATTTATTGAAAAGTTTAAGCAAGGTACAAAAATGGCACCTCATATACAAGGAAACAGGTTTAAAAATGTAAACAGAACTAAGTTTGGTTACCATATTTCATGAAATAGAAGGAGGTTCTCTTGAAAAAAATAAAACCTTCATAAATCACAGGATATAATAAAGCCCCTGAGAAAAATGAAGATATTAGCTTTGTGTTGTCACCCAAAATTTTAATGTGAGACTGTCAGACTTGGGAAATCAGAAAAATCTTAACTGTAAGAAGCATCCTGACCCTTAAGAGACAAGGCAGTCTCCCTGAGACAATGCTAGAAACAAGCCATTTGAGTGATTTGCATGTGCTGATATTGTTTCTCAGTTGTATTTATGCTTTCAAAAATGACACGGTGGCATAATGTCTTTAGTTATACTTCCCAAGATAAAAACATTTTCAGTTCAGCAGAGAAAAGCACGTTGTCACTAATTCAAGGCAATTGGATCACTACGAGCTTAATGGTTTTGCTACATGGTACACAGAGGAAAAGGGCAGATATTTTAGAAAAGACATCATGGGGGTATTGATATCTACACAATAAAATATAACCACTTGAAGCACAGTGTATGTTCCCACAGAGAATGTCGAGTCTGCAGAGACAGCCCTAATGGGAAAAAATAGTAACTAAATGACTATGGCTTTTCTTTCCTCAAAAGAATTAAAATTATGTTTACGGAGAAGCAAACCCAATCAGTGTGGGGTCATTGGAGGGTTAGAGAAAGGATGAGATACAGAGAAAGAGAAAAATAAAGTAAAAGGAGGGATAAAAATGGGAAGGAGCCATTAAATTACAGCTGAAATAACCCCTATGAAGGAAAGGCTATCTCTCCATCAGGGCTTTTTTTATTTATTTAACCCCAAACGTCCGCCCTCACATCCCACATGGAGAACGGTGGCGAATATAGGCTGATCACTCCTTCCCACAGGGAGCATCACTATCTAAGCCTGACCTATTCATCCTTTCAAAAGAGATTTGTGCCTAAAAGAACATTGCTCATTTATTTTTCACCTATTTACCCCTTCTCCTCAGTCTCTCTCTCTCTCTCCCTCCCTCCCTCCCTCTCTCTGTCTCTTCCTGCCTCTCTCTCCCTTCCTCCCTCCATTCCGTCTTTTACATTCTAAACATGACCTATAAGGTCTTTTTGATTTAGTCACTATATCCTTTCCAGTATTACCTAACACAAATCATTCTCCATACTCCATCCTAAACCATCTTAAATGTTTTCCAGTGGCTACTTTTGTTTAGAAACTATTGCTCATTTCTTTACCTCGTTAGCATCCACTTACTCTTTGGATTCTTGCTGAACCATCACTCCCTTAAAGAAACTTTCCATGTGCTCCTGACTAGGCTGGACCTCAGTGGCAGGTGCCCCCGATTTGAAGGAACTCTCTCTCTACTACGTACTTATTGCACTTCTAAGTGTCTCCCTCCATGGGCTTTATCTGTCTCGTTCTTCAGAGTGCTGCTAGTGCTAGTGCTTGCAGACTAGACACACAGAGTACCAGCTCAACACACGATCGTTGCGTGAGAGAATAAAGAAACAAATGAAGAGACTGGCTGATGAATGAAAGATAATGGGGGGAAAACTTACGATGAGCTCTAGATGAGCAAGCTATGGCAAGCACTTAGTGTAGGCGAGAGTAGGTGTGAGAGGGATTAGGGAGCCTTCCTAAATGGTTTCAGAAAAACCCATTATTTTCCCCCTTTAATTGCGGTAAGAATGATACTGGCATCTTCCCCATGATGTTGACAGGGCCTCGTCTTGCAGCCCAAAGCCGAGTCAAGGTGCTAAGTAACTCAGCTCTAATGAATCACTTATAACTGAGGTCAGACACCAGCAAGTGTGCATACCAAACAACAGAATAGGTCCAATCAACAACAATCCTCCCTCATCTACTCGCTAAACATTGATGAGGAAACTTACGGAAAACGAAAGCAGAAATAAGACTGGTGGAATTGTATCCCTCTTCTCTCTCATAATCCCTCAATCTGAATGGGTCAGTGACAGCCGTGAGTCACCGGTCAGTATCTGGGGCACCCGTAAGAAAAACAGACTTGCCTCTGTTTCTTCCGCTGTAGGCTGCTTAGCTTCAGGACCCTCACGTCCTCCTTGGCACATCTAGCAAATCAGCAAAGAGCCTGGTGGGCTGTGCCTGGGAAGACCTGGCGTTTGGGTGCATACATGGCAGGAGAGACTGACGCCTGGGTGAACACTGAAGATGAGAGATTTAGTAGAGCAGCCCATGTGTGCAGAGAAGGTGACATAGTGTGCCTAGGGAAAATGGTGGCCACTTATTCCAAGTCCATGGATCACTCACAAAACGTCAGGCAAGACCCCAGCGGTCCCCACGCCTCCGTCTGAGGGCTAATAAAAGTTCTGAAATGGCCTGAACTGCTGACAAGTTCGACATAAAGCAGGATCCCGGAAGGTGGATATCAAGAAAACTGTGAGCACCACACACTCAGGAACAACGATGTCAGACTGGAATCAGGACTTTCTCCCCATAAACAACGATACACACAGGAATAAAGGTATTTTTTTTCCTCTTCCCCTCACTCTACCTCATATACTGGAGGAGGTAGGTCATAAATGAAAGGAGAGGGGAGGTAGAGAGTTCTGAACCAAAAATGTGATAAGGAGTTTCAAAGTACTAAACTTTAATATCTGAAATTGATCCAAACATTCTAGAAGATTCCCAAGGTGTCATTAAGGGACAGGAAGAAGGTCGGGCACATATTAAAAAATGAGGCAATTGAAAGAAAGAAAATCTTTTCGTATTTATTGAGGTATTTCAACAAATCGGTTATGTTTCTATTTATCACTGATTTTTATCTTACCCAATATAAGTTATTACATTCCAACCTTCCTTCAGGGTCAAAGATTTTGTCTTACTAATTCCTTTATCTACAGTACTGGACTCTGTTGCTGACACAGGAATTGAAATTCAGTGAGTCCTTCTTGAAATAGAAAACACTGTGCACATAAATTCAGATTTCCCTTAACAGAAGGCCGAGGAAAGGTCTAGTCATGCTAATATGATGCCGCCAAGAGTGTGCCTCACTTTACAGTTACACTACCTGCATCCACAGTCTTCTGTGATCCACGATAGAAGATTCAAACTAGGAGACTTTGAACAACAACTACTACCACTTACGGTGGGCTCTGCTAGTGCTCAACATAGCACATGACCTCGTTTATTCCACACCGAATCCTATGATGAGGCGTTATTATTCTCATCTCACACACGAGACAACTAAAGCTTTGAGAAGTTAGGAGCCGGGCCCAAGGTCATAGAGTTAGTAAGATATGAACATGCAATGGCCCAGTCCAGGTCTTTTTGATTCCGAATCCTGTGTCTACTCCACTCTCCCACATGTTTCCCACAGTGCCTCTTTTCTGAATTTTGAATACCATCAAATATAGCACACCTACTTATTCCATGAAACGTCGACTGTCCGTGGAACCAATTAAGTGTCTTGGGCAAGTGCGTAAACAAGCGTGGGCCATTTTATCTCAAGTCCAGCATCACTCTGAGGAATTAAAGGAAAATGCCATCCCCCATTTAGCCTTTCTCTTTCTCAGGAATCAGCTAGCACACCTTAGGTAAACTACTGCACCTAGCCCTTCCTGTTTATTAAGGAAACACATGCAGGGCGAACAGCAACTCTCTGATGAAAGACACGGCAGAGCAGGGGCAGCAGGTAAAGGTGAGCAGAAGAGTACAGAGCACAGGAATCAGTCAGTTGAGCCCTCAGTTCATAGTCAACTCTCAATCCCTCTACTCAGTGGGGCCTCAGGACATAGAAAGGCCCTGAAAAGATGAACTTTCTTACAGAGGGTGAAAAGTACAATCTACAGGTGGGGAAGACAGGCCATGAAAGAGACCTGTCATTAGAATGGTATTTCCGATGGGCCCATCAGCAATGTGATTGACCAAGTTCTGTAATGCTTGGGAGTGGTCCCATTTCTTATGAGTCAGACATTATTCCTTTTGCTAGAACATAGGTCCTTAAGAGCTAAGTTTGGCAAAATACCAGAATGTGCCAGCTAAAGACAGCATTCCTTTACCTCCAAGAAGAGATTCTTAGAAGTTTTATAGGGGTTGCGAAGCTTTTCTAGTGCACAAAGTACAGTGCTCTTTTGCCTAGATCAGAAATGAGGTTGTATCAAGCTTAGACTTGAAAATATACAATAGAATCTCCTGTAAGTTGTCCAAGTGGTCAGGGCAGAACAGCTAATTCCAAGTGGTTTACTCTCCTGAGTATACTTAAGGACAGTAAAATAGATACTTAATAGCCCCCTAACTTGCCTGGAGCCCAAAAGGAGACAATATGAACCCTGCCCCAAATCAGGGTTAGATTTAACAGCAGCTAAGAATTATCGAGTGCCTCTTACAGACCATGCCCTATTCTAAGCACTTTACATACTTATTAATTCACTTAATACAGAAGCCTATGAGGAAATATCATGATTACATCCATTTAACCAATTGAACAAACTAAAGGACAAGGAGATTGAATAGCTTGCTCAAGGTCATACAGCTCTGAATGAGTAGAGACGGGATTCAAACCCAGGCACTACAAGCTTTTACTCCTAACCATTACATTATTCTAAAGAGAACAATGTCTCTGTTTTTACCGATTCTATTTAAAATTTGTAGAACCTTTATCTTCTCTGAGGATATTTATTAAGAGGTGAACCCAGCACTTGGCTTGACGTCTTAGCACAATGCTTGGCACTTAGTAAATAATGTGCTAAGGAATCTTTACACAGCAATTTGTTCATGCTTTTACCTTCATCTGAGATACTTCATTTTTAAATGAGAAAACACTACATGCCTACCTGCAAAAATAACTTTTCTACACCTCTAATTGACCATCTATGACCACACCCAAGTTTGAAACAGTACTTTTCCAACAATACAGCATCCAACAAGGGAATCCAACAGCATCCCAATTATTATCAGTAAGTATTCTAAGGAATTTAGAATGTAAGGAACTTAATGGATGCAGTTTTAAAAATTATTTTCTTAGCACCTAGCACAATTCTATGTACTTCGAATTAGAGTATCGCTTTTTATTACATGTACAGCTGCTTTCACGTGGAAAATGAGGATGATTAAAGTCCCTCTGATGACCGTGGATTCATGATATGAACTCTGTGAACAGACTTAGAGCACAGTAAGTTTAATGCAGTTTCAGCTCTTCTTTTTTGAGTTCTTTACAACTGTCTCACAAGGATTTAAAATTAACCTATCTAAAACTGAAATCATCCCATTCCCCAAGATTAGTCGCCATTCTGTCTCCTGTCTTCCCAACTCAAGAACATCCTCCTCATCATCATCTACTTCATATCAGAAACCTGTGTATAGGGATAGTTTCTCATTCTTCCTTTCTTGCATTACCCAGTCAATCAATAAGTCTCAGAGCACCTATCTCAAAAATATAGCCTGACTCTATTCACTGTCTCAGGCACCATTATCTCTCGTCCGGACTTATTGAAATAGCTTACAGTGCTCTCTCCACTTTAATGCTGAACTACCTTCTACCTTTCTCTTCATAGCAGCCAGAGTAATTTTTACTCATGAAATAGATGGAAGTTGGTCAGCGATGTGTCTTTTTCAGAGATTCCAAACTGAAAAGGATGTGTAAGTTGCAAAAATCAACAACAAAACACATTTGTCTTTGGTGAACATCCTAGTAAAAAACTGTGGGCCATTTAAATAGCTCTTAGAAACCTGCTGTCTTTCAAGACACTGTATCAACCCATCTACCTCCAGCAGGGGATGATGGGGAAATGTAACACACTTCTGAGAGACATTTTAAACACTAATTACTTCAACCTGTGTCTGTCATAGTTAACACTGCATTAATAGAGGCAAATGAGTTGACAGGAGATTGCAAAACAAAAGACTATGTTAATATAACATGCATCAAGACATTTTCCTTAAGTCAACACATTACCATGCCCCAAGCCAATTAACTATGTGTAAATTGCAAAAAAAAAAAGCAATAACGACAACCCTTCAAAGACTCCAAGAAGGAAATAACCGTAAGCAATGCATTTTTAAACCTCTTATAAATGCTTTCTAAATGAATAATACTGTGACATAACATTTTTAAGCAATTATGAATAAATCAAAATACATTTTCACCTGTCAGTGTAAATTCTTGTTATGAATAGTACTTTCCATTGAAAGCATTGAAACAAAAAATAAACAAAGAAAATGAAAACAAGTTCCTAAATTATTCCACCCCCACCCCATTCATGGGCAGCAGAGTGGTTAAAAGCAAATCCTACCTTTACAAGCTACTTCCTGTTCGACCTTAGGCTAAACTCTCAAATCTTCTAATGTTTGAGGTCTTTATCTATAAAGCGAGCATGAAAAATCATAATTTCTACTTCATTAGGTTACTAAGTGCATTAATTAGTTAATATTTGTAAAGTGCTTAGAACATTGCCTAGCACGTAGTAAAAGATGTTAGCTTTTTATTTTTATTCTTCTGGTCTTTGTTTTTCTTTTTTTCTTTTTTAATGTGTCAGTGCTTCTGTGCTAGAGGTGATTAATTCTATAATTCTACAGGTATTTATTTACTTTTTCAATTTTCAAATACTATAATACAAAATTGCATTGATGATTTAGTCCTAAATAATCTTCACAATCTTTCTCTTTTGGACACCTTTATATTGAGCCCCTGAAGAACTGTTTTAGCAACATATATTGGATCACGCATACCTTCCTCAAAACCATAAAGTGGGTTTAGAATAACATTCAAATTGTATAATATCCCCGCCATGTTTCTTTGTCACCACGGTGTTTATTCCTGTGAAGGACTCGGATTTGGTGAGAGTCTGAGCCTTTTACTTTGCTCCACCCTTGAGAAGGTGGTGAGACACATCTGTCTGGCAAGTGCGGGAAGGACAAATTGTCATGCTCTGGTCCTCTCCTGCCCTGTCCCTCTGAGGTTGGCTGGCCTTAGTTCATTTCTTCTTATGAACAGGTTGGTAGTGTCTGTCACTTTGGGTTTGGACATGGGGCCATTTAACTCTCAAACAAAGCAGATGTTTTGGCTTCCATATTCACCCAAGCATTTTCTTACTTTGTCCAGATTCACACAGAGATGAGGTGCTATGTATGGAGTAGCCCTGTGGAGACCCCAAAAAAGATGTTCACGTGACTTTAAAATACACCTTGCAGCTGACCTTCCTCTAAATGTTTTATGCTCCTTCCTGATTTATGTTATAGCCACTATGACCTTTTCTTTTCTTCTTCCTTTCTCCTCCTCTCCCTCTCGTCCTCCTCCTTCTTCCAATTCTGTGAAAGTATCAAGGCTTTTTTTTCCCCATTTCCGGCTTCTGCACCTGCTGTTCCTCTGTCTTCCCATTCTTTATCTACTTTTTTATTCTTTAGATTTCCTTATAAATATCAAGCCTTCAGAGAAACTTTCTAAGTGAGCCAGCTGCTATTCTCTTTCACAGCATCTCATCTTTTTCGATCACTCATTTTTGGAACCACTTGCTGTCGGTCTTCATTACCAGATTATAAGCTCCATGAAAGCAAAGATGCTGTTGGTTCGCCTGACCACTGACTCTTCCGCATCATGCGCAGTGCTTGACAAATAAAGTCAATGCATACTTGTTAAATCTGTAAATAACTTCTATCTTAATTGAACAAAACAGCCAGGAATTCACCATGTACAGTGTGCAGAGAAGGCACTTTGCAAAGTTAGGTGTGTGTCTTTGCCCTCTGGGAGATTTTTCCAACATAGCCAGTAGCAGTCTGGCTTGAAACCATCAGATAGCCATCTTTTCCTTCCACTGGTTTTGTAGATTACCATGCCCCATTTGACAAATGACAACTCGCAAAGAGAACATCAGGAAGAATCACTTATTTAAAAAAGGGGGCAATTTAACCTGAAAAATATCTCAAAAGGAAACTTCTATGCCAGGTTTTATAAACACATGTAAATCACACACAGTACATAGAAAAACATTCATGTCATTTTATTAATTTGTTCTGTGTATCTTGTTTTTCAAATAATACAGAAAGATTCTGGGACTTAAAAGTCCTAACTTTAGCTCTGTGTTCTTTAAAATCTCTAGTAATAGTTGGAAATTTTATAGGTATTCCACAAATACATGCTGAATTAACTAATGTTACATTATATATAATATTATCTTAGATACTAGATATAATATAAAGTAAAATACATATGTTCTACTACTTGTGAACTCAAACATGAAAGAGTGGACAGGCTTACATTCCTAACTTCAAGGAAAATACCCAATCCTCATTAAAATAGAAAAACGAAAGATGCCTCAGAAAATAACTAGTATCCCAGAGAGTTACTCATTGGTGTAGAGACATCTCATTTCTCATAATCTGGAGGTCATTTTTTTTCTTTAAACAATAAGAATACAACAGTGTTCATGATCTCAATGGGTAATCATTATAGTTATGAAAGCATGCACCTATGCTGTGGATGCCCTACACTGGGGATTGAGAAATGTAGCAAGGAACCATAGAACATGATTCTTTTCTTCCTAAGTGAGGAAGAAACTTTATATACAATTGAAATAATTAATAGTAATTCAATCCTCAAGTTATTGTGACATATTTTAGTAAATGAGCACTAATTATTTTGTCTCTAATCCTTATAATCATTAGTAATCAGGAAATGGTGCTCCTTTTTTGAAAATTAAATTATATTAACCTTATAAATTATATTCTACAAAGAAAAATTAAGCAATTTTGTATTGCTACATCAATACATTAGCCAGACTTTTTCACTGGCATGTTTCTTGGACGGATGGATATATGGACAGATATATGAATGCACAGGAGGATGGATACATAGACAAATATATAAGCATCTAAGAATATTCTCATCTGCATGTAAGAAAACTGAAGTCATTTGTCTTTCTTTGACTCGAACATATGATTTCAGTTCATTTTAACAATCATGTATCTCCTATTGTCCCAGGCGTCATGCCCCACAAGACACAAATATGAATAAGATTCATGTGAGATCCAGTGGCTCAAATGCTAGACTAAGCTTACGGCCTGATTTTGAAATCTATGAATTTTTCACAGACAAACAAACATGAACCATTTTCAGTAAAATGTTATTGTTATTAAAGGATGCAAGCAGGGCGCCAAGCTGCCTACAGAATGTTAGAAACTCGCCTGCTTCTCTTTATGTTTGCTGTTCCCTGAGGCGTCCTCCTGGGTACAGGTCCCATCAAGAGGTGCCAAAACATTGCCTAAATAAAAACATCTTTATTAACTTCCTGAAGAACCTGCCATGGGGTCAGCCCTAATCAGCACTTAATTTTAGTGTTATCATGAGGTACTACTGATTAATTTTATAAATGATTAATAAAAGTACCTAATTGAGTTGTACTCTGCTGTCTCCACCATCACAGGCCATTGTTTTCACTGATCCCAGATCAATGGTTCCTTTGATTGAACAGTCAGCTCTGTATTTCTGCATTGCTTTAATTCTTCACTTAGCAAGCTCGTCTGTGGCTCAGATATAATCATTTGGATTTGGGGGTTTTATTTTTGCATTTTTTCGAATGATTAAACAGGTTTTATTGACTACTCAGAATTGATTTTTACTTCCCTCCATAGAATGCAAAGCCCAGTTTTGGGGATGTGGCAAAGATGCCAGCTATACTACATGTTTGTTCCATCTGCCCTTGCAAGTGGTCACGTGACAGCGCTCTGACCAATAAGAATAGAAGTGTGCTTAGAATGTCTGTAAAAGTTGTGCTGTCTTTTTACAGGCTTTGTCACTTCCTTTATATTGCTTTTGTTCCTTTCTCCTGCCTAGCATATAGAAGGAAGGGTATAGTGCAGAAGCTATTTTGGGATTGTGAAGATGAAAAATAAAGAGGCGGGGATAGAATGATCCCCAAGTCATTGACCTTTACTGTAGACAAATGGTTTAGGTTTGGGTCATAATTATCACCTTGGAATAGAAGAGAAGTGATTATGAAAACCTGTACAAAAGGACACAAAACACACTTTTAGCGTTTTAGAACTCCAGAGTCCACAGCTCACTCAGAGATGGGACATAGAGCTTCGAGAGTATTTGTTAATACAAAGTAGTGGTTGAAGCACACTTCCTCTGGTTAAGAATAGTTCAGGAACTGGAAGTGTACATTATAGCCGAGAGAACTCAGCTTTGAGAGATGAGAGTAGCTCATCTGATTAGCTGAAAGCCAGAACTAATGGAATGCACTATACAACTTTATAGAAATCAATCTTCTTAGTCTTTTCATCTTCCATTTTTTCTCAAAGAAGGTTTATTACAATGAAATATTCTCAGATCTCTTTCCAGTCTTGTTAACACTTTTTAATGTCACCCTGGGCAGTAGTAAATCCTTAGCTTGTTTTGCAGGGGTGCTAAGTGGAAAGAGTTGGGAACAATTGTCAAGAGAGGCACTGTCAGCATTATGGTCGCTGATGCATGATCCCAGGTGTTATGAGATAAAAAACATGAGTTTTATTGCTTTGTGACTCTGAGAAGAACTGGTCTTTCTAAACATTAAATGCATTGTGTCATGTCCTGGAAACTTATGCTTTGATCATGTTCAGTGAGCAGAGATGATGGAGCTTTTGTTCAACCTAATCAGTTACAATTCACAGTTGGCAGGAAACTTCGAAGTCTTGTCTTTTAGTTGTCATTCTACTGTGCAATAATTAATAGCTAGCACATATTGATCACTTACTAGGTAGCAGGCATTGTGAACTCTCTATAGTTTAGCTCATTTAATCCTCCTAACTTGAATGCGAGGTATCATTACTATCTTCAGTTTTAAGACAAACAGAATCTTATGTGGCAAAGGGCAAGTTCCTTAACCTCTCTAAGAATCAGTTTGGATAAGGCAATGAGGGATCTCAAAGAATATTCTGGAGCCAGCATTTTTTTCACTGTATTTTTTTAGTAGAAAAAAAAATTGCTGGCAAATGCATAATGTACCCCTGGGGCTCTGAGGTCATACAGTCTTATGTGATTGTCTGAGCCCTACACAAATCTGAAATTGAGAGTAAGTAGCTGTCACAAACATGACTGAATTGATCTTTAAAATATTTTGTTTACAACTCGCTTTTGGTGAGCAGCTATTTTAAACGATTTTATTCTTTAAATATTTGTCTTTATGTTTGCGACATATAACTATCTAGGGTTAGGTAACTATCATCTAAATAAATATAGAATAACATCACAATAATATTTTAAGACTTTAGCAACAATTTTGGTGACAATCTGGTAAAATAATTGTTAATCTTATAATAAACTAAACATAGGTGAGGGAGTACATGGACCATGAAATCTCTCATCTCTGTAAATGTCTTAAAAGTTGCATAGGACTCATTGTGAAGGCTAATTCTAGATCATTGAATAAAGGAGTCTCAAAAGCATCTAAGGTAATTAAAACATCACAATAAAATGAGTAGATTAATTAATCTGTTCATTTATTAAATATTTATTCATGATTTTTAAGGACCAGGCTAAACAAGACAGACTCCCAGGCTCGGCTTCCTTGGCATTGCATATCAGCCGACAGTTGTATCAACTTGCTGATGAGCTAATTTAACACTTTGCCTGTTTTTGTTTTTTGTTTTTTGTCTTTTGTTTTTCCAGTTGCTGAAGGGCAATCAGCAATGTTAAGCCTGCTGACTAATTGAAACATTTTCTAAATTATATGGAACTCTGGAGAAGATGCATTCTACTTAACCTTGGCATTTATTTTAAATTACAGGAATCAACCATATTATATTACCCAAGATTTAAAAATCAGCCTTCTTTTCTAATTGGAATCTCAAGGTTCTTAGATTTCCATTGAAGGCTAATGAATTAAAGAAAATAAAATGTGTTCTCCTTAACATATGCCAGTCAGAACCATCAATAGTGCTATTTATAATTATATGGTACCTTCTTCCAAAGGAGTTTGACATCCTCTTTAGATGACCAATCATTAATGTTTACTGTCCAAACATCAGGGAGGTAACAAAACATCTAAGACTTAATAATGCTATGAAGTGTTGGCATATTATGAATGCCAACTTGATTTCTTTATTCTTTAAGAAAAATCCTCAGCAACTGTAGCAGAAACTGGTGGTGTCTTCCCAGATCCCCTTCGCAGGTGGCACAATCCTTCTCTAGTAGAGTGTTGCTCTCAATCGTGCACAGCTGTGCCCTTCTCCCAAGAATTGCCCTTGGTTAGAAATGCTCTAACGGGGTGACCCACAGCCTGTGGCTGAATGATGTGAGATACAAATAACCAGCCCCTTCATCTCAAAGTGGGGCAACTCCGTGGGAAATTCACAAACCAGAATTTTCTCATGGATCAGGGTGAGGCTAAACTTCAACTGAACTGACACCTTTGCCCAGCCCTGTCCTATTCTGCCGCCCTCCATCTCTTGTGTCTTCATTTGGGCACATTCACAATGTACCACTGGCACAAGAACCCGCAGTTCTGCCTCTGATTCTGTGGAACTTAACCTAAGACAGGGGTAAGCAAAGGCATGAGCTACACTCATATGGAAGAACCTGTGGCATTTGAGCTGGGTATAAGCAAAGATCCCAGATGGTTCTTGTGACCAAAACCATTAATATGATACAATTGCTTCAAAGCCCAGTTTACAGGCATTTCACATGGCTATCAACACTAACTCCTCACAACTGTTTTGTGGGCTCATCAACTGTCTCTCTGTCAGAGACTGAGGATTTTCCTGGGATGTAAGACTGTCAGTGGGAAAACCAGAAAAGTCCCAAGCAAAGCAGGATATATCAGTTACCCTATCCTGTCTTCCATGCCTCCCCTCCTCCTTTTCTGATTAACCAAAGCGAGTGAAAGTGAATAACTCATGCGAAGTCTCAAAGCAGCAAAGGAGAGATCCAGGATTACAACTCAAGTGTGTCTGACTCCAAAAATTATGCACACTGCGTGGCTGCCTAATGCTCATGCCACTCATTTCTGCCCCATTTGCTATCCAAAGTCTTCCTTTTTTATCAAAGTATTACTAATAAGACTAAAAGCAAATTGCTTGTTTGCTTGATAGATTGACTAATTTTTAAAGACTAAAAGAGGCAAGTAGCAGATGACATCAAATGTGGTCCAGAACAAATAGCTTGTCTAGCCTCCTCACTGGCTTAATTGTCCTGTCTGATTCTAGCCCCTTTTCACCTACTATATCCAAGCACAAATTTAATATCCAATAGGATGGTCGATAGTGACTTTCCGGAGAACAGCCATGCTGATTTTAAATTTACTGAAATGGATTTGGGATTTAGTAAGGATGGATAATAAAGAGAAAGCAGAAAAACACTTAAATACGTATCTCCTTTATTATGGATACTGTAATAGCTAGGTTTTTCATTTACTTCTTCTCGGTGAATCCTACAAAACCCACTTAATAAGAAATTGAGGCTGCACAATCGAAAGTGATGTAAAAGAAATAAAAGCTGCAATGTGTTAGGAAGTTATGAGAGAAAAAAACCAGTAGAACAAAATATTGATTTCAACAATATTTTGGTATAGGTACTGTTACCCTCATTTTAGAAATGAGGAAATATAGGTACAGTGCATTTTAATAACGTGCCTGAGTTCACACTTATAGTGGTGGAGCCTAAATTGAAACAGGTTAGCTGGAGTTAAGGCCACATTCCTGAAAACGACATTATGGTTAACTTTTTGAGAAATAACGTGAGACAAGTATAGAATGGTGACACTTATAAACGTAGATGCCCTTTCTCTTTTCGGCTCTCACGGTGAGTGCTTCATAAAGTACCATGACTGAAGTGACTGCTGAATGACAGCCTGTAGGGCTATCATCCCTGGGCGCACATCCCGGTAGCACAGACCTGCAGCACCATGGGGCCAGCTGAGCGGCTTCCCCTGGGACACCACAGGGCCAGCCCGCAGCCAGCAGGCCATGGTGCTGCAGCTGCAAGCAGGAGCACAGAGGAGGGCAGAGGTTAGGTGAAGGATCCCTGATCAGAGGCAGGTCTTATCTTCATGGCCATGAAACGTGATGCCATCAGTTCGGCCAGAGTTAGTCAAAGTCAAAGCTCTGACACATTCAATACTTCGCAATTCCACTCCATTCCATGCCATTCATGTAACCTCTTTTCATTCTGTTCTATTCTTCTATGTTCTAGTCCATTCCACCCCATTCCACTCTATTTCAATCCATTCCATTCAAATGTATTGATTAGTTACCCCAAGTTAGTCTCTATGGAAGAAGCAGTTACTGCTACAGAGATGAAAACCTTAGGGTTTTCTCTCAAGAAGCTCTCAGGCTGACCAAGCTTCATTCAGTAGATCATTTTACAAAGCCAAAAACGGGTTTAGTAGTTTACAACATATCTTAATGTGTGAAATAGAATGTGTTATATAACAATAGAATATTTCTGACTCTAAAACCAGATTTGGTCACAGGGTTCTTTCTATCACTAGACAAATCTACTCAGAAGATTTTATTCTTGGAGACTTTATTCATGAGGGTAAAATAAGACATTGCCAAGGTAGATTTCCAATGAACCATGAAAACTAAAAAAGGTGTGCTTAGCTATGTTGGGGACACTTCCAATGAAGACCCAGGCCACAATCTCAAGTTAGAGTGTGTTTTTCTCCTGAAGGTGCTAAATAATGACTGCTAGATTTTTTTAATAGATAATTTCTATAATTTTTACCAATCTCTTTTTTCCACAAAGTACTATGGCCTCAGCTAGCTAGGACAAATGTAGTACAAATTCTCATTTTATTTCTAGGTATTCTAGATTCTGAAACATCCTGTTTAATTTCTGCAGAGACCTGAGAAACCTGAGTTTCATTAACTCTATATTTAGTAAAGCATACTTCCATATGAATTGACTAGAGAAACAAAATGTGCTCAACATTTTATGCTGTTACTTTGGGGAGTGTATTCTGGTCTTGGAGTTCTTCACTCTCTGACCACATATTATTTTTGCTTTTATTCTAGAGTTTTTCAAGGATTGGCCTGTGTTTTATCTAAATTAGTAGTATCTGGATATATTTTTAAATATCTATTCCTGGATCCTACTCCATTCCTAAAAACTTGAATCTTTGGAGCAAGTATGCCAAAAATCTCTAAATAATCTCTAAATAATGTCCTTTACGATTCACTGAAATAGTGATTAGGTCAAGTGATGGTGCCATGGGCTTTTCCTAATCTGCCTGACAGTGATTTCTGGGCTCTGTGAGAGCAAGAAAGGCTCAGGTGGTGTGGTTTCATTGGCTCATAAATGCTTTATTTAATTCCAGAAAATCGAGAAGAGAAAACTGGGCCAATAGAGCATAAATGCCAACACTTAGGTGCCCAGGTGGTGCCTCGTTGAGGCTGGCTATTTGAGATTTTGCAAGCTGGGCAATATTGTAAGTTCTCCTGCTATACACATTCTGATACCAGAAAGGCAAATTGTCGTTTAATGTTGTATAGCTGTATTTGCTAATTCCGTTTTCTTTGTATTGTTTTGTTCAACTTTGCCTTTTAAGTTTCATTTCAACAAATAACAAGTACCCCAGAGATAAAAGGAAGGAACATTCTCTCTATGCACATACTATATTTACATATATTTATGTACTATATTTACATATATTTACATACTATATTTACATATATTACCTCACTTCCTCTGCGCAACATTCTGAGAGGAGGATATTGTTACTGCTATATTAAAAATAAAGGGGATCAAATATGTGGTAGCTGAAGGAAACTGGACTTTGGGTGGTAAACACACAATAGAATAGTATACAGATGTCAAGTGATAATGTACATCTGAAAATTATATAATTGTATTAACCAATGTTACCCCAATAAACTTAATTTAAAAAAATAAAAAATAAAGCAAAACAAAAGAGTATGAGTAATTCATTCAAACTTAATAACTATCAGCCCCAGATGTTGGGCCCTGTTCTACTCAATGTAAAATCTGTTTTTCGTTTTTTGTTTTCTGCTATACCATGTTCCTTCCTTTTCTTCCCTTCAAATATTTACCACTTAAAGAAAATAATGAAATTACACCATATAGTAATGAGAGAGAATTTCTACGAAGCCACATAATGGTCTCATTTCCCCATGGTCACATTGGGTATCCACTCAGTGAAGGGTCGGCTTCTGCTCTTTGCACCACTCATTCAGGATTAAATCGGCATAGATATTTCAGATAATCTTTTCTTTCCCGAACTCTAAAGTAGATCAAGATTCTGGCCAGTGTAAAAAGTACTCGAAACTTTGTTGTAATTTTCAAACGTGTATTTTGTACATCAAAATTTTTTGAACAGGATAGTGTTGAAGGTTGCTTCAATGTTGTGTCTAACGGCCTCTTGTGGATAGTGGTGACATACGGTGCCACACCACATCACTGCACACCACTGAATATTGGTGCATTGAAGTTCGTGGCACCAAAGTAGTATAGTCTTAAACATATACACTCTAAATTTCAGAAGCTTATTGACTTGTGCGTATTTGGTACAGGTCTCCGCAAATTCCAGAAACAAACAAATCAGCATCTAGTCTGAGTTAAATAGTGTCCCCTGAAAATTCATGTCTACGAAGAACTTGTGACTATGACCTTATTTAGAAATAAGGTCTTTGCAGTTATAATCAAGTTAAGATAAAGTCATACTGGATTAGAGTGCCCTAAATCTAATAAAACAGGAGTCCTTAAAGGAAGAGAGAAATTTAGACACAGAAACATAGACACATAAAAAAGGTGCCCATGAGAAGACAGGTGGAGATTGGAGTGATGCATTTATAAGACAAAAACATGCCAAGGATTGGCAGCAACCATTAGAAGCTGGAAGAGAAAAGGAAGGATTTTTCTCTAGGGCCTTCAGAAGTAGTTACACCCCTGCCAATATCTTGGTTTGGGACTTCTAGACTCCAGAACTGTGAACCAATAAATTTCTGTTGTTTTCAGCCACCTGGTTTGTGGTACTTTGTTACAGCAGCCCTAGGAAACTAGTATATTGTCCACTTATGATGTGCAAGATGTCATGCTCAGCATTGAGAAACTAGTATAAATATCCACTTATGATGTGCAAGATGTCATGCTCAGCATTGAGAATATAAGCAGTGAAAATGTAAGCCTGGCGTCTGAGGCCCATGTCAGGGCCTGCAGGTGTAGAGAAGGAAGCAAAGGAGCATCCACTTCCTCTTAGTTCCAGCTAATTACTTCTCTTCTAGAGCCACAAACCATTACTTCTTTTCTTTCTCTTCCTCATTAGCCCATGGCTCACATTATCCCTTAGCTTATACAGTGAATTTCCTAGCATTTCATTCCCTAATATTTTGTGACTTATACTTGTATTTTCCCTGCAATATAGTGAAATGGGTCAAGATATAAAAGTACTCTCCACACGGAGCACATATTACGTGATAGTTTTTTTCAAGCCTTGTGTCCCAGCACCCAAGCTTAGGGAAATCTCACTCAGGCCTTCATAATGCCAGTATGTGCCCTCTATAAATGTAGCAAAATTAAAGCCACAAAACTATTATCACAAAACTATTATGTGCATTGTAAATCAACTCTTGAAATCCATTCAATGCATAAAAACAGCATTACAATCGCTATCAGTGGAATTTCAGACATTCATTCAGAACATGAAACATTCATGTGTAGATTGCATTAACATTAATCCATTCAATTTCAGACACTGCTCCAGACACCTTTCCATATGCACTGTAAGAATTCTCCCGGCCATTTTCCCAATTACACATGATAAGATCAAGGTGCACAAAGTTTCAATAACTTAGTTATACACTATCACACCAAATGGAGATACTAGACCTGGAACTTAATTAGGTCTTCCGATTTGAAAATCTAAGTGCTATTTCCACTAAACCATGTGGCCTCGACAAATCTATTTTCGCACAAATCCTAGGGCACATGTCATCACAAGAGGAATCTTTTTTTTTTTTTTTTTTTTGCTTTTACCAAACAGGCACCTGGTCAAATCATTAAGAAAAGAAGTCTTACTTTTATAGTTTAAAAACACACTGCCACATGACAACTTTTACTAACAAAAATAGACGACCTCACACTTTCACAGCAATTAAGCAGAAGTTTTCCAACAAGAAGCCACAGCTACAATTGTGAGCGTCAATACTTCGACATCGAGGCTTACATCAGGTGAGTGTGTGCAAGAGAGAGGCTGCTCTCCTCTTAGGGATCATCGGAAACTTCCTGGATTTGGTTAACCGATGTCACCATAATAAAAAATAAAATAAAATAATTTTTTTTAAAAAGATTATGGAAAGAAGCCATTGCCGCTGTAAGAGGCTCCTTCTAGAAATCAAGGCCCTTCTGATATAAATGTGATATAAACAAAGCATTAGGCATCAAAAGAGAAGCTTGGAACAGAGGAAATTATGTTGATGTGAAGAAGCAAATTTAACAACACAAATAAGAAAAATCAGATTAGACAAAATATCTCATCAGTAGAAGAGATATATTTTGACTAGAAGCACTGAATAGGCACAAGGATTCATTATCCAAGTAGTGAAGAAGAATGAATAGAATAGTGAATCAAATGAATACATTGGGGAAAACAATTTAAATTTCAGGTTGAAATGACACAAACTACCATTATTGCCGAAAATAACAAATAATACGCTACTAAAATGAGAACATCAGTAATAAATTGGTTAATGAACACTGTCAATTCAATGATGATTTATGATCCATGCACAACAAAGTTTTAAATATCGCACAATCTTACAACTTAAATTATGAAAAAAATCAGACATTTTTTCATATTTGACAATTCTAAAAAGTTGCATAACACTGCAAATAATGAGTTTTGAAGTGAAAGAAATTTTCCTAATTATAATAAAAAGACAAATTTCTATTGACTCTGCTCTAAGCCTGAATTATCTTTCTATGGTCTGTAAAAATATTATAAAACCATCAAACACTGTGCAAGCAAAAACTAGAAAATATATTATACAGATGCATAAAGCAGTTATCATATTTAAAAGAATGTGACTGCTTTAATTTGTTGATATTTATATAATTTGTCAGCTTTCTAAAAATTCTAATTTTGAAACCTATAGTTTCTCATCTTACATAAATATTCACTTTACAGTTAGTTTTATATTTTGATCACGTAATCTTTTTCTTAAAGATGGCCCCAGATCCACAAAACTAAGTCTGCTTCTGTACAACAGTAAGGTCAAATGACTTAAGTAAACTGCAAAGCCAGTTCAAAAACCAAGATCTAGCACAGTCTATGTAATTTGAATTGTCAGAGCTAATTTGTCAGCTCTGAAGAGGGTACCACTGACATAGTCAGCCTTGTGAAAAACACACACACGCACACACACACACGTATGACAATTTTAAGACATACTCATATTATATTGCTGCATAATAAATTACCCAAAACTCAGCAGCTTAAAGAATTATTCATTTATTATTTCCCATTTCTGTATTCAAATGTCTGGGCAGGCTCGACTGGGTTTTCTCAGAAGATCTCACAAGGCTGAAATCCGCATATCTGCTGGCTGGGCTCTTATCTGGAAGTTCTAGGGACTAATCCACTTCCAAGCTCATTCAGGTTGTTAGCAGAATCCAGTCCCTTGTGGCTGTGTGAGGTCCCATTTCTTGGCTGGCTGTCAGTCTTCTCTCTGGCTGCTCTCTTCTCTCAGAGGCTATCTGCATTCCTTCTGACATGGCCCATCAACAGGACACTTAGTCCTTTCCATGCTCTGACTCTCTCCGGCCTGTTCTTCTATCACCAGTAAGAGAAAGCTCTACACTGTCAAGGAATCATGTGATAGATAAGGCCCTACCTACAGATAATCTCCCTACCTTAAGATCGACTTTTCCATGTTACATCATATAATGGCAGGAAAGAGACCTCATCATATTCAAAGATTCCACCCACATTCTAAGAGGTGGGATTAGACAAGAGTGAAGGATTACTGAGAGCCATTCCACCAAGACATTCCTGTAGGGTTACATAATTTCACCTTGCATGTAGAGTCTTTGTCAGGAGAAAGCAAAGTTAACTGTGTCTTGGGGAGCTTGAACCCTGGTCCATATAAAGCTAAGGGAATAAGACAAAGAGAAATATAATTCAATAGATCAGAAGAAAGAGAAGTAGAGAAACAGACTTGCCATGACACTAAATACCAAATATATTCTTTTTCTTTGCTTATTTGCTAACATATGCTCCCTAGAAGAGCTGAAACATTCTAAAATGTTTGTTTTTCTTAAAAGTTATTTGCATCTCCTAATTGGTATGTCATTTTATAATTATACTCAGGCACCAAATCTAAAGTTTTGAACCATTCTCATGTCTTCCTTCCCCGTTAAGCTGTTTATGCTGTGGAATGTCTGAGCCTATAATTAAATTATTGTCTCAAACAAATTAACCAATCCATGCATACATTAACACATCATTATAAATGTGGAAAACATAAATGTGAGCCAAAGAATACCAAGTTGAATGGTGCTGCATAGATCTGGACTTGCTTTTCTGACAAACGGCCTCAATTTTGGAGATGGGAAGAGGCAGAGAAAATAATTCCAGGACAAAGAGAATATTTACCCTTACCTGAAATAATGGGAAGGTGTGATAGTGGAAATATTTTTGAGCAAATAATTACTCCAATACACCTATCTTTCTCACTATGGGAAAAAATATATTTCCTCAGTCCATTGACCTAGGGCTCGGCCATGTGTCTTGCTTTGACCAAGAGAACTTTCAATGAACGTGAGATGAAAAGGAGCCTTACATGTATTTGTGAGGTTTAACTTGGCTCTTGGGTTCTGGTGATGCACTATGATAAAACTAAGCCCCTTCGATCTGCATGCTAGGACACATAAATATGGAGAAGAACAGTTAAAACCTGCAGTTCAACTGATCCTCCCAGGTGAACCCAGTCCAGATCAGCTGAACCAGAGTCACCTTCACACCTGTGAGTGTGAAGATAAATACTTGCTTCTGCAAGCTCATTGAGAAGGGGATGATTTCTTACACAGCATTGTTGCAGCTGACTAATATATAAGAGGAAGGAAGTGAAAAATCTGGAGCTACAGATGTAGATTTGAATCTGAATTGGCTAAGTAGATATTTATATTATAGCTATATGTTTATATATCATATCTCTATATGTGGTGCTTGCATTTGTGTGTGAGTACTGTTTTCTTAACATTATATCAACACATAAAATTGCGGTCTTTGGTAGGTAGTTTCATGCTAAAATTTATAAAGATGTCTTTATCTGATAATATACTTCATAATAAAATGTAATCACAGTGAAGCTAAAAGTGCTATTGCTCCTTGTCGGGCTTTCAGCCACTGTGGTCTCCAGATCATTCACAGTTGTAAAAGGATCTTATAACTCTGTAAACAGGCATATGCAGAAAACTGCTTTTGAGAAGGCTATGACCTTCTAAACGTCCCAAGCTCTTTATCACATCTAATTTTATGAGATTCTATGTTTCATTTTCATCAATGCAAGGAAAATACTTGCAGATTGCATCAAGGTCACAATTGTCACCTGGCATCAATATAGCATCAAAAGAAAAAGAAATGCTAGGGTAGGGAGAACACTTGAAAAGCAGTGTTGAAATAAATTTAACTGGTTGAGACAGCCTTCTTCGATTTTAACTGTTGTAAAAATACAGCTCTGTCTAAAAACACTTCTTAACATAGATTTCTTTTCCTCCTTAATATGGAATTAAAAAAAAAAAGTGAATAGCAACATCTTACATACAGTGAATTCTCAATACATAAAGTGCTAAAAGTGTGTGCCTTCTTACAGACTTTTGTGTTTAACTTGGCTTAAAATTGCTGAGATCCTAACAACCAACTGCAGGAGCAGAGTGAAGGCAAGTTGGTAATGAGTAAATAAATCTTACATGTAGGCCTTAACAAGCAGGGAAAACTCACAGGCAGTGAATGATGTGGTTGAAACTAGGAAACTCTCCCACTTATAAAATTATTTAAGGATCTTCATTTTTCTTTTTGAACCCAGTTTTAATTCATATCATAGGTTAAAATTCCCTTTTTTTTTTTTTAATCTAAAACAGGGCTTCTCAACCTCCTCACCATTGACATTTTGGGCTGAATATTTCCTTGTTGCGGGTAGCTGACCTGCTAATTCTAAGATGTTCAGTACCATCCCTGGCTTCTACCTATTAGATACCAGAAGCACCCGCTGATCTGAAGCTATGGCAACCAAAAATGTCTCCACGCATGGCCAAACATCCCCTGTGGGCAAAACCCGCCCCCACTGAGAACCAATGATCTAGAGAAATACAATGCAATATGCTCTTTATTCCAATACTAGATACTAACCACAAGCACAAAAATAGCCACAATTATATGATGTTCACTATTTGTCAGACACATGGGAACTCATTTTACTCCTTACAAAAGTTAAATGACTTTGTGTATTATTATTACCTCTCTATTATTGATGAGAAACTTAAGCATAAAGAAGTTAAGTGATCTGCTCAACTAGTAAGTGGGGGGTGGATCTGAATACAAGGTAAGGGGCTTCTGAAGAGAAAGTAATAAATTAAATATTAGGCTTCGGGTCATCAAGATTACAGCAGGAACTTGAACACATGAGTGATATCTCCTAGGAGTTCTCTTTAATCATCTGTTAAATCTGGGAGCTGAGCTAGATGACCTCAGAGATGACCCTTCCACTGCTACCAATCTGTGAGTCGCTATATTATAGGCAAGTCTATTTAGTTAGATTTATTTCAATAAAGGCAAGCTGACCACACATCAGATAATGTTCATCTACAGTGGTCCAATTCCTAATGGCAGCCATCCATCTTCATTGATTTAGATTCATGGCATTTTAGTGCATATATTCCCCTAAACCTGTCTGCTATGAGAAAATTCTGCAGGGAAGAGAGGCTGCTCACAAAACAATCTTGCAAATTTCTTCATGAATCTCATCACAAGCTCTTCAAGGTCACGGCCAGTCACACACATGGTGAGAATCATATACAACTTTAAGAGGATGCACTTAAGTTTTCCCTTCTGGCATAGCCAACGGGAAAAAGGAGTTAACTGCTGGCCAGATGACCATGAAGATTAAATTTAAAGTAAGTGCTGGAAAACTTGATCAGTAAAGAGGGTTAATTAATTTAATAATGGACACTGGAAGAAGCAGCTAGTTTCTTCACCTAAGGTGACTACTGCTCACAAAAAATTAAATGATTACGGTGAATGAGACTATGCTGAATTCCATGCCATACCTTCACTGAAAATTTCTCTTCACTTGTTTATCTGTCTCTAGCCTCTCTCCTCCCTCAACGAATCTGTCTATTAAGTTGCTGGTAAAACCAGCTTTCTGTTATAGTTACTGCCCATTTCATACCATCCCTTAGAGCTCATCACCACATGTGTCCCTGATGGGTCAAAGTTCTTGACCACTTTACCTCCCTATCCGTAGACATGGTCCCAGACATGCATTCTTACAAATTTTAATAGAAAAATAAAGTTGTATATGATTAGCTACATGGTAGATTACCTTTTGCATAATAGAAGATTCCAGAACTATGTCATGCATTTATTATGATTTCGACAAAGAAATTTTGCAAAAGTATACCATAAACATACATTTTTAAATATTTAAAAGAAAATGCAAAGCCAGGAACCTCATACTGGTCCCAATGACCTTCCCCTCTGTCGCCTTCCACACCCAGAAGCATTACCATACTTTAAAATGCTTTTAGAGGCTCACTTATGGTCGCTTGCTATATATTCAGATATATTTGTAATCCAATAACACTCTCGAAGTTAAAAAAAAAAAACAAATAAAAACAAAGTCATGCAAATAGGAGCCATGGTTTTTATCATATATATAGTATACGAATATATGTATTTACGAATAAATTGCTACATATAAGAATACATCTTTTAATATTCAAAACTGAAAATAAATGCTTCTTTACTTCAAACTCTGAAAAAATTTATTAAAAGGCACAGCTATATTTGGAAAAATATGAACATGCTTAGATTATTCAAAGTAATATATTAGGGCAAATGATAAGGGTGACAGATGTCTAATTGGATCACTTTGGTTCTTCCAGCTTTTACTGATAAAATTTCACACATTTAATAATTTGAATTCTACCTGTACCAAATTCATAGCCAGTCTCATATTTCCCTGCCGTTAGGATACTAGGAACTTCCCCTACTGAATTATTAAATGACCTTTGGAGTTGGCTACAGTTCATAGAAATGTGACAGTTCGATGTATCTTATGCTGTCAATTGCTACCAAAAGGCTAACCATCTTTGACAGCCTGATAAAAATTGAATTATTATTATTTCAATGGAAAGGATGCAGCTCTGTCCAAAGCTGCTAAATGTGGAGCTTTTAGAGTTTTCAATTTCTCTCTTGGAGAGGGGGCACTAGAATTTTTCATGGGGATTAAGTAGCATATACAAAATATCCAGCCTCGCCTGGCACACTCTGAGTCTTTATACCTTCGTTCCTTTCACTGACCCTAGAATTTGTCGTCCTCTTTCTTTCCTACATGCCAATGCAGCTTTAAAGAACACAGGCAGAAGTGCGAAACGGAAGAATGGAAGAAAAGTTGGATTGTTAAGAGATACTTCAGATACAGTTAAGATGCTCAGATTCTACAAGCAAGTTCTTCCCTCAACTGGGCATCTGTTTCCTCATGTGTAAAAGTGGCTTAATCCTGTCCAGTTCTATCTGTTCATTGGGTTTTTGTGTAGATCAAAAAAAAAAAATAGGAAAGAGCTATTTTTAAAGCCTTTAAATATGTAGCTATTCTTATTTCTACAGCAAGGAGGTATTATGGAATTAATGTGGTAAAATTATATTAATGAATCATGTGATTAGGAAAGATCGATTCAATAGTTCCCAAATTCTATTTCCTTAGAGAAAAAAAATGAGCTCTTAATCTATTATTTAGTGATAACTACTTCAAACCACAAACATAAGGTCCTAGAATGAAAGTACTAATTATTTAATTCAGTTAAGGGTGTTATTGGAGATAATAGAAATGCAGGTAAAAGACTAATTCACACACACAAAATAATAATGATAATAAAAGACATTAGCCTTTTTCCTTTACAATTAATTTAGTGAATTGAGGCAGTTTACCAATCTTGCATTAGAGGAATTATATTAAGAATCCAAAAATTAATCATCCTAATACAGTAGAAATAGTGTGTAGAGAGCATTTTGCTGTTTTTTCCTGTTATGACAGAGCATAAGAAATCCTTACCTATGAAATATTTTTTGCCCAGATCCTGTTCAAAAATAAGACTGGGAATACTTTTATTTTTAAAGCGGGTAGAGATTGAGGAGGATGTGGAGAACAGAGTGTTATCTGTACTTGCCACAGCAAAGCATATTTTTTAATACCTAGTTTTACAGGTTTCCCTGGCAGACTGACCTTTCTTTAGAGGAGCTTATCTTGCTGTGGAGCATTATTCCAGGCCTGCTGGGGTTCACACAGCTTTGAAACAGCAGAGTCGGAAAATTCAGGGGATGTGGGAGCAAATATACAAGCAACATAAAGTTTCTGCTAAGTTAGAGTAGGTTGTAGAAGAACCACTGAAACTCCAAAGGTGATTTTACAGCTTCCTAGTTTACATCTTACTCATCAGTCCTAAGGGGGTAAAAAAAAAAAGCATCAAGAAGCTCAGCCTCCTGGCGAGCAAGTACTAGGTGGTGCCCACTGGGAAAAAATAAAATCTTTCCTATAAGAGCAGAGAGAGCACTAATGAAAAAGTCCAGTTAATTTAGTATAGTTGTAGAATTCTAGGAAATAACATCGGAAAGCTCAAAATGGGGCATAAGAGTTGTGATAACTTGTAAGTACAGGTGCGAGTAGTCTGAAAGTATTTTATCGTGGAAAGATCAGGAACATTTGCATTAACCACAGCCAGCAGCAACATGGCCACCTGTCTCTCTCCAGCTTTGTGTTAATGTGCATTTTCATCTCCGAAAACTGAAGCCAATGATAACAGCTTCCCATAAGTGTTGAGAGGACTGAATGAGAGGTATATGTGTGAAAATACCTATCATAGTATTTGCATAGCCTCCACATCCAATGGAAGTTTGTTTCCTTTCCTTGTTACTGATGCTAATGGCGGAAGGCATAGCTCTCCAAGGGCCCTGGAGGCTGAGTTGAGCTTCGCACATCTGGAGGCCTTCCGAGAGGCAGGTGCCCCTATTCTGCCTGACGAGGCAACTTACCACTTACATGATCTCAGGGCATGCCACTGAGACTTTCTGAGCTTCCATTTTGTCACTCATAAAATAAGATCACAATAATTCACCATCTGATGTGGTTGTCAGCAGCACTAAAGGAGAAAACAAAAACAAATTGCTGTGCGTGTTAATATTATCTCTCGTTTTTACCACCATTGTTGTTAGTACAGGCCAAGAGAATCAAGAGCTCTATCTTTTCTCTTTCTCTTTTCTAATAAAAACACTTGTCATTGGACTTAAGGCCCACCCAAAATCCAGGATGAGTTCATCCCAAGATCCTAACCTTAATCACATCTGCAAAGACCTTTTTTTAAAATAAGGTCACATTCACTGGTTCCCCAGGGTTAGGAGATGGACATATGTTTTGGGGGATCTCAGCTCAGTCTACTATAGGGAGTCGGATGTTAAGAATATACACTGACATGTTATGTAATGCCAAGTAGTGATAATCCTCAAAAGAATAAGAGGGTAAGGATGAATGGGAGATGCTCTTTGGAGAGAACAGTCAGTAAAGGTCTTCCGAGGGTGACATTTGAGCCGAACTCCACAAGGGAGTAAGAAATGCAGATAAATGGGGGATGTTTGTTCTAGGCAGAGGGAGTAGCAAGTGCAAAGATGTGAGACAAGAAAATCAAGAAAGCTGGAGTGGCTAGAAACATAGCGAGGGAGTAGGTGGCTGTAGAAAAAGAGATGAGGGTGTTGTTGTGGACTGAATGTTACTGTCAGTAACTGCCACCCTCCTCAATTATATGTTGAAATTCTAACCCCCAAAGTGATGGTATTCGGAGGTGCGGCCTTTGGGAGGCGATTAGGTCATGAGGGTGGAGCCCTCAGGAACAGGATTGATGTCCTTATAAGAACAAACACGAGAGCACTTGCTTTTTGTCTCTGTTCTCTGTCCTGGGAGGACACCATGAGAAGAAGGTCTTGTGCAACCCCGAAGAGGACCTCAGCAGAACACGAGCATACTGGCGCTCTGATCTTAGACCTCCAGGGCCCTGAAGAATAAATTTCTGTTGTCGATAAGACACCCAGTCGATGGCATTTTGTTAAAGCAAGCCCAAGCTAGGACAGGAGTGTACGGGTCACAGGGAGCACTCTGTTTCATATTCTGAGATTGATGCGGAGCCAAGACAAGGCTGAGAGTGGTAGTTGTCTTCATATTTAAGGAAGACACTCTATTTTAAACCAAACCCTAAACATAGACCTAAAGGCTTAAATATTCTTTTCTCAAATAATTGGCTCTAATAATGAGACAAAGCTCCTAAAGCAATTCTATGCCAATATTAGAACTAAAAAAGCAATTCCATGCCAATATTAGAACTAAATTCAGGTTTTCCTACCATTTCTTTTCATCATCCTGTGCTTCACTGAACATGTCATGCGTTTGTATAAACGATTTCCTTCCGCCTGCATGCCTTTCCCCTGCGTGCCTCTTTCCTCTGTCCTGGTTAGTCCCGTTTGTCTCGCCTCTCCAGGAAAGGCTACTCGTCCTTCTTCATGCTCCAGGGCTCCGAGTCCCCTGAGTATTTCCTCCACTGTACTGTCAGTATCTGTTTCTAAGCCTGCCTCACCCGCCCTCCACGCCCGGACTGCACAGTCCTTTATGGTCACATCTATGTCCCATTCATCTTTGAAATCTCAGAAACAAGCACATTGCACAATGGGTACCCAATAAATAAATGATCATTCACTATGTGAATAATCCTGGTCTTATTCGACTTGATTTTGCCTGGGTTTATTTATTCCATCCCACTATTTAATTAAACATAGGCTCTCTTACATATTCAATAAATTTGTACAAGTGCCAGGATGTAATCTAAATATTTTTCTAACAGTTCATCAGACTCACTCTCCGATATTGGCCTATTGCCCTTGGCTTGCAAATACTTCAAGAAGGAGTTGAGTGATAGCTGTTTTCCCTACATTAAATCTGGGATAATAAATGTACAGGGAGCTTCATTAACCTGTCCGAGGCCACCTACTGAGTTGCTGCAATAGAGCAGCCAAATCTGTGATTTGGGGAGCTGCTTCCTTCTGCCCCTGCTGTGTACTGTGTTCACTGAGCCAGGCTGTACTTGTCATGAACCTGAGTGCTGAAAAAATCAATAAAATATGTAAACCACACCCCGCCACACACACAACTACAGCATGAATAGACCCAACAGCTGTGGCCTTCAGTGATACTGCCAGGACGGTAAGATTGTCGGAAGTATACAATTTTTTGGTGTATCGAATTCTTCTCATTGGGCTTTCTCTAATGGAAACCCCAAAGCTGAGTTATGTGCAGTTGGGTTAAAGCATTATAGTCATGTGTAGGAATAAGAACACGGCACTAGAATGGGTGTACCCCACAAAAGAAAAAACATACCTGAACCATTTTAGACAACATATAGTCTCAAATATGGGTGGAAATAAGGAACATTTCCGATGGACTTCTCTGTCATGTTTGAAAACTATTTTCCTTTATATAGAATATATCATGAGCTAAACACCTAAACAGAGAGGTCTCCATTCTACATCAGCCAAAAATAGGATCCTGTGACCAGTGTTCCCTGTTATTCCCATTGTTGTCAGAGTTCATATCTCAGCTCCAGATAAAGGTCCAGTTCTCCAGTCTGTCGGAGGCTGGGAGCATGCTGGGCAGATGTGTCTGTGGACACAGCTGGATGCTGGAAAAATCACATGCTTAGTTAACCCTGGAATGATTTCAGATCCCAAATATTGGGAGGAAAGAGTAATGTTTGGTTGTTTTGTATTAATGTGCTACTGAGGTAAATGAATTTTGCTTGGTAAATTTATAAAGCCAACGGATTTTTTTTAAGGGATGAGATATAGTCATGTAATAAATCTCATTTGAGAACACTGGGAAATGTTCATAGATTATTGGCTTTCAAGTTGGAGAGCCTTCAAAGAATAATTACAACGAAGTTGATATGATGGCAATTTTTTTTGAGAGTTCTTTCATTATTGGAAGTGTTTTATCAACAAATATGTTAGGTACGTGGTTCAACTATTACTATATCTAATTTAGCGGTTAGGATGATCCAGTCTGGAGGAATTAAATGACTTGCCCCAGTTCTCACAGATGATATGTATCAGAGATAGAATGCAAACTCAAGTCTTCTGTCTCCTGTTTCACATGAAAATAAAAAGTCAGACTTCCCAAGGTTGGGTAGCCTCCTTGAGGATCAGATGATGTGTTGTCTTTCTCCCAGGCTATTTAAGAAACGGTTGCCATTACTGTTTCTTTTCAAACTGCCCGCTACCTTGAAATAACTTGATAGGGCAGTTTATTTCAAAGGGTGTTCTGTGGAACACTAATTCTAAAATATGTCAGCAGGCATTATTTAAAATATATAAAAAAGTGGTCAAGAAAAATTCTGAGCTAAGCTTTGTGAAACGTAATTCTTTACTGCAACATGTACCACCATCTTAAATATAAATATGTGTATTTCATCATCTTCCAGTAGTGAGTAGAGTACACAGCACTTCATAAATACATTTGACCATGTGACTATTTTTATTATTTCTCACCTAGATATTTAGAAATGCTTTGCCAATGGAAATTCTAGTGTTCTGTAGTTACGGACCTTCTTAGATTTAACATACTCTACAGGAAATGTACACATAGTGATTTATACTGTAACAACACCAGTGTGCTTACCTCGGCTAGTTTCACCATGGATATTACCTTAGTCATACTCATTAAGATGGCAAGAAAGATCAGAAGAGTAAAATGCAGTATTAGGGAAAAAATTTAAATTAAAATTGCCACCATATATATGTAATATAGAAAAATATCCTGTATAAAGGTAAAAACGTATGATGCCAGTACTATTTTAAAGATAAAACTTAGAATTCCCAAACGGACACATTTAGGCCACAGTGAATTTAGTTTCCTTCTACTGGGGATGTGATATAAACGCATATGGTTATTCTACATTGCATATTTGAAAGTTTCTAAGAGAGTAAGTCTTACAAGTAAGTCTCAACACAAGAAAAAAAGAACTGTATAACTATGCAAGTGATGGATGTTAACTAGTTATTTTGCACTGGATACATATATCAAATCTCTATGTTGTATGTCTTAAACTAATACAATGTTATATGTCAATTATATCTTGATAAAACTGGTGGGTGGAAGAAAAACAAGGTACAAAGGAAAGAGTGGGGATGCTTCTACCAGATGTGCTCAGGGGCTGGACCAGCAATGGGTTAGTGCACATGAGACTTACAGATGAAGGGAAAGGGGGAAGAATGCTGATATTTATGCTGAAATTCCTTGCGGAGAGTCTTAATAGAAGCTACTGTGATGAGGAGGCGCTTCTGATGCTTCCTGATTTTAAAAGATAGTTAACAGAAGTGTGCCGTGGCCAGAAGTGTCTTTGGCCATACACTTCTTGGAAATTAGAGAGCCATGCTGCAAATCAAATTTACTTGGGACATTTGTAGGCAGCATACTTGTTACATTAAATAAGATGCAGTCCGCGTTTATCAGGATTTAAATTTACCAAAGTAATACAAACCATACATCACTAGCTTCGTTAGGAAGTGATGCCTTATTAAGTGACATTCAAAAGAAATATCTAGGTACAAAGACTAAGTATATCAGCACTATCTATTTAGACACCACAAAAATTATCAAAAGTGATGATTAAAGGAAAACAATGATCTCTCTTCTGTTTAGAGCCATGCCATTATAATAAATTAATTGGAATGTGAAGCAAAGATTATGTAGATTGTGCTTTGCTGGATGCTGTAATGTTAAGACTGTGGTCATCAAAAAGAAGGAAGCAGATTGTGAGCAGTATAAACAGTTCTTACTTGGCCATTTATTCTTTGATGATGTGACTTCCTAATTGTCACTCTGTGCGATGCATTTCATTGAGTTAATAAAATTACTTTGAACCCGCAGGCATGAAAGGGTCTCCCTCTATGCTTTTTTACCTAGTGGATGAGAACATGGGCTTTGGAATCAGGACCTCGATTTACATATAAGCTCTGCCATCTGCTTTGAGCAAGACAATTATGTTTTTCTAAACTTCTGTTTTCTCATCCATAAAAAGTAGGATAATACGAGCTACCTAAACAGGTCTAGTTATGGCTAACTGGAATGAATATAAAGCTTTAGAACAGTACGTAGTACATAATCATCACTAAATAAATGGTGAAAATAATTATAATCATAATTATCACCTACTTTTACAGTGGATAGATGTGAACTCGAAAATTCATTCAGTCCAAATCTTTCACAATTTGAGGACATTGAACTGCTTAGTTCTAAATAGTTTCAAAGCACTTTTACAATTTTTCAACAGCGTATTGTATTGTCAAGCTTTGTGGTAGGCACTGAAAATCTCTGTGAATATATATATATATATATATATATATATATATATATATATATATATATATTCCTTATTCAAACCTAGATCTATTCAATAAAGAACTGATAGCATCTGTTCCTTGAGTTAAGAGTGTAGGGAAATAACACACAGGATGTATCTATCCTGTGATGTAATGCAGATCTCAACAATGTTAATGGAAGAACAGAAGAAACAATGAAGCTGCCGTGAAAGTCAGTTCACAGAAGAGGTGGCAACTTATTGGGTCTTGAAGGAAGAGAAGAAGCATGTGGACCATACCCTTATAGGGCAGGCAGAGAGGGTATCAACTCCATTTTACTAATAAGAAAACCAAGAACTTGACAAAAAAAGATCGATTGTTCATAGCCCCATAACAGATTAGGGGCAGAGCTGGGACCAAATCACTCCAATGACCCATATCTACTAATATCTTTATTCAAGTTCCACTCTGTCTCCCATTCTCCCAAACAAGTAACAGATCTAAGTTTGTAGAAAAACAATTTCAGCAGTTTAGTTTCATCGGGGATAACTTTTTACTTAATTTTTTTTCTTGAACTTTATTTTCTTTTTCTTGCCTTATGCCTTTATTTGCTTTATTTCATTTTACTTTGACTTTTCCCTTCTTAATCAGGTGATACTCCTTTGAGCATATTTCATTCTCTCTTTGTATATAGCAATTTGTTGCCCCCACCCAGAAGAGCTACTTTATGTATATTCTAAAAATAAGCAAATAATGTAAATGCAAATGAGTTTCCAATGATAATTTACTAGGGCCTAAATTGAAATTTGTTTCATTTGGTGTTGCCTGAAGCACAATGTCCTGACTTAAGGTCATGTCCCATTGGGCTATTCTAACTGTAAAATGAACTCTGCATCTGATAATCAGATTATGGGATCTTCACGTTTACCATAACTCTGATTAAAGGCCCTAAGAGCAAACAGACCATAGCTGGTTTTGCAATTGAGCCTTATTAAAATTTAAAGTGTATCCATAAATACATAAGTGCCTATTATACATCAAAGTTCCGAAAATTAAATATTCACATATACAGCTCATTTTACAAAACCACACACTCGAAATTACTAAAAGCCAAATAATCTTACTACCTGGTACCAAATAGCCTTAGTTATTTCTGCAGTGAGTATATTGTGGCAATATTAAGCATCTTTTGTAACCTGAGAAGACATTTTATTTCATTTGGGGGAAATGCAGCAAACATACCTCTCATTCGTGGGACACTGTTGTAATGTGAATGTCTAAACAATGATAAGGTATCACATAATATTACATTAATTAATGCATCAGCAAAGACACTATTTGGGGCTTACTTACTTCACTGATTGACTTAATTGGGGCCCTCTGAAGAGGGTAATAAATTTGGGCATATTTCGGTTTATGACTATTCCCAGAAGATAGCAAGCTCTAATTTCTGTAACTCCTCAGAAAGGTGCAGCTAACACGTCCAACGCTGTGTGCTGCCGTGGAAAGCTCAGATTGATGCCTCCCAGATAAACAATGAGACCTTGTTCTTATTGATATGAAATAGGTTATACTACATAATTAACAGGGCTGCAAAGAGAAAGCAAGTGAGTCAATTAGAACTACATTTTGATTTGTCTTGGAAACATTTTTTGATGTTAAAGGTACTGGTCTATTAAATCGCATGGGGGAAAATCATAGAACTCATTACGTGGAGCGTTCTACTTTGCCATAGCTGGAGTCTGAATTGCACACTTATTAGTTATATGCACGGAAGCAAGTTGAGCAAGTACAGATTGGTAAGAAAATAACCTTTCTTGTGAGAGGAGTTTTGGTGTCCTCAGGACCTTTCGGATGTGTTAGTGGGTATATAAATGCAGTGAAGTATGTGTTTGCCACCTATTGTCCGAAATGGACAAGAAGCACTAGAAAAAAGATGGTTTTTGTTTCAGCATCGTTCCTTGATAGGAAGGAAAGAAAGAGGAACTTGATGGGAGAATTCATTAAAGTCTAAAAATAAAGGGGATAGAAGCACAGTTTCCTTAGATACCACTGAGACAGCAAAGTCCATCTGATCATCTCTTAAGATCAAAGACTAAATGGAATTTCAGGAATTAGTTTAATCTCCTCCGATCTCACAAAATTGATCTCAGGAAGAACTCATAGAACTTGCACTTTTTAAATTTTGATCAATTAAAATCTCATGAACAGCAGTGGTTCACTGGTTTTCCTCATTTTGGGGAGTGAGCCAGTTTGATGTACACTATGTTTGCCACCAGAAGCATCAGACTGAATGTTAAAGAAGCAAATGTTAAGGCAATTATACAATTTACTATCATTACGAAGGAAATGATTATAATGGGTTCCATAAATTGAGCATTTACTATATACCAGGAGTGATATGAAGTATTTCACATATGTTACATCATTAATCCTTAATGTCATCTGTCTCGAATCACTTTTCTTTTTTTTTTTTGATAACAGAGCCCATCATTGCTTTTTTACATATCACGTTGCCTTCCATACTGTTCATTTATGAGGCAGATCCCATCCCTTTGCTGGAGGGGTAAACATATGACCCAAAGCTGATTAATGAAAACTCTATGACAATAATTAGTTTAAGAGTGAACATGTGATTACAGACTGGCCAGCATGATAGGAGCCTGGGATTTTTCCTGAAACTATCCAATTTGGTGACAATTCCTCTAGTAATCCGCCATGGATATATGACTAAAAACATCATTCCCTTTCTATCTCCCTATATGCTCTTTTCTGCCCTTCTTAATAATACTAGTAGCTAGCTCATTCATCACAGAAACAACTACAGGTGAGCCATTTTTCTATGCAAAGGAAACAAATTGAGTCTTTAATATACTTATATTGGAAAGTTGCTGAATCCTGGGATACATAAGACTGTCAAAGTATTATTGAAGCATAAAAGCAATTCTAGAAGAGTCAGAATGAAAGATTAGAGTTTGAGTGGCTATCATTAACATGTCATTTACAGAGGTGGATAAGCCATTCGCTATCGATAGTAAAGAGACATTACTGAGAATGAACTTATGCGCGCATTATATCTAAATGGCTTCTCTACCTCTCTTTGGATAGCTTATAGAAATCCCTTCTAACTAAAAGAGTGTAACTGTTTACTTCTAGTAAACATTCATGCTTAAATTCCTCTAATCAAGTGGCAAGTGATATTTGGACATTTAATAACGACCTGATGACTTTTAATATCAGAATTGAATAATAAAACATGTTCATTGTATATCAAACAGAAATAAGAAAACTTTTCCTAACCAAAAAAAAGTAAAAGAAAAGTATCATCCTGAACTTCCTATTTTATATAAGGCCCACAACAACATCAAACCCCTGTTTAATCGGTATTATGTTTTAAAATTTGAGAACATATGCATATACAGATAAGATTACATCAACACATTTCAGATTTTAACTCAGTATGAAAAATGTTTTAGCCTAAAATTATTCAACCTGAAGATACTGAAGTGAACAAAAATACTTTCACATTTATATTCCACCTCTCAACACTTGCACAAATACACAGAACCCAAAATATCTTTTGCAATTATCTTAATTACTATTACCTTTGATTTATCTTACAAGGGTAATGCATTTGAAATTGTAATTTCCCATTAATGTCAGCTAGATTTTACTGGATTTTAAAAACATTACTTCTTTTTTGGTCGTTCTGATATCTTAAATATGTTTGAACCAATGAATAGGATAAACAAACAGTTTTCACCTCAAAGGATCATTTTCTGTAGGGCTATAATTTTGCAATGCTAAGAATTAGGAGAATCTTGTAAAGAAAGATGTATTTTCCCACAGGCATATTAGTATATTTAGTATCGAAATTGATATATTAAACAGTTATCCAAACTCAAGATGACTTCCATCAACTTAATGCTTTGTACTTTCTATGCATTTGAAGTATTTCTCCAGATAAGACAGAGAAAAAAATAAAATGTACATTGGAAAAAGAATCTGGAAAATTTAATCTTTATTTAAGATCTGTAACTATCTTTCCCCGTGAATTTTAGCATATTGCTTAATCTCTGTATCTTACTAAGTCCAAATTGAGAAGGCTTTTACTTATATTACAGATCTTTCCACAATGAATATAAGAACCAAATGAGATAATCAATATAAAAGGCAATGAAAATTACAAAATGCTAAATTAATGGGTGTCCTGTCTAGCATTTACTACACATAACCAGATGTTAAATGACAAATTACTAAATATAGAAATGATTAAGAAACCATTCTCAAATTTGACAGTAGAAGAGATACATAAAATATATCAGCTGCTATAAGAATAGTTTAGTTCAAATGCTATGAAAGTTCAGAGGAAGGAAAGATTACTTTGACTAAGAGAAGGGAAAGAGAAGTGAGAAACAAAGCAACGTGTTTATAATAAATGGTTCTTGGGAAATCCTAAAATGGGGATCTCACATCAGAAGATATGTGGCAGGTGGGGGAGGAGGTCATGGGTTTGAAGGAACAGGATTACCTATGGCCTGTTTTGATCACGCAGCATGGATGTCAGTGCTTTAGTTAACTTTGGGGATCAGCTAAAAAATTCTGAAAGAAGAGGAAGAGTAGAAGGGGAGAGGTAAGAGAATAATCAAACACCGTTTAGTGAACAATTCATATACCTAAGACATTAAGCTAAGTCTTTTTTAAATTCTAGGATCTCAATTTTATTGTTATTTTATGTATTCGTAAATTAGAAAACAAAAGTACATTAAGGATTAGCTGAATCCCAAACCATGACTGTCCACACTACATCTTCCTCTCCCTGTACTCTTTTGCAAGTAGATTGTGGTTCATTTGATTTTCCTCACTTAAACCATTTTTACACAGACGTTTTATGTGGCCCACTGATGAGTACAGAGATGCAGTGCCTGCTCCCAAGTGAGAATTAGCAAGCTGCCCAGAGTGAACCTTCCACAGTAGATTTAGTCAGAAAGCAGAGTCGAGAAATGAGTGCTCATATGCTCCTGCTCAGCCCTCCAATGACCTCCTCCTCAAAATATTTTATATTTCATTTAGATGGAAGACATTCACATCTTGGAGAAAGATGAGCATATGGCTCCCCCTCCACATACCGCTAGAAGCATAAGTATTGGGGAAGTCCTCCATCTAACCTTCTCACGCTCAGGTTCTCGCTCAGTCTCACACCTGCCGTGGTTTTATAGGTGAGGCACCAGAGCATATTCGTTAAGAGCATGAGCTTTAATTCAGACAAGTGGAGAGGAAAGCCATAATTCTACTTACTAGTTGTGTAACCCAACATAAGTTGCATAAAATGGAGATTAAAATATCAGAGAAGTGTTCATAAATATAAATATATGAACTGCTTAACCTCGAACCTGGCATATAAGTACTCCAAAATGGCAACTATTTGTGTTACACGGCTATTCGTGTTTAAGTCAGTACTATCTATCACTTATAATATGCCGCTAAAGCCTTGATTTGTATATTGATAACATTCATTAAGGTTTCATAGCTATTCAGTAATCATTTATAGAGTACCCTTTGTGTCAGGCACTATATTGGGTACTGTAGAGGAGAAAGAATATAAAAAGATGAGTAAGATAAAATCCCTAACCTTGTGAGGCTCACAGGACAGTGAGGAGTAGACAGAATGCTAAAGAGATCACTGGAATATAAAATGGGTAAAAACATGGGTAAAACTTATAACTAGTTTTGTCCGAGCAAATCAAAGAAAGCTCCAAAAAGAAGTGACATTCCAGATGAATCTGGATATCCAAGTAGTATTTATCTACCAGCTAACACAAAGGGGTTAGGCCGTTCTAGGTAGAGAAAATAGTACTTGATAAGCAAAGATGTGGGTGCAAACAAAGAATTTTAAGGAAACTAAAAGTCATTAGGAATTATTGAAGCAGTAGTCACACGGGAAAAAGCATAAAGGAATGAGACAATAGGTGTGGTTGATCTCTGGACTGTGAGAGGCCTCTTGTGCCACAATAAACAGACTGAGGAAAAACAAAACATATATTCGGGTCAATGTTAGCAGCAATGTGAAGGATGGCTTGGTCTGGAGATAGACTGAGGACAAGAAGACCAGTTAGGACACCAGCGTCAGAGTCTCCGGACAAAAGATAATGGGTGAATTACCCAAGACAGTGGTTGTAAGGAGAAAGAAGAGACACTGAGAGGTATTTGAGAACAGAATCCATATAGGTTGGTGACGGGACATGAGGCAAGGAAAGAAACAAATGTGAAGGTTTCTAGTCTGAGGAAGGAGGTAAGTGATGAAATGCAGGATGAAACTGAAACATCTAAATAAGCCTAATTATGTAATTATTCAAAGTTAGATTAATTAGCCTTCTTCTCAACTTTTCCTGGTTTCTAGCCCAATGCATATTAGTACAGGCAAACAAACAAAACAAAATTACAATTTTTTCTGTTTCTTAAATGTAAATTATGCCTATCTAACTTAAGCTGATAGAATTCTAAATTATGTTAGAATCGGATTAATGTTCCACAATTACATATGTGATAGTCCTTACTATTCAACTCAATTTAAATAATTGTCTCATTATATTGGTATTAAGTCATATTTAGCAATATTTACATAATAAACTTTTCAAAAAAAAGATTTTAAATTTTAAATCTTTTTTTGTTGCTGACCCTTTAAATAACCCAGTGAGCTGGACAAATATACCTAGATCTCCCATTTTTAGGTGGATTAAGAGATTTAGGTCTGCTGAGAAAACAGACAGGCAGACATGGGTTGCTGAGGTAGAGTCAGATTTTATGAATGAAACATCAAGGAATCCACAGATGCAGCCTCGAAGACATACAGCACATGAAGAAAAATTGCAAAAGATAATACATGAAAATATCTCCATGTGGTATAATGTGAAATTTGTGCAAATCATTAAAGAACTGCCAGGCTCACCAACTACTTTCTTAAAACCATAAAGACTATCAGTATAGGGAACTGGCATTTCCTATTATAAGTTTTAGAAATCAAATATTAAAAATTCAGTTATGAACAATAAACACTTTAAAATTATCTCCTATTGTTATGAGTTGAATGATGCCCTCCCCTCAAATTCATACATTGAAGTCCTAACCCCCAGCACCTCAGAATGCGACCTTATTTAGAAATAGGATTGTTGCAGATATAATTAATTAAGTTAAAGTAAAGTTATACTGGATTAGAGCGAGGCCCTAATCCAGTTTCTTCACTGGCGCTCATTGTAAGCAGTTTTTGCAGAGAGCTGTTTCCTCTTCAGGAAGCAAAATTTCCCCCTCTCCAATTTCTCTCAAGTGTCATTATGTTGAAATATCCAACAAAAGTTGGGCTTCTTCACTAGCCAAGTTGAGGACATTAGTTTCGTACTGCATGTGATTCGGAAGTGGGTCTCAAGAAACTTACAGTTTGTATTAGTTGCCTAAGGCTGCCACCACATAGAGGCAAAGCGTGTGGCTTAAATAACAGAAATTTATTGTCTCATAGTTTTGGAGGCCAGAGTCAGAAATCAAGGTGTCAGCAGGTTTGGTTTCTTCTGGGGACTGTAAGAATCTGTTCCTTCCCTCTTCCTTAGATTCTGGTGTTTTGCTTGCAATCTTTAACATTTCCTGGCATGTAGAAGTGTCACCCAGATATCTGTCCTTGTGTGTGTGTGCTTATGTTAAAAAAAAATTTACAGAATGTATTTTGAGTTTGCAATATCATTTTTTTTTCTTGATAATCTCAGTATACAGCAAAAGAGCTGGGAAAATGTTAAATAAATATTCATTGGATAAAAAAGTTGGTAGTACAGTATTACGCATTTGAGAAATCATGAAGTTCTTAGGACACATTTTCAAAAATTGATAAAGGGCTTCTGTGCAAAGCAAAAGAGATAAGGTTCAGTAAGTGATGTAAAAACAAGTGCCATGAGGGGTTAAATGGAAAGACTCCATCATGATATAAGGGAAGGAGGTGGCGTTTGAAGAGAACTCTGAAAGATGTTCTATTAACTGAGGTCCAAGCAAAATATATATATATATATATATACATATACATATGTGTATATATGTGTAAAATATATATATATAATAACATTATTATATATATTAATATGTGTATATATATATATATATATATACACGTGTGTGTGTGTGTGTGTGTGTGTGTGTGTTTATATATATATATATATATATATATATATATATATATATATATATATATATATATATATAACTAGTGATCCAGGCAGAAAGGATTTAATACTGGGCATTATCGGTTGGTTACCCAAGTGCCGAGAGTCTAAAAAGATCGTGAGGTCTTTTGCTTTAGCGGTCCTCAACCTTGTTGGCACCAGGGACCGGTGCTCCTATGAGAATCTGATGCGTGATGACCTGAGGTGGAGCTGAGGGGAGTGGATACTAGTGCTGGGAACTGATGCAAATACAGATGAAGCTTTGCTCACTCACCCACCACTCACGTCCTGCTGTGTGGCCTGGCTCCTAATGGACCATAGACTGGTACCAGTCCATGGCCAGGAGTTGAGGACCCCTGTTCTATCCCATCCTGATGTAACCCAGGGCTCAATAGCTTTAGAAAGCAGCTACCATCCTCCAGGCTGACAAAAAAAAAAAAAAAAAAGAATTTAGAATAAGGGCTCCTTGCAGTAGGTGGTAGGATGTCTTAGAGAAGGGGGCCATAGCCTTTTGGTACTGGCCACCGAGAGGGCCTGGCTATTTTCTCAAACCACCCAGAGACCACCTAGAGGGTGTTGGAGGGACTGGGGTATAGCTCTCTGACACTCCTCCTGCCTTAGGTGGAGTGAAGTCAGGTCTGGAAGATTCCACGGATGTTGGAGGCTAGAGCCATAGCTGTTTGCCTCTAATGAAGAGTGAGACCCAACCTAGAAGCCAGAACAATGTCCTCCTGACTTGTCTCCTTCCAGTCCCTTGCCAGAAACTCCTACTAGAAAAACATCTACCCAGAAATTGGCTGGAAATAGAGTCTGGGAAAGGTAGCTTCTAGAATCTTAGTCCCAGCTTCTCAAAAAAAAAAGGAGATAAGGGGGTGGCTTGAAGGTAAGAGTCAACAGGTAAAGGATTTAGAGATGCAAAGGTTTTAATGAAAAGAAATGGGGTAAAGGAGGGTATTTGAAATGCCTGGGCACCGGCAGAGTCTGGGATGTATGAACAGATCAGCCAGTGATTTTGATTCCCTGTTATGTGTCAGGAATGGGTCTGGGTGCTGGAAATAGTAAAGTGAGCAAAATAGATAATATTTATTTGTGGACTATTTAACTTAATTTGAGCATCAAGGAAGTATTGGGGAACAATAGCAAATGACACTAACAAGAAAGGACAGAAGCCTAGAACTGTCTTCTAGATAGCTTGAAACACCAACAAGAGGCAAGCACATATAATCCCAGAAACCATGTATAATCTTCAGTGGTTCCTGAAAATAGGACTGCATATCTGACAGTGGGTTAGCAGCATTAATTTAGAGAATTTCAAAGATGTTTACTTCTCCTTAAAGCCAAACTTAGCATTTTATTATTATTAACATAACCATCATCATCATCACTGTCATCATCACTACTATACTGTTTATCAAGCAATTACTGTGTGGTAGGAATTAAGCACTTCCTTTACATCACATAAACCCTCCAGACAATAATATGGGGTAAGTTTTATGACCCTTATTTTATGTGGGAAGAAACTGAAGATCGGGGATGTTAACTTATTTGGTCAAGTTCGTGTTGAATGTAAATGTCTGAAGCTGGACTGAAACCCAAGTCTAACTGCAAATTCCTTTCTCTTAAGCATTATACTCTGCTACATCTCAGAAAAAGTCATCCAGACTCACATATTCTTTCAAAAACATTCTAGACAGCAAGGTCATTTCAAGACTCAAGTACCACCTGGCAACTTGAGCCATCTCTCCAAGTTCTTAGCTCAGCTTATTTATAAATCCCCTCTGAGTATTACTTCCTCACCTTCACATTTTTTTAAGGTCTGTCACAGTCCTCTGAGATGACAGGCTGAAGGATGGTGATGAGAATGTGGTAACATAAAGTTCATAAACAGGAGAGGCTGCCAAGAGTGGACAAGAAGAGGTTCACAGAGGACACACGTGGGAGAGAGCAGCCCCAGCTGTTTTAGCATATGTGCAAATTACCGGTGTGTCTGCATACCCACGCAGAACTGACCATAGTCGGTTAGAAGAATGGACAGTCACACTCAGAAATGCAAATGGATGGGCTGTGGTTGCTCTATTTCCCAAGCCTTAATACTTTGGCTCTTTATCTTACACACATAAACACAGTAGACGAAACCTCCACATAAATAGGCAGCAGGTGCACTGGTATTTTCTTGCCAGGATATTATGCAAGTGTTAAGCTGAGATGATCAGCAGAAGCACACATCCATTGGATTCCCTGCAGAATGCGGGAGGAGGAAGGTCGAGCTGAGCAGGCGGGTTAAATTAAAACTCATCTGCCTTGCAGAAGGGCCATTTATTGCCCAGAGTTGGAAGGTACCTAGGGGTGCAAGAGCTTTAATTGCATTGAAATGAAATCCAGAGCTTGTGAACTCTGGGATGTTTCAGATGTAATGGGAAGTGTCCGCACAAATGCAAAATGATTTAGAAAAAGGGAAGCAATTGTAATAACCCTATGAATGTCTATCCAACACTATGCTGAGTGTTTTGTTTATACTGATACCTCATTATCACATCAAACTTATAAAATATGTATGAGACACTATTATATTGATACATAAACTGGATCTTAGGGAAGTAAAGTAACTTTCCTAAAATATAGATGTTTTAGTGATATGGCAACGTGTGTGTGTGTGTGTGTGTGTGTAATAGATACAGAAAATTAGATGTAGAAAGAAAATTTAAACCTGAAACTGTCTGAATTAGTAATTACCGTAACAAAGTGCCATACCATACATGTCGATTGCTGGAAATTCTTCTATCTGAATAGCCGGACTACCTATAAGCACATACTTATATTCTAAAGAACTTTCCTCTATTTCTAAAAGAGCCTGCTACTTGTCAAAAATTCTAGCAAATATGTGTTTTGTCAGTGTGATGTGTTATGACTAGTATAACTCTCTTATTTTAACAAAATTTGCTGTTGAATTTTTCTTTTGTTAGATAGATCAGCAAGCTTTGGTTTGTACTGCCTAAAGAGTTTAAAGTAAATTGGTCATGCCTTCTTATATTTATTCTGTAATACAGTCAAAGTCTAGGGCAAAAGAAATTTAAAGCACAAATCCAGAGCTTGTCATTTTTAATTGTTGTATAATATCTCATGTAGATAAGCCAATAAAACCACAATAAAACAGTTTCATCAAAATGGGTCTTAATGTCTTAATATATGCATCCTGATTCATGCATTCACTTCACTTTTTATCATTTTCCTTTTAAGGCCCCCATGCATATTTTATATAAAAACAGTATTGAAAAATGCATGGGTCCACTGAGAGTTCACAGCCTTCTGTGCCTTCGTGCATTCTCTTCTCTCATTACTTTTCCCCATTTCCTAGTCATACTCCAAAATTCAATTGCTCTTTATCTCTCGACTAAACCTTCCCTGACTTCTCCAGCTGGGTTAGGCATCCATTTCAGATGTTCCAAGAGCATCTTGAGCAATTCGTTATCACCACTGTTTACTTATGGCAATAACAGTAGGAACAGTCACCAGGAGTACTAGGGTTAGTAGTATTAGTACTACAAGAACCAGCAGCAGTAGTAGCAGTAACAGTGATACTAACACTTAAACTCACATTAACCAGCAGCAACAGCGATTGCCATGAACTGAATGCCAGACACAGAACCAGGAATTTAAATATGTTAACCCTAATCCACTGAAATCCCAAGGATTACCAGGAATTAATTATCCCCACTTCGCAACTGAGGGAAACTGAATTTCTTTTCATTTCTCTTTTATCATTCGGTGGCTAGTTCTCTCAATCACATCTGATTTTCCATTTTCACGTTGCCTTCTTTTTCTTCCTTAAGTAGTGTATCTATATGATTATTTCCCACAAAGAATTATTTTCTGTATTTATGTTAGTTCTACTACTTTTCTAATTTCTAAATCCTTGATTTTTTTCCTATTAATGCCATCCTTCTTTTATCTTTAAGTTTATTTTGTTTCTTTTTCAACAGTTTGAGCCTAGATGCTTAATTCATTTTAGGTTTCACATTTCATTAATGCAAGTATTTAAGCTTATGAATTTTCCTGCAAGAAATGCCCTAGCTGAGTCCCATACTATCTAAATCTATATTTGATCCATTCTGAGATACTATTATTTAGGTCATTTCAAATTGTAACCCATCTTAGAATCAAGAGATACTTTCATCAGAGGGAGAACATTTGCATCTACTAGCACACTGAACTCCATTCTGATTGGATCACAATGGTTAGCACACTGAACTCCATTCTGATTGGATCACAATGGTTATCAGGCAGTTTGCAGTCCCGAAATTGCTGCCGCTCTCAAAGCCTGCACAGCCTCAATCATGCTGTTCCTGTTTCCATCCCTCCAGCTTAGTTAATGCACATTGTTGGTGCTCCGAGAGCTGACTTTAGTTGCCGTTTCGAATATCTTCAGTTCGTCAATCCAAAAGTCTATGAACACTTTCTGAGAAGATAAATAAAGAACTACCATCAAAACTTTCAAAATGGATGTAAGGGCTTAGAAGAAAATTCTGGAGATAACGGAGTATTCTCTTAAGTAATGTCACATCATAATGCACCTAGTGGCCCAATGAACAAAAGATTCTAAGGAATAATTAGAAGAGATGAGTCATAGTTTATTGGCAGAAACTTTCTTCTTAATGAACATAACCATGTATCTCAAAACTGATTTTTTTCCTTACACTTGATGATGAGCTACATTTTGCATCTTTAAAATTATGGATTGCTAGAAATTAACAATTTTTTAAATTTCCATTTTGATCTAGGTGTCTTTAAGAAAAAATTTTTTCTTAAGAAATCCAGGTTATACTGGCTTATTCCTTTCTAGTTCTGTTTTTAATATCCAGCTTTACTATATAGAAATCAGAAAATGTCTACATTATTTATATATTTAAATTATCTAATGAGTCTTTTTTTTCCTCCTCTGGGCCTCGAAATAGCCAGTCCTATCAATGTATAATGGGCATTTGCAAAAAAAAAAAAAGTTCCCTCTTATCAGGGAACAGAATTGTTATGCACTTTAAGGAGACCCTTGGTAGCCTTTAATTCACATGGGACTATAAATAAAATAAAATTCTGTAATCCTAGTAGAAGTTGAAAAATTAGAGAAAGAAGGAATAAGATTTGATGAACACTGTTTGACTTTAGATGTTGCAGGTGAATACTGAGACCAGGAGTGTAAGGCAGAATATGTACTTGAGAGACTGAATAAAATAAATGGAGAATTATAGAAGATAAGACTAGATTTGAGAATGAAATCAGAAGGAAGTCTCTAAAACAGACTGCAACCTTATGTTCGATCTGTCCATTTGCCTCCCCCTGCGTTTGCCTTCCTGCAACATTTCTACTTTGTCTGCCTTCGAGTTTCGCTATTTCTGAAAATCTGAGTATTACCTCTCCTATTATTAACCCAACAGCTTTTTTTAGATATAGTTTATATCAATTTACTCTTTACATAGCGTTGCTTTAAGGTACAATACCCACGAACTGATAGAATAATACAACGTGTATGTCATTAAATATGACTATTATAAAGAGCTTGTCTATGTATCTTCTAGAATAATCTCACTGATTCTTGTGCACAGCACTTCGATAAACAGTAAACCCCTTCTACCCAGTCTGGCACCTGTGGTACGGTCACTATTGCCCTCCAGCTGATTAAGTTGAGTCAAGGAGATGAGTTTGGCCTGAATTAGGAGCCACCCAAATTAAGTAGAAATAAGTATATGAGAGGCTAGGAATATAGCACTTCCTGAATTAGAAGCCCAAGATGATTTTGAAGTTTTCAGATAAGAAAAGTTTAGGGCAAACATCACTTATTCTGTTTTGAATGAAAAAGAATACTTTCTATACTAAGGGTCACATTTTCAAGAACATAAGAAAATATTTCTCCCTGTAATTTCTTATATTTAAAAAACAATTTGGCTGTTGAAAAAGAATAATATCTAATACCTTGCTTTCTCTTTTTTTTCTGTAGCTTATTCGAGCATATGTTTTCTATTATGTACACAATTTAATTATAATCTCCCCAAGGAACTACATTCAAACAATCTCTCCACTCATTGTCCTAGCCTCACACTCATTGCCAAATATTTAAAGCACATTTCATATTACACTCTTCATGTCATAATTTGTAGTATGCCAAATTTATTTCATTAGTTAATTATAGAATAGAGACATGTGGATTCGATAGTATGAAAGATATCACAAGTTATATAATATTTTTTTTAAAGTAAGTGCTTACCATCAATTATTGAGCACTCAGTCTGTACCAGGAGAAATAAAAAATGAATATGAATAATTCACATTTGTCAATGAAAATATTAAAACTTAGGCTCATTAACATACACAGAACTAGTAAACAGTAGAGCTGGGGTTGCAAGTCAAGGCTGTTGGACTGCCATGCCTATTCTGATACTAAACCTCAAGATGAAATAACCAGATAGCTTTTTAATATTGATTTTAAATATTGAAATAAGTGCTGCAAAACAGGATCTTGGGCTGTTGCCTTCTTTGTAAGTTTGTAGTAAAGTTGAAATGAAGTCATGTGAGCAAACGGGCCTCTGAGCCCCGTCTGGCACCTGGAGGTTCCAGGTATTTGAGTTGCTTTCCTTCCTCAGAATGAGTAGCTGCCCCTGGCAAGCACTTCACCACTCCTGCCTTTTCTTCCTTCTGTGCTTGGAGCTAGAATACATTTCACAGACTTCAAAGAGTGGCCATATGACTGAATTCTGGCCAAGAGAATGTGACTGGACATAATGTGTCTCACTTTCAGATAGGCTCATAAAACTTTTGTGCATACAATCTTCCAGGGCAGATGACCTCTAGAATGTCCTTGACAATCACTTATTGAAGATGGTAGAGCCACAAGATAGAAGGAGGTTGTTTCCCTAAGCCATCACTTGTAGGAGAGCTATTTAAACAAACGAGAAAATTAACTTCTATTTGGTTAAACCATAGGAATTTTAGTTTGTCTCTCACAGGAACTTGCTTATTGTGTTGTTATTGATGTGCTCTGGCTGAAAATAATCCAAAATCCTTCAAAACTTTGGATACCAAAGTAGAAACATTAGACCCAGCTTGCACACTGACTAAAAACCAAAGTCCTAAATTTGCTTAATGCACTCAGAATTATTTGAAATGCTGCTCAAAGCTGTTTCTGGAAATATATCTCACTAGTGAATTATAAATCTTTGATTAGTAATTTATCAAAATGTAAAAACTTTTAGAAGACTTCAGTTATTTAATTTTAATTATTTTATCAAAGTATTACTTTCTTTATAATACATCTTTATCTAGCCCTTGAATTCATAACATTTGAAGTGCTATGATTATAATTATTTTACATTAATATGCTAATTTCTTCAGAGATTATACTCAATTGAACATTTACATTTTTAACCATGTAGACTTAATTAGGTCAATTAAAATACTATTGTATTTTATTTTTACTTTACGATTGCTCCATTATCATTTAATGATTTTGATAATGGCAATAAAATTTATTACTTTTTTCTAAAATTTAGTTCATGGTGCACTTCATTAAGAAAATCAATCAGCTGCACACTCACTGAAGTTTTGCCTATTTTTATTTTAGCTTAGTAAATTCCGATCTATAAACTAATGTTCAAATTATCCTTCTAGTCATAGCCTCCATTACATACTAACATACCTCTATAGCTAAAAGGAGTTTACTTGCTGTGTCTTGAATGTGCTTTGCTAGATGTCACCCTGGGACTTCACTCTAGGCAGTTTGCTATGCCTGGAAAACCCTTGATTCTGACAAGGAGAGTAAAACTAATCTCTCTCAAATGTCGATCTCTAAAGAATTCAAGACCCTTCACCATCTGGTCTTGTCTGACTGCTCTGCCTCCTATTACTTTGAGAATTGCAATTCCATAAATGTCCTCTATTCTCTGGCGTCTCTGTGCCTTTGCACGTACCTCCTCCTCTGCTACTGCTGCCACGCTTTGCCTTGACCACCTGGTCAGTGCCTCTCAATCTTTGGAAACTGTTCAGGAGATACCTCCCAGAAAATAATTTATCACTCTTTCCTTGGCATTACCTCTTTGCCTATATCTGCTTCTATCATCACATGCTGCATACTGTTACTACCATTTACTCGTGCCCACTCAATGCCAAACACCAAACTAGAGGTGTATGTATATTCTTAATAATTCAATGAGAAAACCCACAATTTTAATATTCTTATCACATTTTAGAGGCAACAAAAGTTAACCTATTTGTTCATATTAGTTAATGTATACCTTCTCAGAGTTCATGCTAAATAAGCATGAATTCCCCTGGAGTCTACCCATGCCATGATCTGTCTGCTTCTAAGGCCTAGAATCTTTATATGCTCAGATAAATAAACAAGCAAACAAACACTTATTTGCTTGTTTCCATATATATGACTGAGAGGAATCAAGGAGGGAGGAAGAGAAAAAGAAAGGGGAAGAAATAGAAAGTAAGAGATTGAGAAAAAAAGATTTAAACATGGCAGATTCTTCAATTCACCATTATACTCAGTAGGAGAATGATGAAGAGTGAGTGAGCATGAGAGAGGGAGGTGACTGCAGCTTGCCCATGTCACTTCATTTTCTGGCACATCACGGAATGTGAGCATCTTCTGGTCCTGAGTATTGTTCTAGTTTTTATTTTTTATTTTATTTAATTTTTTGTAGGCGAGGCAATCCTTGGCTGACCTCACAGATTCAGCTGACCTTGTCAGCTTACAATCGTTTATTTATTTATTTATTTTTATGCCTATACCAGCTGGTCTTCCTAGGTGGTCTCCCATCCAAGTACTAACCAGGCTCGACCCTGCTTAGCTTCCGAAATCAGACGGGATTGGACTTGTTCAGGGTAGCATGGCCATAGACATAGTTCTAGTTTTGAATCATGTGTATTTTTGTCTATGTTTTGGCACCCAAGGATGAGCCAATGACTTCATCATGTACTCAACAGAAGAAATAGTGATTATTTTTTTCCATCACAGAGGTGATCCATCCCAAGCTGGAATAATTCAGAGGCAATCCCTCTGTCCATAATGGAATACCTTCTCAAGGTATGTTTACCTTGCACATTGACTTGAGAATCCTACTCTTTTGCATAGTTCAGGTGCTCAATAAATACCCGTAGAATGATTGAGTCAATAGATAAAGGCTACTACTCATCAACATTTGTTTCTGCTCATAGATGTCCAATTTTTAGTGTTTCTTCTCGAATTTGAACATTTCTACATCAGCGATTCTAAGGGATCAACTAATTTAAGGCTGTTTCATATAAAGTATCTCTTACGAGGTGGAAACCCAAGAAGCAAGAAAATCCAGTGCTTTGCTTTGTTGCTTATGATGGCTTCCCTAGGCCTATCATAAGCCAAAATCACATCAGCACTAAGCCAGACACAGTGTCTCTTGTTTTTTTATAATTCATAAAAACTCACTTAAAGCCACAGTGCTGTCTGAACACAACACAAGCAAAAGATGAGCCTGAAAATGTGCCCAAAAGAAAGAAAACTACTTTGGAGAAAAATGGACACATTACATTTCTTTTGTGCAAAAAGAAGATATTAAAAAATATCATCTGTATCCTTTGCATGCTGTATTCTTATTCAGATTCCTTTGTGTCATATTAAATATTGATTTAATCATATTTATTGATATATTATTTGTAAATTGATGGCTATGCAGCCTATTAATTTCTGTTTTAATTGCCTATAATTAAATAAATTAATATTCATTCATGTGTTTGTTTATCCTCTCATGAATTATTTTTTATTATAACTCCACATACAAAATTCTGGATGTAGTTACCTACTTGGATCAACTATCCTTCGGCACCCTGCTTTTCATTACTGAAAACCATTATACTATATTAAGGTCAAACCCTATTGATCTCTATATTCTCAAAGTCAATGGATAATTCAATACATGTTGAATACAATGACATTCTAGTTATAATTCTCCATAAACTGCCTTTCAGCATAGAGATAAAACCTTAATTTAACTAAATGTTTCCATCTATCCTGACTCATGTAGCAGAACAAGAATATAAAACACAGTGAAAATCACTTTTGAAAAATAACTTTTTTAGCTAACTTGGACACTATCCAATAGAGCTCACAGTTTTTGATCAGGAACTCTTACATAAATTGCAATCCAATATGTTTTACAAGAATTAGCAAGCACCCCAACTGCAACTAAATTGTTTCACTTCTAATTATAATAACCATTTCCTAAATCTGTGCTATAATAAAATATCTTTACTTGTGCAGTAAAGTGGCAATATCTATTTACTACTAAATTTTATCTAGGTAACTTTAAAACTGCAAGAGTTCTCAATATATAAATTCACAATGTTTGGAAAGAAAAGGGAATGAATCTTTACTGAGTCTTGATCTTGAGCCAGGAACTCTTTCACGTAATACCCACGGTACTGCTTTTAAGTATTACTGCCCTATGTCACACATAAAGACACTTCAGCTCAGAAAGCTTAAACACCTCATCCAAAGTTACACCATTAATAGGTAGCAGAAACTATATTCAACTCTAGATATGTCTTGTTCTAAAACCAGCCTTGTTTGTATATGATGTTTTATTCAAGGTTAAAAATAAAGTTTCCTATGAAATTAAAAGTACACTAGGGTGAAATTGTTTAATATCATGGAGAAATTATTTTTCAAAGGTGAACTAAGAAATATTATTGAACAAGAACTATATTTTCCCTAGAGCGGCATGGAACAGACACTCCTCTATGTGATTATGTAAAATGTCCCACACAAAGTAAACAAATGCTTAAAAGTGATCATTCTCAGTGTTCTAATGGGTCATCTCACAGTTGCCAAGTACATGTTTAAAGGATAGCATTACATTAAAGATGGTGAATCTCAACCTGCCTTTCCTTTTCAGTAGAGAATCAACTTAGCCATTTTGTCGACAAGTACTTTGTATACTGTCAGGAGCAGCTATCTGTGATCTGGCCCAGAAATTGGATGTCCTTCTCTGAGCACTGCAGAGAATAATGAGAGAAAAAAGGCAAGCTGGTAACATTTGTGCTTTTGTAAGGACATGTCAAGCCCATTCAGAGAGCAAATGACAATGTTCAATGACTGTGCTGAGAATTTATCCATGTGAACTGACACTCAACCTGAGCTATATTTATAAACTCAAGTGCATATTCAATTTATTGAATCTTCCGCCTTTCCCTCTGTCACTCTGTATGATGACATTAAGTATAGACCCACAGAGAAAATATCTGTTTCTGAAACGTTTAAGTGAAACACTATTATATTTCTAAACAAGCGAAAAAAAAAAAACAAAAACAAAACCCTTGGTAGAAAAATGGCATAATAATAGAACTGTAGGAGGTTTATTTTGTGATCTTCAAGGGAATTGACAACTTGAGTAATTCACAATTGTAAATTCAAAATGTCTTTTATGTAGAAAATTCCTGGTGTCATAGCCCGAGAAATGTGTGAGACTAAAGACTTTTCCTTGGATGCGCATTATTGATCCATAACAACATGTACTGACCTTTGCCCAATAAAAGACACAATATTTTTGAGAGAGAAAGAAGATAGAAAGGGAATGAATGAGAGCTTGGGCTCTAGTCATATAAACTGGCGTTCAAATTCCATCCTTGACAGTTACAAGCTATATAAACTTAGACAATAGTATTTTCAAAGCCTCAGTTCTTACATCTGTAAAATGAATAAAAATAATACCTATTACATGTACATGGTTGTTAAAGGACTGAAATCATAGAGTGCACTCAAAGCTCCATTTTTCATAGGGTATTCAAGAAGAAAGTGTTCAATAAATGTTGACTCCCATTATTACTTATAGTGGTTGGTTGAGATCTATATCATCTCTCCTAGAGAAATGCTTCTTTCAGTCTGTCCATCCTAAACACTCAACTAAATTTTTCTTCTCATTTAATTCTTCTTTTTATTCCCCTCTTACAATTACCCATATTTACCTATAACATTTTTCAAACTCTAGCTGATGATTCACTAATGGGTCATGAAAATCATTTAGAAATGAGTCAGGATGAGACTTAAAAAGAAGAAAGAATAGAATGAAAGGGAATGAAATAGGATGAAACGGAATAGATCACACACTATCAGAGCATATCACACATAGTAAGGGTACAGATTTTTCTGAAACCTCCAATTACATTTAGTGTACACTAGTGTGTGCGTGCGCGCATGTGTGTGCATGCTGAATTGTAATGTAAAATACATTTTCTCACTAAGTAATAACCAAAAACAACTAAGAAGCACTGGACAGGAAGACATTCAAACTTTGGAACTCTGCTACCCATATTACCACTAGCCTTGGTCACTCTATCTCAATGACGCAGTGAATAGGAAGTGAACATCATGCATTTTGCCTCCTTTTTTACTTTTAAAGGAATTTAGTATGATGGAAACTGGAGTATAATAAGAATCTGCTTGAATAAGTTGGTAATTTTTTTACCTAAATTTACTGGTTCATTAATGAAAATGTATATAATTTAGACTTTAAATGGTAAGAGTACTACTATATCATGACCCTTTCCAAGCCTACCCCTGCAGAAAAATAAATATAATTCAATCATTGCTGAATATATTATGTACCAAGAACAGCACAAAAATACGAGTTTAAGTTTTTCTGTTGCATGACATTTTTGTATACTTATTAGAATTATGATTTTCCACTGTTGTGGATGAAATATTTCTCTACAGAGATACATTTTCAAAGGAAAACATTTCCAACATGAATCTATGGAACCACCTTTTAAATAAGCCATGAACATGTGATACAAAGAATGCAAACAGGGTATTTGGTATAAAAATATAACCCCTGAGACAACTGAGAGATCTTTATTTTACTTTTAGATAGTCACTCAGGCATTATAATAGCCATCTTTGGAGAAGAATAGGAAGAAAGAGGATCAAATATGTTCAAATTAACATGTACATCTCTCCCCAGATCACAGTATTTTTAGTTTCAAATATCCTAATTGTCTTTCCTGCTCTGTAATTTCAGAGAAATTAGGATAATTTTGAGGATTATCCGCAACAATGAGAATTGTCCTAAATCGAGCCCTTAACTAAAAATCTCTAACTGCCCTAATTCCAACTAGTAAGAGAGAACTCAATTGCAAAATCAGACTCACATAAATGCTTGTGGTATTTTCTTTTCCCCTTTGAAATTATTCCTCCTTTGAAGAAAAACAGTCCTCGGAATAAACAAAAGTGAATTTTATTGCATATTCATCGTGTTGAAAAACTGAGTTTACAAGTCAAGCATTGTGAACAATTTATAAACATACTGTACAGCAGAGTTAAGAGCCAAGGATTTTAGAATTTGATACATCTGAAGACGAAAGTCTGAGTTCAAATGCCAACCTGATTATTTTCTAGCTTTGTGACTTTGGGAAATTACTTAGGCTTTCTGTGCCTCAGTATCCTCATGGGTGAACAAGAAAAACAATATCTATTTTATAGAGTAGAAGTTGTGCTTAAATAAGGCAACATTAACAGTTATACCAGAAACTGATATATAATAAGTGCTCAATAACCAGTAGCAATTAAGGATGAAAATAGTCATAAACAAGTTGTAGAAACTAGCAACTTGCTAAAATGCCAGGGCTATATACTTCCCCTTCCAAAATAAATTACATTAAGGAAAACATTTAAACACAATCATTTAAAACTATGCTGTGTTATTTGAATGCAATTCTAATATGAGTTTATGTATAAAGCATAAATGTTCATGGCTAAAATACTGAACAAAGCCCATTATAGAAATGCTTTTATTGTACCCATTTTTTCTGAGTTCCAAGCTGGGAAGAAATGAGGAAGAAATAGAATGGGTAGATGATTTGACTTTATAAACTTGAGTGAAACAGATTGTGCTATCATGACACTGAAGAGTTTTTCACACATAGAGAGAAATAAAACTAGTTTATTAAATAAAGACTCCATATAAATATTTCATTGTCAGTTTATTTTTGTAGAGTTAAATTTCTATTCTTTTCCTGCATATGTCCATTTACAAACTCAAAATATGTTTCACTCATCATATCACCAGGGGCTCCACGATGCCTGGCAGATAGCTGGCACTCATTAGACTTATAATAATAATTGATATGGATACATGATTTATACAAACATTTAAACAAGAGTTTACTGCTTAGCAATCTGCCTAGACCATGGTAATTGGACAGTTAAAGGAAAATTCATTACTATCATTTTTCTTTTCTTTTCTCCAATTACCACTGATACTTTAGTGAGAATAAAGTTAAATGAGTGTATCTTTTTTTGTAGGGTGTTTAAGTCTTAGACTAAAAGATTTGTTTCCCTCTAAAAAATGCAATCAGTTTTGAAAGATGTAATCAGGTTTTAAACCTTGTCTAATTCATAGAGGGCTACTCATGTCAACCTGAATTATGCCATTCATTTACCCAAAATTATTCTAGTCATGAAGAATTTATATGTCATAACAAAATTTGCCTTCCAAAAACTTAAAACCCAAATCAATATACACACAATAAGAGAAATTAGTAAAATGACAAGGTGGAATATGATTGTGACAATTTGGATAATTTAGATAGTAAATTGCCTGAATTAATAATGAATGTCAATTATTAAGTACCTACCATAATTACCAATCCTCAAAATATCCAATTAGCAGAACTTCTCCCCACTTTAGAGAGAGTAGGCTCAGGTTCAGAGACTATGCCTTACTTCAGGCCACACAACTAGTGAGAGGCAAATCCTGGATTCAACCCTAGGTTTGTCAGCCTTCAAAGCTTGAGTTCTTTCCATTACACTTCACTGCTGAAATACCAAGTTGGAAGAAACAAAAGAAAAAAAGAAAAGAAAAAGAAAAGAAAAATCGATAGTGATTAGAGAGAGAGGTAGGGATTTGAAGAAAAAAAAAAAAGATAAAGTAGTGAATTGAAGGGGTTCAACCTTTTGTGAAAAAGCAAGTATATATTACTTTCTCCAAACAAGCCTGACCATTTCCTATGGTTGAGTTTCATTTTATTTCATTTTCAAGAAGAAAAGAAACCAGGCTGGAGAAATCAAGTGCCCCAAGTGCAGGAACAGCCATTGAACGAGAGCTTAACACCATGAATCATTACACTTGGTAAAAGACTTGGCAACTATAGGCACTTTATAAATATTCCTGGAATACACAACAGTTAGTAGCAAACTCGCATTGAGAGCTTACTACGTACCAAGCATTGGCTAAATACTCCATATGTTATTAACAGGCATATTTCTCATGACAATGCTGCAAGATAGGTACTCTTCTCATCTCCATTCTCCCTAAGGGACGAAGAAGTCGATACTCGGAGTGCATACCTGTGTGCTCACGTCCCCAGTCTGCAGAGAACCTGGCTTGGCCCAGGAACTCTACTTTCTGATCCCTAGATCCTACCCACTCGGCTTCACTGGATAAATAAAACAATCAGGGCTTTCTTAGCTTATTTAAATCAAAGTTGACCTTCAACAATACGGGGGTTAGGGCACCAACCACATGCATGGTGAAAATCTATAAGTAACTTAAGTCTGCCCTCTGCATACACAAATTCCTAACTGTGAACTGAAAATAGTCAACTCTTAAACAACATGGGTTCAAACTTCACAGGTCCACTTGTACACAGATGTTTTTCCAATAAATACACATTAGAAAACTTTCTAGAAATTTATAACAATTTGAAAAAACTTGCAGATGAACCATGTAACCTAAAAATATTTAAAAAATGAAAACTGTATATAAAAATATTTAAAAAATGAAAATGGTATATAAAATATATGTAGATACTAGTCTGTTTTGTAATTTACTAGCATAAAATATATACAAATCTATGATAAAAAGTTAAAATTTACCAAAACTGACACACCAAATACTTACAAACCATACATGGTGCCACTTAGAGTCGAGAAAAACGTAAACAAATGTAAACATTCAGTATTAAATCATAAGTGCATAAAATTAACCACAGTACATACTGAACTGCTGTAATAATTTAATAGCCACCTCCTGTTGCTATTACACTGAGATCAAGTGTTGTATCTGCTTAAAAGGCTGTGTAATGATAGTCACCTTCTGGTGAGCAGTTCTCTCTCCAATAAATTGTGTTTTTCTATAAAAAGTGATCTCACAGTACTCGTGTATTTTCCATCATATTTAGTGCAATACAGTAAACCATGAACAACACCATGGACCCATACAAAGTGCCATTAGTGGTGCTGGAGATGCTCCCAAGAAGCAGAGGAGAGTCATGATGCTGGCAAGAAGCAGCTGAGTTACTGGATATGTACAGTAGATCAAGGTCTGCAGCTGTGGTTGCCACCATTTCAAGGTAAATGAATCCAGCATAAGGACCATTATTAAAAGAAAAAGGAAGGAAGGAAGGAAGGAAGGAAGGAAGGAAGGAAGGAAGGAAGGAAGGAAGGAAGGAAGGAAGGAAAGAAAAAGCAAGCAAGCAAGCTATACCAGCAGGCACAAAAATCTTGCACTTGTTATGAAATACCTTTTTATCTCATATTGAAAATGCAGCTTTTATGTGGGTGCAGAATTGCTATATGAAAGGCATATCTATAGATTCTAATATGGTTCAAGAAAAAGCGAAGTCATTATGTGACAACTTAAAGCAAAAAGAAGGTGTAGGATCTAAAGCCGGAGAGCTTAATGCCAGGAAAGAATAATTTAATAATTTTAGATAGAGGCTTGTCTTAAAAAAAAATGTCAAGATAACAGGAGAAGCAGCTTCTGCCAATCAAGAGGCAGCAGACAAGTTCCCAGACATCATTAAGAAAATCATTGAGGAGAAAGAATGTCTGCCTAAACAGGTTTTTAATGCAGACAAAAGTGCTCTATTCAGGGGGATGGTGAGGAGGGAGCCACAAAGGACATGTATTAATAAGTAAGGGAAGTGAGCATCAGAATTTAAGGCAGGAAGGGATAAGGTAACTTTACCATTTTGTGCAAATGCAGACAGGTTTATGATCAGGAGTGTCCTTATCTGTAAAGCTGCTAACCCTGAGTCTTACAGGGAAAAGATGAACACCAGATGCTAGTCTCCTGATTATACAACAAAAAGGCCCGGACAACAAGAACACTTTTTATGGATTGATTCCATCGATGTTTTGTCCCTGAAGTCAGGAAGTACCTTGCCAGTAAGGAACAGCCTTTTAAAGTTCTTTTGATATTGGACAATGCCTCTGGCCACCCAGAACCCCGCAAATTGAATACCAAAAGCATCAAAGTGGTCTACCTGTTCTTAAACAGGTGCCTCCAATTCAGCCTCTAGATCAGGGGGTCATCAGGACGTTAAAGGCTCATTACACACAGTCTCTATGGAAGGGATGGTCAAGGCTATGAAAGAGAACCCTGAAAGAGTGAACATCATACTAGTCTGGAAGGATTACGCCATTGAAGATGTCATCATTGCTATAGGAAAAGCTGAGAAAGCCATCAAGCCCAAGACAATAAATTTCTGCTGGAGAAAACTGTGTCGAAGATGATGTATGTGCTGTCACAGGATTTACAACAGAGCCAATCAAAGAAATCATGAAAGAAATTGTGGATATGGCAAAAAAAGGTGAAGGTAAAAGGTTTCAAGATATGGAGAAATTCAAGAGCTAACAGACACCACACCAGAGGAATTAAAGGAGAGGACTTGATGGAGATGAGTGTTTCTGAACAAGTGCCAGAGGGAGAGGAAGATGTAGAAGTAGCAGTGCTAGAAAATAAACTGGCATCAGACAAGCTGGCAGAAGAGTTCTGATTATTCACGATTGCTTTTGACTTCTTGTACGACATGGAGCCTTGTATGGTATGGGTACTGAAACTAAAGCAAATGGTGGAAGAATTGGGACTATATAGAAACATTTACAGATAGTAAAATCTCCAAACAGAAAGGACAGTGTATTCTGTGAAGTCACGCTGAGTGCGCTTCCCCCTCCTGCCTCTCCACCCACTTCCTGCACCCAAGACAGCAAGACCAACCCCTCCACTTCTTCCTTCTCCTCTTCAGCCGACTTAGTGTGAAGATGACGATGATGGAGACCATCATGATGATCCACTTCCACTGAATAAATAGTAAATAACTGGCATGCTGTACAGTTAATAAACTTATCTGTTGAGTACACGTGTGTCATCATATAAAAGTCTACTTACTAACTGTACGGCGAGAACTGTATAAAATATTTTTGTGTCATCATCATCATCATCATCATCACCACCTAAGTATTCACGGTGTAAAACATCAGGTATAAAACTTCTGTGGTAATGAATAGCCTATCCTTACAAAGACATAAGGTGAGTAATATTTAATATAAAATTAATAATGTGTTAGTTTTCCTACTGCTTTATTACTTTTCTTAAAAAGAATTATATTATAGTACACTATGTATCTCTCATAATTGGAGGAACTGTGCATCAGATTATCATCAAATAAGTGTTTATAAAAAAAGTAACGATGTTTTTAATACTGTGTTATAAATATGACTGTAATACTATGTGCCATCAAAATTCTATAATGATTCATTCATTAGTGTATGGGATAAGATACCATAAGGCAATCATATTGCTGCCTCTTCATTTGCAATTTCCAAATTATTATATCTGTAAATTAAAATAAATTTTTTTGCAGTATCTTTCCATTTTTATGTCTAGTGTTAGTAATACACATAATATCTACAGTATTTTGTATCACATAAGACCATATTCATGTAGGAGCTGAGAGACAGATGAGTCATCTTATAAACACACAACATACTCTTATAGTATTGATAAATACAGTACAGTTCTATAAATATATTTTATCTTTCTTATGATTTTCTTAACATTTCCTTTTCTTTAGCTGACTTTATTGTAATAATACAGTACATAATACATACAACATAGTCAACATGTTCTAATCGACTACTTACATTATCAGTAAGGCTTCTAATCAATAGTAGGCTATTAGTAAAGTTTTGCAGGAGTTGAAAGTTATACTCCGATTTTTGACTGTGGAGGCGGGGGTTCGAGCCTCTTATTCCCACGTTGTTCAACCATACTTATAAATCAACATTTTGCCTTAAAAATTTATTATCAAGACAAAATGTTTTTATAAAATAAAATAAATACCACCTATCCAACTGAAATGAAGTGAAAGGAAAGAATTTGCAATGCATTTCACCACATCATCAGAAGGAGAACCATGGATCCTGGCAGATCTGAAGCTTCCTCTTTGCTCTTTAATTCCCACGCTGAGAGGTTGTCAGGAAAATGGGAGATAGGCTTAAAAACTCATCAGCTTACATATATCACAGGAAGCATTTCCTTTAAAAACAACTATGCTTGAATACATAATAAAACGATTACTGTATAAAGTCCATTATTCCAGAAATCATAAAAGGAACTTCCAAGAAGCTTAATTTATTGACTGGTATTATGAAATGAGGGTGTGAGATGGAAAGCAAAAGTTTGAGATAATGGAATAGAGACACATAAGAAAGAAATATGGGTAATGAGTGTCAGACTGAAAGACTGCAATCGACCACAATTACGATTAAATGGAACGATTATCAATAGTCACTGATAAAATTAACATTTACCTTCAAAGAGGATCTCCAGTCTTTTGATGAAGAAGAGAAACTTCTTTTTAATTTATGAGTAATAATAGCATTGATTAAAGATAATGCACATTTGTGATACTGTACTAAGCATTTATTCACATTGTGTCATTTGATTTTCTCAGAAGTGAGATAGATATCAGTGTCTCTATTTTATAAACAGGACCAAGATAAGGAAATTAAGAAGTTGACCTATTCCAGTAGGATTTATGACGCATTTCCTGTAGTTTTCATTTGTAGCACGTTTCCAATTGTTAATCTTTATTTGTATAATTATTTATTTAAAATCTTTATTCATTTTTAGACAATATGTGACGTGAAAAGAGGGATGGTAGATTTTATTTATCTCTATAAAAACAGTGTCTGGTCAACTATGGGTGCTCAGAAAATAGCTTTGATTAAATAAATGAACAAAAGATGTGAAGCAGGAATTCCAAAATCTATATGCATAAAACATTTCATGCTATTACCTCTTCCAAAGAGAGAAGTATTAGAGACAGCACTGAGATCCAGAACTGATATGGAGAAATTAAAAAAGAAAAAAATGTCAAAGTGAGGCAAGAACTAATTAAACAATCACAAAAAAAAAAAAAAAAGCTTCAAGACACAAGATCTTCTCTTTGATCCTATTAACTTACTGGAAACTCTTGACAGTGACTAGAGAGAAGGTGCAACAGAACTGATAAGACAGAGCCTAAAGAATTAGCCACTTTGGCAAAATTTCCTTATAATCGAAGAGAAATTATATTTAGCTTCCAGGCTCATTGGTAAAAATACTGTTCTAATATTAAAATAATCCTTGGAGTTTTCCTTAATATAGAAAAGAAAAAAAGGAACCATCATTTATAGATGTGGTATTCAGAACTCAAGCTATTTTTTTAATTGGTATCAGCCATCAAGTCCCAGCCGCATTGCTTTAAAGTAGTAGTTACACAAGATGTGTTCAGCATCATTATTCGCGGTAACATACAAAAGCTGTAGTCCTACTCTCACTAGCCAGGAGTCAGATACCTTCACTTATCATCGTAACTATCCTTGTTCTTAAGTTAAAATGATTACCCACTGTGATATTGTGATTTATAATTTTTTATATATATATATATATAAAGAGAGAGAGAGAGAGAGAGAGTCATCTTTCCTGTTTCCGGCACAAAGCTCCTAAAATTCTTGAAATTTCCTAAATTGGGAGGACAATAAAGGTGTCTTTTGTTATGGTAACGCACCTAAAAACTGCACTGCACCTAAAAACAAGGCTTGTTGCCATGAGTAACAATCATGTGATCAGAGGGTTGTAACTTTCAGTACCACCTCCCCTGACCTCTGATGAGGGGCTGGAAGTCCATTCAACTAGCAATGGGCAGGGATTTAATCAATGTGACTATAATGATGCCTCCTTTGAAAGAAAAAAAAGGACAGGGTTCAGAGAGCTTCCAGGTTGGTGGCTGGTGAACAAATGGAGGCGGGGAGTAGTGGTGTGCTCAGGTAGCATAGAGGCTTTGTACCCCTTCCTCCACACCTTAAGATAGAAAATATTCTACATTATGCATCTCTTCCATCTGGCCTTTCCTGAGTTATATCCTTTTATAATAAACTGGTTTCTGAGTTCTGTGAGCCACTCTAGCAAATTTAATAGAACCCAAGTAAAATGTTATGAGTTCTGTGAGCCATTCTAGCAAATTTAATAGAATCCAAGAAAGGAATCGTTGAAACTCTAATCTATAGTCAGTTACTTGGTTAGAAGCGCTGGTGACAACCTAGACTTACACTCAGCATCCACAGCAGGAGGGGGTAAGCGGTCGTGTATGGCTGAGCTCTTAACCTGTGGGGTCTGATACAATCTCAGGGTGGAGAGTGTCAGAACTGAGTTAAATTGTAGGACACTGAGCTGGTATTGCAGAATTGCTTGGATGTGTGGGGGAAAACAGCCACATGTCGGAACTGATGTCAGAAACTTTACCCACCAAGGTCCACTTTGCAGCTGTATTGAGGAATTAAGGCATTTGCTCCCACTACAGATGGTACACATGGTTTGTCTACATTCTACAGACTTAAATTTTAGAACTAGTCCTAGACTTACCCTCTAAGGACACATGGGTTTAAAACCTTGTGCTATTTGTTGGTTATGAGTGACTTTGTAAATGCCACAGAACAACTCTGACTCTCAGTTTTCTTATGTCAAAAATGGAATAATTCTTGACCTATCTCATGAGGCTACCAGAGATACCTATTATATCTGAGCTAAGAGTTCTTTTCCTCATTGAAATAAATAACTATTAACTTTATTTCTCTTTTCAGGTGTAAAAAAATGTAACAAATTTTATGCAGATAATTGTCAGTCTTTACCAATAGAAAATTATTTATTGAGCATCTATTTAATTTTAAGGAAATTTGGAACCCTCTACACTCTCAGCAGCCACATTTATTGGCCATGCATATCTACCATACTATGGATGACAGGTGATTGCCATATTAAAAGCTGGTATGGTGAGGGGAAAGTCTCAAAAAACTTTTGAATCCAAAACCCTCATCACGGCAACCCTCAAACCAACGAGAAGAGAGGAAAGATTCTGATACTGATTAGGCACTGAATCACTTACCTTTCAGATACCATGTGCAATATATTTCTTTGTTCTATATCTTTACTTACAGGGAGTCATGATCCTTACTAACACAAGAGCCCCCAGACCTTAGCAGAGGTATTCTAAACCAATTAGCTGGTAATGAAAGAAATAATTAAAACACATTATGCAATAATTATTATTGAAATCTACCTTGTTTCCATGAAATATTGAGGCATCCCCAGCCAATAGCGAGGTTTTCTACTTAAGTAAATATTTCCACATTATAGTATTTGTAATCAGTAATAGATCCTCGTAACATCAGGATTCTGCAATGGTAACTTGAAACATTCCTCAACAGTGAAATTCAGAAGCATTTTGAACATCTACTATGAGACTGGTGCCATGCTAAACACCAAGAGTGGGGATAAAAACTGTCTCCGACAGAACTAATGCACTAAGGAGATACCTCTCTCTCTCTCTCTCGCTCTCGCTCTCTTCTCTCTTCTCTCTCTATGACATTTAGGGCTGGGAGGTTAGGGCAGTTAGGCAAAAGCTCCAGAAAAGGTAATAGCTGAGCTGAGTCTTGAAGGGCAAAAAAACATCTGAGGCATAGTCTAGACCGCAATCTAATTGAGGAAGAAAGAAATCAAATATTAATGAAAAAGGGTTGATTTGGATAAGCAGGATGTAAATACTGTGAGCAAGGGAGATAAGTAACAAGAAGCTACGTGTGAGTAGAAGTAGTAGCCTTTTATCTGGGTTTTGAACTGTGTATGAAGTTCAGAGGACAGAAGGCAAATGATGTTCTCTTTAATTATCTCCCATAACTCCTAATCATCTTCCTCTGTGAACCTCTTAACAAGTAAGTAATTACATATTAATTATCTCTATCCTTTTCTACACATTAAGCAGTGAGGGTAGGGACCAAGTATGTGTTGCTCTCCATTGTATTATTGCCATTACCAGCATAATGCTTGTCAAAGTGTGCGCGCTTAGTAAATATCTGTTAAATAGTTGAAGGATTAAGTTATTTGATTTTCCAAAAATGTTAAAAATACATTTTGTAACCTACTCATAGTTTGATGGAGTGATAATGCTATAGAGGTTAAAATAAAACTTGGAGCTGCAGGAATTAGAAAGGATTAATCAGAAGGTAGGGACAGATAACTGTTTGCAGATGAGGCCACATTTTTAGACCTGATATTGTCAAGATGTTTTCCAGTATGAAAGCAATGTGATAAAAAATGTATATTAAGAGTTCAGTTAGGTCCCTGTGCCAAAGGAATGAAATGGGGAGTGGCTGGAGTCCCACGGAAGAGCCAGACAGCGGGTACTCATTCAATCTAGTAGGAAGGGCAGGAAGCCCTATTCTAGAGTGTCTTCCGTGAGCTCTGGGGAGGGAGGAAAGGCAGGGCTATCAAGGAACCAACTGTTTGCAGCAGGATGGCACAGATCTGATTCGGTAAGCAGGAATGGCTACATAATTTACTGGGCCCAGTGCAAAATGAAATTGCCGGTCCCTTGTTTTTTTGTTTCTTTTTAGAGTATTAATTATTCTGAGACAATGACAACAGAGCATTAAAAGTGGGCACAAGCTGCACACTCATGATGCTGGTCTTGTTGGCAAACATTCCATATTAAGGAAAAAATATTTGACTATATACTCAAACTGTGTAACAAAGATACACATAAATTCAAAATAACCTTAAATTATATGATCTGTCATACTTTTCAATATTATCACTGTCTTAAATGCACACTAGAAGTTATCAGTTTATTATTTTGTAGACAAGGGAACTACATGTTTGTACTATTGCATCAGTTAGGCTACCCTTAAGAGAAAATTAGCCTTTATCCTCATTTCAAAATCAGCTCATAAATTTTAAGCTACATAAATAGAAACAGTATGCAATAAAGGGGGAAGAAAAACTCTCCCACTGTCCTATTGAGTATTACCCAGATAAGAAGCACCGCGGCCATGCATTTAGAAATATTCTATTGTAAAACATGTAGGCTTATCTTTTATTTCTCATTTAATTCTCACCAGTTTTCTTAAACAAAATGGAGATGATTGCTTCATTGATCAATTGATCGATTGCAGTTTTAAAAGGTCCAGATAGTTGTTAGGGTTGATAATCACTATTAAGCAAAAAAAAACAAAAAACAAAAACAAAAAACAAACAAACAAACAAACAAATGGGTATTTTGGCTTCTTTGGGATGGAGCTCAGTAATTTAGTTCACAGTTGTTTGTATTCTAGGAATTCATAAAACCAACCTCAACCCTAAATTCTTCCTCATTATAAGGCTCATGCTTATGAAAAAGCTGCATCTTCAATCTTTAATCTCATCAGGAAAAGATATAATTATAATTCTGGCAAAGCATACCTTCAAGCCCAATTAATTTTCATTTTTGTTTAGAAATTCAGCAAGAAAAAATTATTGAAAGAACTGGCTAGTACATAAGAGAAAAAATATCAGTGTTGTGGATGGGGTGGGAAGAAATAAAAATCCATGGTTAGATGGCCCATCAGTTTCTCTTCAAAGAGACAATCTCATGGTTGCATGGGACATTCAACGAAATGAGATGAGTAGGAAGGAAAAACATGAGTTTACTGAAGCCGCCATATTATAATCTTCCCAGAGTCCTCAGATGTAATATCCAATTACTTTTCAACTCCTTTTGACCCCCTCGAAAATGCTCCACTGCATAGATTCACCTTGGAATTTAAATAATTTTTTGCTATTTTTAGAAAGTTAAAAAAAAAATAGAAAGAAAGAAACGTCCTTCACAGGCACTGGTAACTGTTTGCACAAACACATAGGAACTATAAAGTCAAGAATTTTTAACTGACGCTGCCACTGCTGGGATGAATGCCAATGCTGGTTAACTTTAGCCTAAAATTTCAGGAATTAAAAATGTGTTGCATTTATTATGTATCAAAGGGCTAAACTAGAGTGGGAGTCTCTAGTGGTTTTGTGGACTGGACACTGGGCATGTGTGCTGACGACCTGTCAGTACTCCATTCCTTTCTCAACCTTCATTAAAATCCTGAATTCAGAGGTTACTATCTGCACCACTATTCCCATTATGGACTTCAGACCTGGCACAAAGAAGTCTACCCTTGTCTTCATAAAATGATTCATTACATCCCCCTGCTGTTATGTATTAGCTCGGCAGCATTGGCACCAAACTCCACGCCAGATCCTATTTCTCACTATCCCCACTGCCCCACAACACATTTGAACCAGCTGGTGCAAGTTTCTAAACCTTGCTAAAGAGGACATTTTCTCGACACGTTGAGACAGACACGTGCCCTTAGGTGTAACTATGCCAAGACCTGAAACAAACAATTTGTCCAATTCTCTTAGGCATGGAGGTTTTTGAAAAAACTGTGTTCCATTACAGTACTAATGCCATGTCAACAAAAAGAAATAATGCAAGGAACTGTCACTGAGTGTTCTTCCTAGCTGAAGAATCTTTGTTTCTAGTGGTCTCATGGTAAAATAGGAAGCATTTGCATTCAAAATCTACCGCGCAACCATTTGCTTACTTAGTATATCTTGGGGCGTATATGTGTATGCTCTGTTTGAGGACAGGAAATGAGTTTTATGGACCAGCTGAAAGAGAAACTACACAAGAAACTTGAAAGGCACGACAGCAAGGTTCTTGCAATCTAAACTAACTCAACGGGAACAATGTGAAGAAAGGAAGGCAATTATATGTGTTCTGTGAAAAAAGCTATGTTCTACACTTTATGTATACTGCTTAATGGAAGCCCCAGAGCTATGCTGTGTGTTGGGATGTTACGATACTATTTTAGGGATGTAAAAATAAACAATTCAATATTTTTAAAATGAGCTATTAGTCAAGGTGGCAAGATAATTCAATCAACAACAACAATAAAAACGAATAAAAAACAAGGAAGGATGGCACAACAGTTATAAGCAAAGGCATTTGGGTTGGATAATATCTGATCAATTACTTCATAGACTTGAACAAGGCTTAAGCTTGGGAACCTTTAGGATTGGTGGGTAGACAATATAGAAATAGTATGAGAGCGGGAGTAGGAGAATGGGGAAGGAGGGAAAAGGGTGGGAGAAAAACGCACTAAACAAACAAACCAACAAATCAGAACAGAACAAAATATGGGTGAATATTTAATTTGCTCTCAGGAAGAAAAAAAGCAGTCTAAGCTTAAGAGGAATGGAAGAAATCACAAGAGATTTTTTTAAAAAATCAATAGAAGCATCTGTATAACGACATAAAATGTCTGCGCATGAGAACAAACCACAGACAGAATTAAAAGGCAAGTCAATTGCAATGATCAGTATCAATTATTTGGTGAAGAGGAGAGTATCAAAACAAGGACGGGTATCATTTCTCCTCTCACGCTGCTTAGCATTTGTTTGGAAATGGAGACCACGTTCACGAAAAGTAATTTATAATTACAGATCATACAAATGCAAATAATAGAGGGAATTAACTATGTAGATAGGTCTGACTGAATATTGGTAAAGAAAGAGCTACACCAGATGGGACAGACCACTGCTGGGTGGCTTCCTGGAGTTAAATGCATTACGTTATGGCATCCAGTTAAGTGCAAGGAATCTTAGAGGTTCTTTGCGGGGTCATTATAGGTTTCTTTTAGGTTCCTGACCTCTGCGTATTGCACTGCATTCCTTGTTTGTCCCACCTGACTGGGATTTATGAGGTCACAGCAAGGTCTTCTATTTGGGGTTCTTCTTCCTCCTCTCTTTTATTCAGAAGTTGATTGGTCACTTTTCAAATGTTATAAAGAGAGCCCTATAATTTACGAAGATTTGGGCTTGAAAATGCCTAAGGTCACAGGCCTATGATTACACCTGGTCTCTCATGCAGAGGTGGTAGTGTATTAGAAAACAAATGCATAATCTCACATGTCTCTAGGGGAAGACGATATTTAGAACAAGTAGACTGCTTTCATCAATACACTTTAAAAATTCTTCAACGCTTATTTGCCTACACTACACTTGTGCTTTTAAAACTAAGTTTCTAAATTTACAGTTTGGTCTACCTGACAGTTCCTCATAAATGGTAAATAACTGTAGTCTTCTGGTTCCTGGTTGAAATTATGTTCATATTTAGGTCTTCATTTCCAAATGTTTTTGCTTCCCTAGCTCTGACTTATGAAGCAAGTGCTTATATTTGGATAGTTTACTATATTTTAAGAAAACATATATCAATGCTTTAGTGTAATTAAGAGAATTTTGTTACCAATAATGTTCAGACTTAAGCATTCTGCAGACTGTGAGCTATAAAGCTTTCATGGCAGCATACCTCCCAGTTTATATACTACAAGTACATTTTCAGAATAAGGATGTAGATGATCATGAACTTGCCATGTGGCTGATATGCTTCCTTGAGCTCAACCAGTAAGTGAAGAGACATCATCTTGATCTTAATTGAAGCATAAATCATAGTTATAAGAAGTTTCCCTTATTATAATGATTGCACTGATAATCCTGAAAATCGATCTGTAAAACTAACAGTAATGTTTAAAACTCTGGACTAATGCTACGGTACAGGGCTTATAGACTACTGGTACTCAACATTGGATGCTATTAGCATTTCCTAGGGGACTTTTAAAACAATACCAATGTCCCAGTCACAAATTCTAATGAGTGGCTAGTGTTGAGAGTGAAAGGAAAAAGGCCAACTGGCCTGGGTAAATGTGATATATCCTCGATACTCTGACTTATTTTCAACTCGCAGAGGGCCTTCAGCATGAACTATGTAGCAAAAGCCAGGGGATTTTCTTTGACTGGAAGGAAATTGCAACAGAAATGGTGAATTTGTGTCCTTGGAAACTGTGGGAATTCTGGATCTAAATGGACATAGCGGCAAAATATTTTTATACAATATCACCACGATCAATATACCAATACTTCATTCCCTGCCATATGCTTGGCACGCTTTGTACTCTTTAGAAATAAAGAAGGAGCTCACTCTTCTCTTTCCTTCAGCTCTCCTGGCAATGAAATATGGAATCTTTGGGAATTGAGACGGGGTCCAGGTTGGGCTTCAGGCAAGAGGAAAAGGTGCTTCTTGGCTTCTTTATTCCTCAGAGTAATAATAAATGCTCTCATCTGAAAGTTCTTTCCCTCCTCCCAATTTCTCCCTGGAGTATCTTGTCACCGGAGTCTCATTGACTCAGAATAATTTGATAGGCCCTGTTCTGTAATGAGTTGGCTGCTAACATGATACTCGTTGCATAAATACTGAATGAAATGAGAACTGTCTGTCTCCTCCATCCCTAGCCAGGCTTGTTTCCTCTTAAACCAAGCAAATATCCTAGAGGAAATCGCCCAAAATGTCTTCTTTGTGAGTCATAATAATAAAGTTTTAAACTAAGAACATTTTCCCACAGTCTTAAGAACTATGGCATTCATAAGAATGCTTGCTTTTGTCTAATATTCTACTAATTAAATACTCATTAGCTCTGTCCTTCAGGGTTTATAACTTTTAACACTATCTCATGAATTGGGCAACTAAAACAAAATCAAAATTTAAATGTAGGAAAATATCTATATAGTATATCTAGACAATGGAATATTATTTAGTGCTAAAAATAAAAAAGAAAGAAAGAAAGAAAGAAGCTATCAAGCCATGAAAAAAACATGAGAGAAACTTAAATGCATACTACTAAGTGAAGAAAGCCAATCTGAGAAGGCTGCTCACTGTATGATTCCAAATATATGACATTCTGGAAAAGGCAAAATTATGGAGACAGTAAAAGGATCCGTGGTTGCCAGGGGTTGGAGGCAGGGGAAATGTAGGATGTAAGGGGCAGAGCACAGAAGAATTTTAGGGCAGCAAAAATCCTCTCTCTGTATGACACCATAATGATGGATATATGTCATTATACACCTGTCCACACATCGTACATCAAATGTGAACTGTAATGTAGACTACGGACTTCAGGTGGTGACGATGTCTTAGTAGAGGTTCCTCAATTATAACAAATACACCAATTCGGTATGGGATGCTGACAGAGGAAAAGGTTGTGCATGTGTAGGGATGGAGGATACGTGGGAACTCTCTGGACCTTCCCCTCAATTTTGCTGTGAACCTGCATCTCCTCTAAAAAGTAGTTTACTTAAAAAAAAAAAAAAGAGAGAGAGAACGAAGTTCCTAGAAGCCAATTCATACCTGACTTTTTTCATGCCCTTCTCGTTATCACAAAGGTCCCTGGTAGACCATGAAAAGCTAAGATTTACAATTAATGCTGGGCTTTAATTCTGCCAGCCACATTTTCTCAGCTGTATAACCTTGAGCAAAAGGCCTAATCTCCAAAATCTTGGATAAAATTTGATAATCTGTGTAAATTGCATAGTTAATCACCCAGTAATCAAAACAAACATACATTGGGCACAACAAACTATGTGCCAGAAATGGAAATCAGCACTTTATATATAATCATTTATTTAACTGTCACTTAATGCTTGGAAGTAGGTACTATTTCCCCCCTATTTTAGAGATAAACAGGAAGAGGTTAATCTAGTTATAAAAGGTAGCATGGCTCATAAGCACAAAAATTTGAATATGAACCCAGGTAATCTAGACATAGAAGCTTTCTTTTTACCAATGTACTAAACTGCCTTTATGTACCCTATTTGTACATAGAATACTGGTTATCATATTTGTTTAGAAATTACAACTCTTAATTTCCTTTTCTCTTCCCATTTACTCTCCGCTGGAGTAACAGATGGACTACCAACTAAATGGCAGTTTTTCAAGTTTACCAGTCAGTCAGTGGGGACAAAATAAAGCAGTATTAGGAAATCTAGATTCAAAATAACTTGGTTTTGATTCTGTTATAACTTTGAATAGATTTTGGTTTTTGAGTAAGAAGATGTATAATTCAGCTAATACATCTGAGAATGATACTGGATCAGTACTTCGATTCCTGTTTAATTCTTCCTATTTCTACTTCTCAACTCATCTTCTCTTTCAGATGTAAAAGGAGAATAAATAATGTCTAATTCAGACTTTTGGTATGAAACAACATTAGGCTTTGAAGGGTAACCCATGTTATGGAATAAAAGAGTCTTAAGTGAAACTGAACAAGCACAAAAAGAGAAATAACACTTAACAATAACCTGAAAGGAATGAATATTCAGAGAAGGAACTTTAGTTTCAATGACAGAAAAAAATACTATTGTTTCTTTTTTCTTTTCATAGATGCATTTTTATTCGTGCAACAGATTTATTCCTGAGTTACATATATCACAGGATGGTTAACAATATTCACTATATGAATTTTCTTAAGTAAGGTGAATCCACTTTTAGAAGCAGTTAATTCTTTTGTAAGCCTGGGGGGTGAGGTGGAGTTTGTCGTTTTGGTTTTCAATTTTCTGCCTGCGGCTTATACCTTCCTTCAGCTGCTGAGTTCTCAAAGGTAAAGCTTCCTTCCTTCCTTCCATCTTTCCTCCCTTCCTTCATAAACATTTATTAAGCACCTACTGTGAACAGTAATTAGGCCTTGTGGGAGATATAAAGATGAATAAGATATAGTTCTTAAAAGATCAGAAATAAAGCTAAGCAAATTAATATAAGGAAGTTTACTCATTGGAGCAATGTCATTGACCAGTCTGCTCACAGAATATTCATAAGAGTCCCCTTTATAACCAGGTGGTGTCATTTAACTATCACTGGTCACCAAGCTGTGAGTGGAAGTAAGGCCTGTTATTTCCAGGCCGATGTATTCAATTGCTGGTGCAAGACTTTCCAGCAAATTCTTTCTTGTCTAGACAATTGAATAAGCCACGTGTTCTAGACTGTGCTATTTCAAAATGGAGGAGGAATCATCAGCCTGGATTGACAGGTGATTGTGTGTGGACTGCAGCTTCCTACTCACCAGCACTGAATATAAGGCCATGAATAAGAATTAAACCTCTTTGCTTTAAGAAATTGAAACTTCATGGTTAATTTTGGGGTGCAGCATGGCCTATATTATTCCTACTAATACATTTAAAACATGGGTTAAAGAACACAGGAAAAAACATTTATGGAGATCTTACTCCATAACTATTTTAAGCGTTTCCTGCGTATCACCTCATTTCATCCCTACAACAATCCAATGAAGTGGGTACAATTATTATTCCCATTTTACAGATGTGTAAATTGAGGCACACACAGCTAAGCAACCTGCTCGGAAATATATAATGGAAGATGTTGGAACTGGGAATTAAACCTAGGATATCTGGCTACAAGTTTCATTACCTTAACAAAAATGAAATTTAAAAAAATTGTGCCATTGCACCATGGAAGTAGATTGTCTAGAGATTTCAACTAGGAATATTTATATTATCTATCCCCTAGTAAAATATTTACTGAGAATATTTTACTCTGCTCAGTGGCAAATCTCAGTTCTGTCCCCGTCCTCCGGAGCCCACGGGGAATGGGACAGAGCTGCAGCAGCGGCCACTTGAAAGCTTTCCAGAGCAACTTGTGCTGAAGCACCAAGAAGGTATCCTGGATTGCTGGCTCAATAAATCCCCAATGATCATGTTTTTGTTAGAAGATCGCTAGTTTGTCCTTTGGTACTCCTGGCATGCTGCTTTACAGCTGCACTGTCCCAACTGTCCGACCCTCATTCTCCGCTCACTGTTTAACACGATGGTCTATGCCTCATAGAGTTTCAAATGAAGACGGGGCTAGTATTGTCATAATGTAAATCAGCCTGTAGTCATACTAGTTGATTAATATTTAATTGTTATAATTTTACCCTAAGATTTTCCAAATGTTTGAATTAATTATAATGAGCGGATATTTAAATAAACCATAATTGTCTTTCAAAAGCAATTTCATTCATGTTTCATATATAGACCACATGAAGTCTATTGACTTAGTAAATGGTGACAACTGTTAAAATTGCACTTTTATATCTTTTTTTGCTTTTAGGAATTGCTCTTCTTTCCTGGGGAAAAGATTGTCTCATTTAACTTGAAATGTTGCTAAGTTTTAGCCACATCAAATTATGTGTGCAGTGTTTTGAAATCGTGCCAGTCCCATCCACCCCCTCTGGGAAGAAAAAAATAAAACAATAACAACAACAACAACAACAACAAAAAGAAAAAAACAAAGCTGCCTCCACCAGGCTTTGAGCCAGGGAAGAACAAAGCTTTTGTTATAGATGCTATTTATAACTTTAAATTACTGTCAGAAAAGAAAGGAGCCTAACCATGGATGGTCGTTTGTTTGCTTAGCACAAACCACATCTTCCCTGGCAATAAAATCCTTACATAAAACAGTACCAAAGAGGGACTGGAGGTACCAGGTATGGAGCTCTAAGCTGGACCAATGTATTATAAGGAAGAAATGAAGAACAATCGAACACCAGGCAGACTTAGGAGTAAGAAACGGCAGCCGAGGAGATGGAGAGATGATGGGCGGGGGAGAGGTTACTGGAGACAGAGAGCCTGTGGGAAAGGGGTCTGAGGAGTGTGTGAAGAAAATGAGTGACTCATGACTCGGCCAAGTGAAACATGATGGGGGTGGAATGTGAAGCCGTCCCATCTACAATAACTCTGATAAGATATTGCCCGTGAACACCTCGGTGGGAAGAAGAGCCTGCTTCAAGATTGCCACAGGATGAAAGTCCCACTTCTCTTAGAAAGCAGAGGTGAGGGCCACGTCAACAAACTCTGCCATCAAAGGGCACTTCCGTTCTATCCAGAAACTTCATCAAAGTGTAAAGAAAAGACTTTTCTTTTGACTGGGTCCTTCATTATTCACACCACGCTCCAGGCTCTGTCTGGGTCTCCTGGATTCATCTGATTAGAGTTTTGTTTCTCCTGGCAGATTGGGGGTAACCAAAAATAAAAGATTGAGAGAATTTTCTTTAAAAAATACACTCTTGTGCTACTTCTGCTTCAATAGCAAGGTGCTCAGACATCAGAGGGCTTTTATGGTATTATGTCTTGCAGAAGAAATAAAATAAATTAGACTCCCTGTGGTAAATATAAAAACGAAAAGAGGACTTATTTGATTTATAGGAAATAAACATTTACCTCAAAAGGAGTGCAAAAAGGAAGATGAGTGAAGAGAAAAGAAAAAAAAATGCATCTAGATTCAGGACAGCCATTAAATAATTATAAACCATTGATTCAGTAGGGAGAGTAAATTATTTCTGTAATTTCCTGTGTGAAAATTTAGAAAGCTGTAAAATCACCAGTTAGCACGCCACTGACTACTTTGGATTAAAGCAGCATCTGCTACCAGTAAGTGAAGAGAGAAGAGGGAGAAGAATGAAATACTATGTTTTATCCATAAACCATATTCCAAGCACTATGCTAGACTATGAGAAGTTTTTGTAAGATTGTTATCATTATGTGCAGCGTTGGGGAAAACTGTGTCCCAGGGAGATTAATCAGCTTGACCAAAGAGTACAACTAGTTACATTTCAAGTCCATTAAACAGTTAAGAAACTCTTACTCTATGTCAGGCTGTATATAAGATCAAGGTCAAATGACTTTTACTATAAAGTGCTAGATAGTAAATATTTTAAGCTTTGCAAATCATTCCGTCTGTCTCAACTACTCAACTTGGCAGATGTAGTGTGAAAGCAACCACAGGCAATATGTAAAAAACTGAGAGGGATTGTGTGCCAATAAAACTTTATTTACAAGAAAGCAGGCTCCAGGCTAGATTTGCCCTAGGGTTTATCATCCCCTGTATTAGAAATGGGAACATAAAGGTGAGAAAGTCAACTCAGGAACATGTCACAGAGGCCCTCTAATTGTAAAGGCAGTCATTGCTTTTATGTGTTTTGATGAGACAATGCCTGCCTCCCAATAAAAGACAGATTTGAGATTTTTTAGTTAAAAAGGTTTAACCGAGCAAATTAAATATTCGTAAGATGCACCCATCTGCACCTTGGTTCTTTCTCATTCGTGCGCCAGTGGGACCTGTAACTCATCCAGTTTATGCGTTTTCACTTTGTCTCCATTCCTTCCCACAGTTTCCAAATCCAAGTGCAAACAACCTCCTAGCTGATTTTCTATTAAACAGAGCCACATTATGTCTCATGGAAGGCACATTAGGTTGGGTTTATTAGACTTCTCTTCAGGGGACAGCGATCTCAGAACACATCGCAATTTATAAAGTTGATATATTTGATTAACTGAACCGTCTTTGCAGCCCTACGCCTGGATTATGGTTTCATTGTCGACATCCTTCAAATCTTGATTTCGGCATCCCTGGACTATAATTGCCCCTCTTTTCACTGAGGAACCTTTTAGGGAATGTTCTGGTACCTCCTAGGGCCTGCTTTGAATACTCATTCCCAGTTCACATGTTAAAACAAATAATACATTTTGAAATTTGTATATATTTCTGAAAATTATATTTTGGTTCTGTACAAGCTTTGGTTTAGGTATACTTTCCTTTTTTAGAAAGAGAATAAATAACCAAAGGTTTTTTTTTTTTAAATATAGTTTCTATTATAATCGTGATTTATTATTTGTATAATACTTTAATTTCCGAAATTTCTTAAAGAAATAACTTTCTAATTTCACAGCTTCCCCTGAGAAAAAATGCAAATGACAATAATAACAAAGAAAAAAATTATTGTAGCTACCATTATTCAGTACTTAATAGGCGCCACAGATTATATTTAGTACCATAAATATATTGATTTTTTTAATATGCACACAAAACCAGAGGAAAACTCAGGAACAAAAAACAATCACAGTGAACAATTCTGGTGGCAGAGCTGTGAGTAGGCACAGAATAGATTTTCTGATAGCCTTCCTCAGTTGATTGTTCTATAAAATGATGTCTAGAGTTTGGATTCTCTAGTGCAGTTCTGTTTTTGAGGTATGAGCTCAGTAATTATATTGAGCTGACTTAATCTGACCAAGCTGACTAATGTGTTAACTTGCCTTGTTTACCTACCAAAGATGAACTGTTCCAGGTGCCAAAAGACCTGACTTTAAAAAATTAGGATATTGAGCTAACCTATAAAAATTGGGGTTAGACTTAAAAGAGGTTCTAGAGAGTATTAAATATATAATTTGAATATAAAGAAGATATTCTCCATTCTCGGAGATTTTGATTGAGTAGATCTGGGTAGGACTCAGGAATATATATATTGAAAAGAAATTCCTAGTGATTCTGTTTTAGGGGATCCTGAGATACCATTTATTAAAAAATATTGATCTAAATAGAACTGTCTGAAACTACCTCTCTCTTCGAGCCTTTACTCTCTCGGCTAAGCAGGTCCTCCCATGCGGTCCCCTGGGAAGGGTGGTCTGGTCATACTCAGGTTTGGTTTCCTCTCCAAAGCAGGCTTTCACGCTGAGCCAAGCTGTTGATTCAATGTGAACTTACAACCTTTTGGGTTTTGTACTTAGATCCTTGATCCAGAACAATCTAAGTTTTGACCAATGCTGCTCAAATTTGCTGAATTGTTGACTCTTAATGTTCATCTTGTTTTCCTGCCCTGCCTAAATTCTCGATCGAGTACTGAAAAAACACTCAAGCAGCTCATTCCCTTATAATCATTTTATTTCTACATGGTGGAGAACTATTCTTCAAATTTGGGTACCTGGGTAGACTTTTTCCGGACTACTGTATGCTCCATTGGATTTCTGCCATGCATACTTGTTTCTAAGCTCCTCCTCACACCTATAAACACCCTGTCTCCCCAGCTTTGCTTTATCTTTCCTTGCTCATCTACTGGCTAGTGGACGTCTCTTGGAAATCTCACAGAAATCCTAAACTCAGCACACTGTCACCTCAAATCTGACCCCCTTTCAGAGTTTTCAATTGTATTTTATTGTACCATCACTCCTCCAATCACCAATGCTAAATCAAAACAAAACAAAAACTGGTGCTGTTGTGCATTCTTTATTTTTCTATATTATTTTTCTATATTCTATAATATTATTTTTCCCTATCCTGCATTATGTCTGACATCCAACCAACCACCATCTATATTGATTTTATATTATTTTAAAGTCATACTTTCCACTTTATGCTTACCACATGACTTAGTTTAAACCGTCAACACTTCTCCTAGGCACCAGTGTCAGAGGGCTCTGTCTGGTCTCCCTGTATCCAATCTCCCTCCTCTCCATTCCTTCTCCACAGTGCAGCCTGAAGGATGTTATAAAAGCCATTTTGATCATGCTATACTCTCTTTTTCACCTTAAGACACCTTAATGTCTTCATATTGCCTTAAGAATAAATTTTAATATCCATTCCATTAAAAAATCACTTATAATCTAGACCTTGCCAACTTATCCAAACTAATCTCCATCAATTCCCTACATACATTTAATAAACAAAAATCTAGCCAAAGTAAGTACTTATAGTGGCCATAATGTGCCATTCTACTTCTGGCCCCTACCACTCCAACTCATGTCATGATCATGTTTTTCTGGCCCTTTTCAGGACCCTCTTTTTTCTTTCTTCTTCTTCCTCTTTTCTTACTTCCTAAACATATTCCCTACCCAACTCCCAAAGTGAATTTTAAAAATACAATTAGGTCACTTCAGTTCTCTGCTTGGTTCTCCAATGGCTTCATGTGGTACCTGGATTAAAGTCCATACTCCACCCCTTGGACCATAGGCCCACATGATCTGACTCCCACCTACTCTCTGTCCTCCTCTTTCCATTCTCCCACTCATTCAAATCACTCCAACCAGACCGACCTCCTTTCTGATCCTCAGATGAGCCAAGCTCATTTCTGCTTCAAAGACTTTGCACTTGAAGCCTTCCTGCAGCTCCTTTTCCATCTGTATGCATGACTGGATTCCACTTACTGAGGTCTCAATCGTCGCTTCATCAGAAACATTCTTCTTGATCATGCCAGTAAAAGCTAGCTGTGCATTCAGTAACTTTGTGTTATGCTACTCTTTTATTTTCTTTATAGCATTTCTCACTATGCAAAATAACCCCTGATTAGTTTACTGATATACTTGTGCCCCTCCCCCCACTCAAATGTAAGCTTACCAATGCACAAAGCACTAGATCAAAAAGCATTTGTTTAATGGCAATCGCTTAGTTTCTGCTATTCCTTCTGCTTGGAATATGGTTCTCCAACCTGGCCACTGACTATTTATTTGCTAGGTTCTTAGTTATACTTCAGCCTTTGATTCAAACAGCTCTTCTACTAGGAAGTCCTCTCTTTTCCCCAGAGTTGATCACTCCCAGCTTTGTCTCTGTTACAGCATCAAATTGTTTCATAATTATTTGAATGCTCTTTTCCCTTACTAGAACTCCCCTGGAGAAGAGACCATATCTTATTTATCTCAGTATCATCTCCAAAGCACAATTAATTTGCTCCCATTAGTTATACCATAGTGTACATAAAACAGTGTGACAACTGTGATAGTCAGAGTAATATAGTCCTAAGACTCAATAATTAAGCTGAATTTAAAGTCTCTCTCTGTATGTGTGTGTGTGTACTTTTAATATATAAAGATACAAAGATACATAAAACATGGATAATTCTCAAGTACAATCAATCAGAGGTTATGTACAACTGAACCTTATTATATTATTTATAATATATTTTTAAATATATTTGATCATTTACTGCTGATTCTTCGATTGGCTGTAACTATAGATATTTATCTTATTGATTTACAACACACACAGTTTTCTAAATTAATAGGTTTAGGATGAAGAAGAAACAGCAAGGAAGTGCTTTAAAATGCTTCCTAAATAAATAATTAAATGAAAAGATTCTGTAGAGAACTAATCATAGATATGAATTCTTTTCAATTTTATTAATCCAATTAATGGATAAAAAATAATGTCCATGTTTCTATGCATTCTTACAAATATTACGTGTGCGCTTGCATGTACACATCTATTCTGTTACAATTATATTTTCTTTTTGATGGTTGCACTCAATATATTTATTTTCAAGGAAAAAACAACTTTAGCAATACTTAAGAGACTCATATCATGTCTCTTCTCTGTTGGTATGGCCAAAAGGCTTTAAAACTCCCTTTCATCACTCCTCATTACATGAATGAATACGCTTGTGTGGGCAATTATTTATTAACTTTGCAGTTTCTCTAGTTTTCTAAATTCTGTGTTTTGAATCTCTCTGCTGTCAGCAAAATGACCTTGGAGTGGAGATGATTCACAAGTTAGATAAAGCCATAAGAAATCACTGAGATTCATTCAGATAGGCTGAATATCTGAGATTTATTGAGATAGGCTGAAGGGAAGGGAAGGGAAGGAAAGGAAAAGAAAGGGAAGGAGGAAGGAAGAGTGAAAATTGCAAGAATTCAAATGCAAAGAAAAAGGACAATGAAAAATCTAATCAAGTCATCTACCTAGTTGGGAGCTGAGAGCAGATGAGGAATTATGTGAACTAAGAAGCCAGATCCTTTTTTTAAATTTTGAATTTCATGATATCTGCAGCTTCAAGTACTCTGTCAGCTGAGGTAAAATCAGTGGGTCCAACCTCAGTTAATTAAAAAGGTAATTGCCTGAGAGGTCACTCATTGTCCAATCTTAAAAAATTAGAATTAAGTGGCAAGGATGGAAAATAACAGGATAACAGGAATGATAACGGTCTCCCTGACTAGGAATGTAACTTTTAATCCCAGAAAAGATAAAATCACAAGTAAAAAGATTTCACAAAATCAAAATTATAGTATTTAATATTATAGAAATGATTTCTCGTATTTAAGAATTTGTATGTTTAAGCAATTTATGTTCCTAAAATGCTGGAAAGAATTTGGTTTATTTGAGTGATAGTACTATATTAAAATTTGAAATGTGAAATGAAGTAATTGACATAGATTTGTTTTTATGTGGAAATTTTAGTAGACATGTGCAGTAATGGGAAATATAAGAGGTTTTTTTTGTTCATTGATTATAAATGTTTAAGTTTTTGGTTTTATAATAATTATTTAGTATACAGGAAAGTTTGGTTAAGTCAATTACTTAAAAATGAAGTAAAATACATTACTTTTATAATTTTATATATCTTATTACTGCACATAATTGGGGCTAATAAGATAGTAGTTTCTATTACTGCAAGACCGAGTGGATTCTTTCTTTAGCTTCAAGCCAAACAACTTACCCAGAAACTTAAGACTGTCAAGTAAATATGTATTCTTTATTAGTTTATAAGTTATAACTACATTGATGATAGCTGTTACTTATTGCCCTTGCTATGCAAGTGTGCCAAGTGATTGAGAGAGATGATAGATGATAGATAGATAGATAGATAGATAGATAGATAGATAGATAGATAGATTAGATGGATGATGGATAGATAGATGAATGAATAATGGATGATAGATAGATGATTAGATGGTGGATGATAAATAGGTAGATAGATAGATAGATAGATAGATAGATAGATAGATAGATAGATAGATAGATAGATAGATCACTATTCTTAAGAAATAGTTGCCCTTACTCTAATCATTTGGGGGACCAGAATTTTTACTCACTTGTGTGATTTCAGAGTAAAATGTTTAAACATTGCGATCCAGCAACATAAGGTAATGCCATCTCTATCATATTTAACACAAAAATATATCTCTTCAAATATCAGGTACAAATGAAACATTAGCAAATCAAAATAAATCAAAGGTCTATTTGTTATTGGATTGGTTTTTCAACAGTGAATAATGACCCTCATTAATCTTTTTATTTCAATACGAATTTTTGAATATTGGCTATATATAAACTAAACTCAACATTCACATGGACTACTTCGGAAAAAGAGAAATTGGATGCTATTTTGTCTCAAGAAATTAAGATTAGTTTTTCTATCCCTCTTAGCACACTAAATTTAGACAAATTCAAGCAATTCTTTTGAAAGTCACTGTGAGACAAAGAGATTGAAAGATGAACTCAGAAAAGTAAAGGAGCTAAGTGGAAACAGTTTTCACTTTGATCAACTATTTCAAAAGCCTCAAAGGGGTCCAATTACTTCACTTTAGATCTCCAATCATATCAGAACATTTCTAGTGCAAACGGACATTGTAATTCAGTTAGCTTAGTCTGTGTTGTGCCTTTAGCATTCCCTAAAATGTAAAGGACATAGAATGCTTCAGGGGATCAAATATTAAGCCTTCTGTGGTGGGCTTTCCTGTGGGCTGGTAACTGGAAGGCAAATGTAGTTCTTGCATGTCTCTCTCCCTGGCTTGTAGAAGGCCATCTCCTCCCTGTGTCTTCCCATGGTCTTCCCTGTACCTGTCTGTGTCCAAATTTCCTCTTCTCACAAGGACATCAGGGATATTGTATTAGGGCCCACCCTAATAATCTAATTGTCACTTAATGACCTCTTTGAAGATCCTAGCTATAAATATGGTCCCATTCTACGGCATTGGGGATTAGAACTTCACCATATAAATTTTGGAAGAGGCCACAATTCAATTTATGGCAGAGAGAAAAATAATCATATGATTATATATATGGATATATAAAAATACCAATTAGAATATGAAGTCTCTTATGCAAATGAATAATCAAGGAATTAATAGGGTCCTGTTGTGGCCTATTCAGATTTTTGATTAAGACAAGTATAAACGCACTATTATCAACTCTATATCTTCACGGGGCTTAAGCTTCCCCCCACCTCATATCAAGGGCACTCTAACTCTTCATGTAATCCCAAGAACAGCTATACAGATGTACTACACACACACACACACACACACACACACACACACACACACACACACGTATATAAAATAACATTTTTCAGTGTCGCTTGGCTTTTGTTGGGCCAATTCATGCCCAGAGGTGTAGTTAGGGAGAGGGGGATATCAAATATGGAAGAATCTAATGCCTCCAAACATTACATTTAAGATAAAGATCAGGTCCGCTATTTGCTTTCTTAGAAAAACAAACTTAGAGAACCTGGATGTTTTGACTTTTCTCAAGGCTTTAACCTTTCCTTCGCCATTAGATAGCCTTAGAGCAGCCAATCATGTATTGGACTCCTGACATCATTGCCTTCTTAAGAACGACTCAAAGTGAGGGTATAGGCCTGCCAACTCAGACTTAGAAGTGAACATTCCACTTTCATTCCATTTATTTTGTGAGAGGAAAAAAGATTACCTTTTGTAAACTAACAGGTTTTTCTGCTTTGTTTTGTTTTAGGCTAAAATTGGTTGTCAGAGTTGAACTTGGTTGAAATATTATGTGCACTGAGCAAGTGGAACTGGGTTGCATTCTACAGCATGTTGTCAAAATGAAAACATAACAGAAAGTCTTTGTACAGAAAACTAGTAAGTTGCTAATCTTTCACTGATTCATAAGTCACCAAAACACAGAATTTTAAAGCTGGAAGCTAACTTTTTCGGTTGTCTGAGGACACTTAAGAGATAAAATGCATTTGATGGAAACGATTAGGCCACTGGCATATTTTAGATCGGCTATTTAATGAAAAGTTTAGTATTATGTTTGACAGATCGATTATTTATCATGTAGGTAGGGCAGAAAGGGACATGCAACATCAAAGCTGATTAACTCAGCAAAGTCTTCAATTATACTGTCACTTTTATCAAAGCTAGTGGCTTCAAGTAGACTGGCTTGATAGATGGAAGAGTAATCAAAATACTAGTCATAATAAACAGTAAGTGTAAGAAGCACTATATAGAGGATGTTAGGAAAAACCGAGGGGGTATATCTTGCCTTGGTGACATCAGGACCTTCTTTCCCCTAGTGATGTAATATTGTTCTTAGTTTAAGAGATGGCAAGCAAAGAATATATAAGTAAACTAGTCAAAGATATTTAGAGGAAAAAGGTTCATTTTAGTGTTCTCAGGCCATTTTCATCAATCTAATATTGATGAAATCTAATCCTACCAGCTCAGGTGCCACTCCACTAGGTTGCAAAAGGCCTAATTAATAGTTATTCATCAATCTAGTATATTCTATATTTGTTATGTTAGGCTATTATTGTCATGGCCCCCATGAGTTAGCCTCCCTATACCCATGCCTTTAGATAGCTCTCTACTACACTGAATACACCTGATGTGTATGCTCACCAATATGACATTATAGGAATAGATGTGTGGCACAACAAGCCAGGTAATATAAGGCATTGCAACTCATGCTTTGCTTTTTTCCTTGGACCACTCTCTGTGAGTGAAGCCAGTCATCATGCATGAAGACATTCATGCAGCCCTACAGAGAGCTCCATATGGAGAGGAACTGAGGCCTCCTGACAACAGCCAGCACCCTCTCGCTGGCTATTTGACTCAACTACCTTGAGGAAGGAGGCTCCGGGCCCTGTCAAGCTTTAAGATCACAAGTCAGAAGAACACAGCTAAGCTGCTGGATTCCTGACCCACAAATGCTATGAGATAATAAATGCCTCAGGGGTCTTTTTGTTTGTTTTTGGAGTTTATTTTTTTGAACCACTAAAAGTTGAGGTAATTTGTTATGTGGCAATTGATAACTATTCACTGATACAGAGTCTAACTCTAAAATAAACTCTTGAAATCCCTCAACATTGCTTAAGTATTACCATTAAATATGACCTGGGTAGATTCAGAAATGCATGTGGTGAGGAACACTCCATGCACATATATTCATTTGTCCCTGGAAGAAGTTTCTATTGGGGAACAATTCATTCATTTCTTAACAGATCAAAGTAGGGCTCCATTGACACTTTCATTTCTCCTGCTGTTCAGAGAAAATTAATTCAGCCTTGAGCTGAATAGAATAAATACAAACTAAAAAGATTATTAGAGTGTGACTTTGTATTTATGCAGACAACATTCTCCTTGACATGAGGGATGCAAGTGTCAAGGCATAAAATATACAACCTGCCAGGGTATAAAAGTGTTGGAAAAACATATCCTGGTCAAGCAAGCTCAGTGGATTAACAGCAACTCTTTCACAGCTGACAGAAAATGGATGTACTTTATTAATGACTATTTCCTCCTCCCAGATAGATAGATAAAGGGAAAACATGACACAACAAAACAAAATTGGAATATGGGAAATCGAAATGCTTTACGGATATGCATTAGTAAAACCCATCAAAAAAAAAGCTAACAAGTCAAGAAACAATTTTAAGATACTTATGGGTATTTTCTAGGAAATAAATCAATCATTGAGAAGCAAATCCCATGGTACCAGTTGGTGTTAAGCAACAAAACCATTGGTTTTACTACACATATGGCATACTTTGAAGCCACCCACGTCTCACAAGAGTTCATCTGCTCTAAGGTAAAGCATACTGTATGGTTCCTGGAAATAGAGGATTGGGCTGTCTCTTTCTGACTGTGGCCACCTCCATGAAGTGGACTTCCCTGGTGAAAAACTAGTTAGTCAAAAACTAGGAAGTTAAGAGTAATACAGTTAAAAAGAAAAACATAAAAGAAAGAATGAGGAAGGGAGAGAGAAAGGAAGATCTTTGGGAATAAAAGTTATAGAAAAGGAAAAGAAAATCAAAGGAAAAAAAAAGGTTGCTGATCAGAGTAAAAGGAAGCAAAAATAATACTGTCTGTCTTTAGCAGTGAGAATACTTCCTAACTTATTCTATAAGGTCAGCATTACTAATACCAACACCAGAAAATGGCATTATAGGAAAAGAAAATCTCTCATGAACATATGTGCAAAAATCCTCAACAAAACATTAGCAAATCAAATCCAACAGTGTATAAAAAGAATTTACACCACGGCCAAGTGAGATTTATCTGAAGTATGCGAGGCTGGTTTAACATTCAAAATCAATGTAATTCATCATATCAACAGACCAAATAAGACAGAGTACATGATCATATCAATAGATACATCAAAAACATTTGACAAAATCTATGATTTAAACTCTCATTCATGATACAAACTCTCAGAAAACTAGGAATAGAGGTGAACTTTCCCAACTCGATAAAGACTACCTATGAAATAAAATATTGTTTTATCACACAGCAATAATGTAATATTGTAATAATGGATTCATGCCATTATATATTTGTCCAAACTCACAGAATATAAGACACCAAGATGAACCCTAACAGAAACTATGGACTATGAGTGACGATGATGTGTCAGTGTAGGTTCATCAGTTGTAACAAATGTTCCCCTCTGGTGGGAGCTGTTGATAATGGGGGAGGCTGTGTCTGTGGGGACAGGGAGTATGTGGGAAATCTCTGTACCTTCCCCTCAGTTTTTCTGTGAACCTTAAACTCTAAGAAAAGCCTTGATAAATAAAAGACATATGAAAGTGACAAACTTAGATATTAAACAATGAAACAGACTATATCATAAGTGAACAAACAAAAAAATGAACAAAACACGAGTAATAAAAAAAGGGAAAAGAAACAAAGTTCCTCTCCAAAGCAGAAGCTGTCTCTGTCCACTAACCCCTCAATCTGCCTCTACAGTTCACATGACAGCTCCATTCCTCTGGAGGACATTCCTCTTGGAGCATATTGTACCCCCTCTTTTCTTTCACACCCCATGTCTAATCTTGTTGGCTTTCTGTAATCCTACTACTCTTGACCCCTCCAATGTGACACTAAGCATTACCTCCTGCCTGAATTGTTGAAATAGCCTATGAATCCGTCCTCTGGCTTCTATCCTTGTTCTTTACAGTTGAATGTGAACACAGAAACAACTGTGATTCTTGTAAAAAGCCCGTCAGGCCATGTCACGCTCCTGCTTTAACCTCCAATGGCTCCCCGATTTCACTAAACATAAATCCATGCAACACCCTGGAAGACCTGGTCCCCCAGTCACCTCCCTGTCCTCAGCTCCCTTTACACTCCCTCTTGCTCACTCGGGTGGGTAGGCATGACCTCTGGCTGTCCCTCCAACAGTCGGGGCATGTTCCAGCCTTAAGGCTTTGACTTGTGGCTTCTGCTCCTTGGGATGTTTTTTCCCAAGCATTTTTATAAGGCCAACACCTTCAATGTCTTCAAATTTTGCTCAAATGTTACCTTTATGTGGCCATGCTTTTTGCTACTGTAATTTTCACTCTCCCTTCTATCTACCTATAATCTATAATATGAATACTTCTTATTACCAATTAACTTTCCATCTAATTGACTTAATATCTTTCCACCTCTTGAGAATGTAAACCCTACCAGGGCAGAAATCTCAGTCTGCGTTGTTTACTGATGTATTTTACACATCTACAGCAGTTCCGGACACCTTGTTGGTGCCGTTAGTTTCCTAGGGCTGGCTTAAAAGAATAGGCGTCTATCGTCTAATAGATCTGATGGCTGGACGTCTGAAGTCGAGGTGTCAGCTGGGCCGTGCTAACTCTGAAACCTGTAGGAGAGAATCCTTCCTTGCCTCCTCCAGATTCTGGTGGCAATCCTTGTCGCTCCCTGGCGTGTAGCACTTCAATTTCTGTCTCCATTGTCCCATGACATTTTCCCCTGTGTAATCCTGTCTATGTCTCTTCTCTTCTTATAGGGACATCAATCATATTGTATTCAGGGCCCACTCTACTTCAAGATCACCCAATATGAACTTAATACTTAATATTTTAGTTACATCTAATGAATTAGTTAATGTCATTAATTAATGATTACAGATAAGATCAGATTTCGAAGTACTAACACTCAGGACTTTGGTATATCTTTTGGAAGGAACAAAATTCATCCCATAACAGTGCTCCTGAGTCTTTTTTAAATGAATTGATGGAAGCATGAAAAAAGCACAAGTACTTAGAAACTTGCTTGGCTGAGGATGTGAGAGTTCCCTTACCACGGTTTCAATTCATCTGAATAAACAGACCCATTAAAAAGGCAAATGTAGCTGCCTAGATAATTACTTCAGAGTTTGCAAGTATTTTCACCACATACACTTTTTTGATTAATGCAAAACTTGTGTGTTATTTCTTCTTCTAACATAGCTTTACATTATGAAATAGGAATAGTGATTTTCTAAATAATAAGTTCAATATAGTATCAGATGTGCTTTTACAAAACACATACCACCCTGAATTCCCTATGCTATGAAAATCACAACAAAATGGGCCTTGGTTTCAGAAAATAAGATGGCAACCAAAGTGAGTTTAAACCATATGTCAACACGGAAAAACACTATTATTATAAATATGCCAATAATTGCTGTATTTTTAATTGGTAGAAATACCCTTGCCTTTGATTTCCCTTATGTGCTATAGCTTTATTTCTAAATCAGATGTCACCATAATTTCTTTCTGGAATTTTAAATAGTGAATAATTATTGTATTATAAATAAACAAATTATAGAATAAGTATTCTTCTCCAAAGCGCATAGTCATTTTCCTGCATTTCACTTTAATGTCTCCTATTTCTCCTTAATTCAATATTTATATTTATGACAGGTACCAGTTTTCAGTAAGAAGAAAAGCTTCTGTGAAGTCAGGATCAGGGAATGTCTCATTCTGCCCAACATGGTGTGAATAAAGATGTTCAGAAATTGAACTCTGTCTCTTCCTAGATCTGGGCTGGATTCCTGGCAGAAAGAGTTCTCACCTTGATCTCTAACCTGTTTTAACCTTTTTGACTTAGCAAAAGTTTCTCTCTTTCTTCATGCCTCTGTGACTGCATTACCTGACAGCTAATAAGAAACTTAAAAAAAAAACAACAACAACAACAAAACTTTTACAGAAATTAAAATGCTAATGACAGAAGGGACTTCAGAAGGGACAACTTGTCCAGAATTTGCCAAATCGTGATAGGTTGGGTGCCACTTGCAGTACCTAAGATGCTTTCAGGTGGTAATACATGATTTCAAAGTTGATTTTAATAGGAATGTATTTGTTTTACATGCATATTAATTCAGTTTGCTGAAATAACCAAAATACTCAAAGAATGTCTACAGGGCTCCTAGTTTGGGTGGGGAATTTGACCAAATTCAGATACAAATATATTAGAAAGAAGTAGCTCTTCCAGTCTGCAATTTCACAGATGCTACTATTTAAGAGAATGCTACATTAAAAAAAAAAAAGTCAATGGATTTTACCATAAAAGCAGTTCTTTGATGTATCATATATATGAAGATGGTACCAAAAATTACTGAAGTTTAGAAAACATTGGTTTAGCAGGTGAGCAGACTAGAGAAAGAGGTAAAGCAAGACTCCAGCTAAAGAGTTAACTACTCTGGTTAGAAGGTCAGTCAATCTTTCTTCTTGGTTCTTTCATTCTCTTTCTTTTCCTTCACTCATTCCTCTCTCTCTTTACCTACATATTTTCTATGTTATTTCCATTTGTCGACTTCTTTGTTTCCTCTACTAAGCTGTGAGTTGCTTGATTACCTTATTCATGATCCCACTTCTTTTACTGTTGTGTAACCACCAACTGATATGATGCCCAGCATATAGTAAGGGTTCAATATATGTTTGCTGAATGACTAAGTAACAGCAGACTTGGGGCTCGGTCTTCAAGCCTCTGACTTCCCTCCCTAACTTCCCTATTCTTTCCCACCTAGTCCAGAACTATTTCTACTATGCCATGCAGCCTTCATTTAATGTTTGGATATTCATTTCCAAAGTCAGATATTAAAAGAGTAATAGTGACACACTCTATATTTTAAAAAGAGAGAAAATGGCCAATGATTATCCAATTAAAATATTTTAATGTAGAAATAAAACTTTTAAATAAATTACTGCTTGATTGAACAAATATCAAACATGGCAGTGCCACTGATTTAGAGCAAGTAGAAGTAGACAAAACAATAATCAGTATTTATTATTTACACATGCTTTAATCTGATCCTAGTCATTCACCTATATTTCACACTTCACAGGCTATGTAATCAGACAGTCTAAGTTCTCTCTGCAGCTTTGCTTATTACTTCTGTCTGGATTTGTTCACCTTTCATGCCCAGGAGATGAAAAGTAATGACCCCAGGTGACCTGTGCCTGAAATAAACCAAATAAGGCCTGAGTTCCAAGGCCAGTCTCCTTCTGTTGATTGTGTAAATCAAACATATAGATTATTAACAAATCTTTCATTCATCGTCTACTCAGTAGTTAAGCTCCTACTTATGAAACAGGACTTTGTCTGGTACGGAGACACTAAAATGACCATCATGGCCTCTGTTTTCAGGTTTTTCACAGTCTAATGGAGGATGCAGCATGCAATAAATCAGAGACATGACAAAATGATAAGTGCCACAAGAGACACATTCAATACTTTAGGAGTTCAGAATGACTAATTTGGTCTTCAAGAGACTGCACAGAATTAGTAGGTAGCACAGAAGAAAGATTACAACTCTGGGTCCGGGAGATGAAAGTTCCAATCTGGAAGTGTGTCACCTTGGGCTTTTTATAATAAACCATAAAATGTATTTATAAAACTATAATTTCATAATTATAAAATTGCAGCTCTCTGAGATGCATTCTTGTCATCTGTAAAATGGATACGATAATACCCATTTCTTGAGACTGTACTGGGAATGAAATGAAGAGATGTAGAGAGTATAGCGCTCCATGTTTTATTAAGGAAGTAAAGGTAGGCAACATGCATCAGGCATCCTAGGGCAAAGGGGGAGCATGCTGCATGAGCAATGATCAGTTCTGGAGATCCAGGAAAGGAATCAGTAGTAGGAATTAGAATGAGAGATTACAAAAAAATGAAAAAAAAAATGCTACATACAGTGAAGATCAAAAGAGTAGAAATCATAATAAAGGACAGATAAGCAAAAAAATATAATAGGCTGTAGAAGTTCTTAGAGCTTTTACCTTTCTTCCCAAAGCTATCCTCAAATGTTGTTATCTGAATAGAAAAAGGGGGGACTGAAAAAATAGCATTAATAACTAATAGTTACAAAAATTTGCTTGGCTGGCTAGCCCTCGCCAGGTGTTCCAACTAGTCTCAACCTATCTTTGGAGATATTCTAAATCTGAGGAGGGAACATGGGCAAGACCCTACTCTTGCCCATGCACTTGGCCATGGTTTTGGTCTCAATCTTATCTAATCTTTAGGGATTGGACTTAAAACTGTGACCTTTTGTCTTTCAGGGCTGGTTTCTGACCTCTATCATCAATGCTCTCCACACCTCTTTTGATATTTGCCAGCTCTCAGCCTAGCTGTGGATTGTTGTTTGTTTAAGACTCTGACTGGAAGTTTCACTAATAAACTTCCTACTATTCCCTGCCTGGCAGACATGCCGGGCTCTGAACAGAAAATCTTACCAAGACTCACAGTATAAAACTGGGAACACAAATGACTGCCTGCGGTGGATGTGAAGCGAACCAAGGAAAAAATAATACAGATAGAGTTTCAGAATGTGGGGAAAAGTAGCCATATTCCAAACAAAGACTTTAGAATTCAACTTAGAAAGGCAAAACCATTTCAGCCAAACAGTATATATCCATAGGCTGGGGGCCCAGTCTGTAACCCCTAGAAAATTATTAATGTTCTTCAGAACTCTCCAGTGAATCTGCAGCTGCCTCTAACCCTGGAGGATACTTTTCATATAAATATATGCCATAAATTCGCCAGTTTTACTCTTTTTTAAAAAAACAGACTAAAAGGCTTAAGCTGATTTTCACTATAGATTACAATACCTAAGCTATTTTTCTTAAAATATTGACACTAGGGCACAAAGGTCTGAGGCTGGCCCACTAGGGTTACATCGTGCAAAGAAAATCAGGGTTTGACTCACCCAGAGCCATTGTCAATGCTCAGGAATATTCTGAGGTTGGTGCCTGTCCTTTTTTTCTACTGGGCAAGCAGTAATAAAAATTAGTTAGAATAACCTAAGAGGGCATAAATTTCTATAAGAATGGCAAAAGCACACATGTAAGAAAACCTTGAAGGGATCCTCACTAATTAGGGACTGCCATTGGCCACTGGACACCCCAAGGACTTGGAGGCCCGGAGAATCTTGCTCCTTAATTGTGAGTGCTGGCTCGTTCTTTGCTCTCTGTTGCTATCTTCATGCAGATGAAGTTCCTGTATCCCCTACTCATATTAAGATGTGTCTTTTATCTGGAATCATTGGTAGCTTTCTGTCAATCAATGTCACTCAGGTAGCAACTGCCAGATTAATTATTCACACAGAGGTACAAATGGTATATAATTAAAAACTGTTTGCTACTCATCGTTTAATGACTTTAACCAAAGGTTCTCTTCATTTCATCTCTGGGGTAAGAAAAGAAAAACACCTTACAAATATGTTAATGGAGGCCATAATTGGCCAGTATTTAAAATCAGTTCTTCCATTTGTTTCTCAATATTTTGCCCAGCTATCCTGCACCTCTGTGCCAATTAAAAAACAAGTTTATTAAATATATGCATTCTTTTTTCCTAGTAAAATCTCTGAGTTCCCAAAGCACTACAGAAAGGGGAAAATATTTCTGATTTTCAAGCTGTTAGAGAGGGAAAACTCATTATGTAAAGCTTTTTATGAAATCAAAAAATATATTCATAATATCTGTTAATTTAATGTTTATTCATACCACTGGAGCATGACTCCTGCATATAAAGAACGATAAGATTTGCAGTGAAAAAATAATTGAATAGAGACTTTTAAGAAACTGTAAACTTCTCTATTTTTAAATATTTGTAAAAATACAAGTTAATGCCTCAATAGAAAGCATCAAGTTTTAAAATAGTTTGAAAATAATTTATGCCAAAGAAAGGGTGAATGTCTTCACTGGAGACTCGCTAAGTTATACCTCCACTGTCAGGGCAGATTCTAGTTAGAAAATTAGAATCAACTTCTGACTGCGATCTGTATTTTATATTTCTACTGTCCTCACTCAGAACTTAATACCTGAGAAAACTTTCACATATATTAGATAAAAATATTTAATCTGTTCATGTTTTTGTTTAAGTATTTAACAGTCAATGATAGCTCTTATATCATAGTTTAAATGAGATTTTAAAAGTTTGAGTTTAACCAAATACAATACCAGCATTAAATGATTCCTTATGTGCCATGCAATACTATAGTTTCCAACATATTTTCAGCTATATTTTTCCACCGATGATGTGAAAACACATAATTATAAATACTCCAAATTAGACAGTGTTAGTCTCTGTTTTAAAGATTAGGAAAACAGATTTAGAAATTCTGAATTGTTCATAGATAGTGAATTATATATCATACACCAAGTCAAGTCTGACTGCTAAACAGTTATGAATTGGAATGATAGTAAATGGCATCATTCTACTTGCCAGAAAAGGTATTAAGCGTAAGACATGTATTATATATAAAGAGATTTTATCTTTGAGGGGGAAAAAAAGCCCTATTTATCTTTCATGTTTGTATCCTACAAAGCCCAGCTTAACATATCATACATGGTAAGTACTCAATAAATGTTGAATTTAAATTGCTATTCTAATGTAATTCAGTTCTCTCTCTCTCTCTCTCTCTCTCTCTCTCTCTCACTTCTTTAGCATATGATGGTCCTCATACTTTAGCTTTTAGTTTTGCTTTAGTATTGACTAAGAGTTTAAATTCTGCTACTCTCAAAATTCTTTTCAATTGTAGCCTATAGACCACGTTCGAGGAGTTACCAATAGTTCTTTGTTGAGGGAGCAATGTTCAGGATCACTCAGAGTATTTATTGAGTCACAGTGGAATTTGGAAAAGAGCCCTCCTCTCTGCTCCATCCCATGGAGGTGGGAGAGGAATGATTACGCATGTTTGCATACAAGCCTAGACTCTGTGCGGACACAACATGTCTGTCTCCTGGGTCGCTCACTGCAAGCAGCAGTTAATCCTTTCCTTTTATCTGAGAGGTGATGCACTGTGGTAGATAGGGCCCCAGCCATTGGTTCAGACAGACTCAAGGAACTTCAAATCCTGCCTCCAGCATTTACCAACAGTGAATCTGGGCAAGTGACTTAAACTCTCAAGTCAGTTTCCTAATATATGAAAGATGAGCATTAATAACTAGCTCATAGGGCTCTCATGAGGATGGAATGAGTTATTGTTCATAATGTCTTTTCATAGACACTTCAGAAGTGTAACTATTATTTTTTCTCCATTTATAGACACTAAATTAAACTAAAACTGTATTATTAAATACATATACTTGTACACTAGGTGAAAATGTTACTGTGACTCCAAATAATAAGTATCAAATAAACAAACTTTAACATTCATTCTTAACCTGAGATTGGATGATTCTATGACTCACATTGATTTACTGCTGTAGATTGAATATTGGTGTTCCCCCAAATATATGTTGAATATATATACATATATGTATGTGTGTGCATATATATGTATATACATATACATATATATATATATATATATATATATATATATATATATACACTCTATATATTCCATATATTGAAACATAATCCCCAAGGTGATGATATTAGGAGATGGGGCTTTAGGAGGTGATTAGGTCATGAGAGTAGAGCCCATATGAATGGACTAATAATGCTCTTAGAAAAGTGAACCCAGAGATCACTCATGACCCTTCCACCATGTGAAGACACAGTAAGAAAACAGCCCTCTATGAACTAGGAAGTGGGCCCTCAACATAGACCGAATCTGCTGGCACCTTGATCGTGGACTTCCCAGCCCCCTAGAACTAGGAGAAATAAATACCACTCAGTCTATGGCATTTGTGTTATAGAAACTCAAGAGAACTAAGACATTTACCTAATGTGCTAAAGAATTTTGCTAAATCTTGTCAGTCGAACATAAATCATCTGTCATGACCGAAGAGTTATATATCATATTTTAATAGATCTAAAATTCGACTCTTGAAATATCAGTACCAAAATCTTTGGAAATGATAACCATTTTTTTTCACCGGAATCTTAGAAAATAACGAATCATTTTTTCTTTTTATATATAAAAGAGAAAGTATAAAATCTGAAAATGAACATCTATTTCAACAACTGAGAAGAAACAGTAAAGTAAAAAACTCTTTGACACTGTAAATTGAATGTCAACTTTCTTATTTATCTCATGTTATTCCCACCTTCCTACTTAATATACTCTCTTATAGGCTTCGAATGACTCTAACATGCCAATGACATCATAAAAAATAGAACATCTTGAAATTGAGACTAGAGTTTCCTTCCTGCCTGCTTCAAAGTTGCCTAACTTTGTGACGAAGTAACTGACAATGTGGAAATAAAGCCATGCTCACATTAGACTGGGCTTAATACATATTTAACTAAAATGATTTGATGTTCTAAATAATTAAGCAGCAAATCAACAGCATTTTCTGGGAAAAACTGATTTTTTAAATAAATGATCATAGCTTTGTTGGTTCTCCTTTGCTAAGCACTAAAATGATGATGATGATGATGATGATGATGATGATGATGAAAAAAATAATACATATTACACAATCTCTATGGATCTGCAGTACTATTTAACTGCTTTGTACCTCTGATTCTACATCTGTAATATTCGGATAATAATAGTGCCAACTTCCACAGGGTGTGCTGAATGTTAAGTAAATTAGCAAATCAGCTGAGCTTGACACATAGTAGGTACTATCAAATTCTCTGCTATTGCTGTTATCTCATTAATAAAATCTAAGGAAGTGGGTGTGTTGCTATCTCAGTTGTGTAGTTGTGGGTGTCAAGCATGGTAAGGCTGACAACTTTCTCAAATCAATGCAAGAAGACATCCTTGACCTTGAATTTGAACCCCAGTCCACCAAACTCATGTATTCCTGGCCTAACTCAGAGCCCTCTCTCAGGCAAATGAAAGAAGCTAGAGGAGCTACCCACTGCACCATGAACTATCAGTGACCTTGACAGAGGAGGTTCTGAACAAAGGCTTGGTCTGCTGCACTCCTAAGTCTGTTTAAGTGTAAGAGAAAGAAGTGATCTGGACACACCTGTCAGTTAAATGTACTTAAAGCAAAACTCTCAAGCATTCCAAATACTAAATTATAGAGGAGACAATGGGCATCATCAGTAGTAGATACCTGCAACTGAAAAATGACTGTCTCTGTGACACAGAAAATCATTACAATATCCAAATACCAATTTATAAAGCCGAAGTGATCATAGCTGTCAGGGTCTGTTCAACTCAGCCCTCTCTCTCAGTTTGGAATGAATAACTGGTCAGTTAGACCACAGATGAGAGACTAGAGTCACCAGATTTAGCAAATAAAAATACAGGCCATCAAGCTGAATTTGAATTTCATATAAACAGTGAATACTTTTTTGTTTTAGTAGAAGTATGTTCCCAAAGTTGCATGGAGCATATTTACACTAAAGCACTATTCACTATTTACCTGATCTTCAAATTTAATTGGGTGACCTGGATTTTACCTGGCAACCTAGTATGGTCTACTTTCAAAAGTTCCTTTACAGGTCTGAATACTTAAGGAAGGAGGTTGTATGGACTGAATATTTGTGCCCCACCTCTAATTCACACATTGAAGCTCTAACGCCCATAATGATGGTGTTTGGAGATAGGAGCCTTTGGGAAATAATTAGCACTAGATGAGGTCATGAGGGTGAGCACCCCGTGATGGGATTGGTGCCCTTATAAGAAGAGATATCAGAGAGCTCACTCTCTTTCTACATCTCATGTTAGCGGACAGTGAGATAGTATCTTTCTACAAGACAAGAGACAAGGTTTCAAGAGAAGAAACCTACCTGCTGGCACCTTGATCTTGAACTTCCAAGCTTCCAGAAGTGTGAGAAATAAATTGTTGTTGTTTAAGCTACCCAATTGACAGTAATTGTTGTGGCAGCCAGAACTTAGACAAAAGTACCAACTACTTTGACTTGAGACAGAAGCAGCTGTCACTGTCTCATTCTAAACCTGCAGCCATGGTGCTACCAAGCTGTGAGGATAACCCTTCTCTGCTAAATTTCTTGAGTCTCCTGAATGCTTAACCCCTAAAGTAACTAGTATCTGCCTAAAGGAAGTCACACCTGTTCCTTTTTCCTCCCTCACTTCAAAGAGTCTTTCTACATGACAGGCTGCCCGATGCTTCCATATTTTTGCTGTGCGTTTCCAAAACTGGGTTGCATGTTACTTTTCTCTAGACAGCATTCTTCCGTGTTCTAGTCACTGTTGTAGAGTGTCTTATTAACAAACTGTCTTCATTTTTAAATCCCATCAATAATGGATTTAAATATATAATGTGCTTTCCTATCCACTTTCAGCCCCTTTCTCTGGTTGCTCCTTGGGTGCTGTTTTTATCTCACAGTGGCTTTAGTGGATTCAAAAAAGATTGAAAACAATTATCCTAGGCTTGTGGTAAAGGCTGAATTCTAACTTCCTTTACCATTTCTGAAAGGTTTGTTACACAATTATTGGAAAACTCAGCTTAGATTTCCATATTCTTTGACAAATTTTGTGTCCAGACTCCAAAATATCCACCTTGTTAAATAAACTATTCCAGTGACTTTAGTACACACATATTGGTCTAGACCTTTTAGAATTTCTATACTTCTATTTCCACTAGGCATTTTAGCTCTTGTTTATGAACTAAATTTTCTTTCATTTCTGAACTCTCGCTAACTCTTTCTCTCTCCCTCCCCTTTTCTTCATCTCTTCTTCCCTCCCTTCCTCTCTCCCTCAAACACACACACACACACACACACACACACACACACACACACACATACCCCATTACTATTAACTCTTATTTCTCCTTCATAATTAAGCTAATTAGGATACTGCTCAATACGTAGAAGTTGCACAAAATGTCAGCTGTTGACCATTTTCTGACAATATGAACTGAAGTTATGCTCAATTATTTCTGATGTGTGAAACTATTTCTGAGTTTCTACCTCTTTTTAATCTAAGAGGAAAACAAGAGAAAGATTTTGCCTAAAAGAAATAAAATTACTTTCCAGGAATTTCCCATAAAATATTTGCAAAAACGTACTATAAACAGAAGTATGCTTTATGAAATTTAACTTAGGCCTCCTAGATGTTGATCTTTTCACTCCAAGGATGATTTCATTTTAGCCCTCAGCTTGTAAGCACAGGATAATTTGTTTGCTCGGATTGTCTGTTGAGTCTAATAAAGGCTGGTTGTTAACAAAACCTTTCAGAACATGATAATGGCTTTGAAAAGGTACATTTATATAGTAAAAGTTAAGAGGAAAGGATTCTTGGGAGAAAAAGCTTTCAGAATTATACAAAGAATGAAATTTACTCAACTTTTAAAGATCCGATGGGAGAGAATATGTATGCAGTTATGCTTGTTTAACTGACTTGGGCTGACCTTTCCCACCTAAAATTGATATATTTTACATAAGGATGGTATATATTGGTTTATTATAAGGTACATGAGCCTGGTTTCCTCTGTGAAGTATTGCTTACTTCATTTCAAATTCATAATTGAATTGATGGATCCGTTGCACTTTTTTAGAAAGAGATATTTCCCCAATAGATGCATTTGACTTCCTTTCAGCCTGCTTCCTCCTCTTCTCCAAAATTCTAAATTCTGACTTTCAAACATGATTTAATGAGCTGAGAGTAGGTGTGCTCCTGTCTGTAATTACCCAATGCGCCAAGCATACCTCTATCCCGCTGAGTTGCAATCATCACTCTGCTTAGCTGTAGCCCCGTGCTAAACCACGAGTTTCTCAAAAACGAAGCCTGGTTGTTATTCCTCAATGTGCATGAGTCCTAGCACATGACTGGAACTCTATAAATGTTCAATATACAAACAATTAGAAACTTTAAAATGAGCACCATGACCTGGGCATTCAAAATGCTAGAGGCAGTAAAGTGTCTGAGAACAAGGCAGTCTCTGCAGACAGGTTTCCTGGACTTAAATTCTCATAGAAAATATTTCATTCCATCTGGGGAAATATCACCTTGAAAAGTTCTGTTATCTTCTGGCACTTTGATATCCTTTTAGACTAACCATAGTTATACTTATCCTTTTTGCTTATATCCACCGTGCTCCTATGTTTAAGGTCATTTCTATGGCAACAGAATGGAAACAAATATCTTTCTACTAATATAATGAGTAACACAAGATTAACACTTTTAAGTAAATAGAAAATTCTACTATATATACCAGATTATCATTGAACTTGATACTATAATAATTATATGATTACTCGCTTCCATTTGATTAGCACTTGCAAGTTGACAGTGCCTTTCATATAAATGGTCTTATTTTAAATAGCACATAATTTTAAATTATACATTGTATAAATATTTGGTGTTTTTAGAAAATCTGGAGCATAGAATTATATAAATTAAAGAGGTAAAGTTCCAATTGACCTGACATAATAAAAATTCATCTTCTCAATGCCTCCCCAAGGTGTTCTGTGGGTCACAGGTCAGAAAACTAAGCAAGAGAATAGAGCTGACAGATGCTAGAAGGATTTATCAGGGGGGTTGGGCCCCAGAGCAGTGCAGAAGAGAAGAGAAGCCTGGATAAGAAATGGAAAATGTATTTTAAAGGAAGACATATTGTGTCAATAGTTGTCACAATGGACTTGGGAGTTTAAGCATCCCAAAAGAATAATAACTCAATGATCAGCTTCATCAAATGTAACTGATTGTATTGGATCACTGAGGCTAATGTAGAAGAAAATTATCTGGGGGAATTAACTAGCCTAGTTTCATGGTTCCTTAAGGATGCAATAATACCAACTACTCTCACAACAACAAGGAGGCTGTCAGCTACAGACATTATAATGTGAAATGTCCTTATTTGATGTCCTACTAGAGTCCAATTTGCTACTAGTGTTCTTAGTCAAAATATATCATGGGCACTATAGTGTTTTACTATCATACTTTAATTATCAAAAAATAGTAAGATGTCCTATTGTGAGATATTAAAACTGAATGTGGATGATGACATTATAACTTAATTTAAAAAAAATAACAAAACCTTTAAATTTGGAAACAGTTACATAACTATAAAATATAGAGAGGACATTTCTGTCTTGGGTCCTGTCTGGCACAGCACACACGACAGTGCTACACGGAGTTCCTAATGTTTTCTGTCAGCAAACTACATTTTCTTTTTAAATACCTTTCAAATTCACCTCCTGTCCTTCATTATCACCATGAATCTTCATCATAACTTCTATTCAACCAAATCTTCATCATATCAACTGAATCTTCATCATAACTTCTATTGATTGCTTACTCTGTGCCAAGCACTGGACTCATTTCTACATTTCCTGACTCTGTTGGTTTAGTTTCAAATCATCGAGTATCCAGTTTATTGCAATCATTTCCTTATAGCTGTCCCAAAAACCTCCCTTCTTACTGCAGACACAATTGATTAAAAAAAAACAAAAACAGATATGACTGTAAACCTTTCCTATTTAACAACCTCTTCATTTCTCTAATAAACATTTCCTTCTTTACTAGGTTCTATGCACCTGCAAAAAAGAGCCCAAACTTCTTGGCATGACATGAAAGGTGTTTCTAGGTTTCTAGGTGTTTCTAGGTTTTACCTGATGTATTAAGTATCATCTTCTACTATTGTCCTCACCTTTCGGAAATAACAAATCTCTTGTAGTGCCCTGAACTCAATATGCTATTTCACACTCCCATGTCTTTTCGCACCAACTGCTCATTGTGAAATGTCTTCAGGTCCCTAGTTCACCTGGTGACTTTTTACTCAGCCTTCACGGGATGCTGTAATACTACCTTGTGAAGCCTGCCTTGTTGTCTTCAAGAAGGTGGATGCATTACTTCTGTATCTTATTCTTTTATCCTTATTATTATTCATTCTTCCATCATAAGGTATGTATTCATTCATCACATGATTATTTCCCCCATGAAAATATGAAACTCTCAAAGGTAAATGTTCAATATACAAACAAATAGAAACTTTAAAATGAGCACCATGACCTTACTCAAAGGTAAGAGTTTCATATTTTCGTGGGGGAAATAATTATGCAAATAAAACTACTGCAACCTTTAATGACTTCAGGGCATGGGTCATTTTCCTTATCTTTCCAATCCTTTCTTATATCCTCAGTTAGTTCTGTGAGCTTTCACAGTTATGATTCTTATAACATGTGGATTCTATGCTTCGCGATGGCCTGTATTACTGCTACACTTTAGCTGTCAACCAAACTATACTTCAAACTTCACAAATGCTCTTTTATCACAAACTCTAATTTCCTCCTCTTTTCGTTTCATACAATTTCTCTTCTTGAAGCTAAGTAATTCAAACAATATCTACCTAAGGGCTTACAATGAGCCAGGCATCACGCTAGGTTCAAGACATACAAATAGAATAAGAATCCTGTTCTCATGGAGCAAGAGGAGTTAAAAGTTAATGAGAGAGGCAGAAAAGATGAGAAAATTCACTGTTATACAAAGGTCAGATAAGTGCCACAGAAGGGTATGGAGAGGAGGTGGTCAAATTCCAGAGCAAAGAAATATCTACTAGATATTTGAGAAACATCCTTCAAGAACTTCCAACTCAAGATCTTCCAACTCAAGCACAAATTAAAAATGGTTCCATGTTCCTGGGGGCCCCCAAATGGTACACAAAACCTTTACTATCCATATCACACAAGATCTTATAGTTACTGTTATCACAAGCTCATATCTATTTCTAAATGTTAAATTACTTTAGCAGATTGATTTAACATTCTTTGGGTTACAGACCTTTATAAAAACCTTACACATAGTTATTTGAAAAATGTATACCTAACCATTTTTAAGCACTTTGGTACAAGCTTCCTCACCCAAAAAAACTCCTAAAGTTAGTTTATTATACCTATTTCACTCATGAGGAAACTAAAAATTAATATCTACATAATTGGCCTTTGTTTATCTAGTTAGCACATAAAGACCTAGGTTAAAATTAAAGTATAGTAGAGCTTTCTAGCAATTCCTAAAGATTATTTTTTGTTTCTTCCTGGATGCATAGCTGGGCTACCTTTACCAACCTCGAACACAGTTGGCTCTGGCCATGAGACTGAATTGTAGCCAATGGAATGTAAGTGAACATGGTGAGTGATACTTCTGGGTCACTAACAATAATTTCCCACTTTTACTCCTTTGTGCTCAATCCCTTTTCCAGGTGACTGGGATGTCAGTGTTTTCTAGCACAAATTTGAAAGTCAAGTGTTGAAGATGGCAAAGCCACACCATTAGCTTGGGTCCCTGAATTACCATGTGTTAGGGAGTTACTCTGCCAACATGAACACAATTAAGTGAGGGAGAAATAAATCTTTGTGTAATGTTAATAACAAGGCAGACTCTGTTTACAACTACAGATTAACCTACTTTCAAGAGGCACTAGGTCAGCATTTCTCAAAAATGTTAGTCTCAGAAGCCCTTGACACGGTTAAAAATTATTAAAGACTCCAAAGACCTTTTGTTTACATGGGCTTTATCTGTTGATATTTAGCATATCAGAATTTAAATTGAAAAAATTTTAATAATATTAATTTCAAAATAACATTAATAAACTTGCTACATATTCATGTAAATATTTTCTTTGAAAAATAATTCTATTTTCAAAAAAATAGTAATATTCTTTTATATTCTTGCAAATATTTTTTTCAATGTCTGGCTTAATAGAAGACAACTAGATTCATATATTTGCTGATGCATTTGCTCTGTTATAACATTACACAGCATGGAGCTGCTGGAAAAACCAGTGTCCATTTATAAGTGAATGGAAATGAAAAGGGAAAATATTATCATAGTTTTACTATAAAAATAGACTTTACTTCTTAAGCCACAGGAAAGCATCTCAGTTCACTGATCACAGCACAAAAACTAACGTACTAGATCCCTGACAGTAGAGTCTCCAATTTTATTCATGATGTAGTACTCACATTTCTTATGAAAGCTATGGATTTTTTTTCTCCAGAAAATGAACATAAAATATGCAAACATTTTACTCATAATTTTAATGGTTTCATGAAACCCATGAGATACAGACTGAATGTTCATGTCCCCCCAAATTCGTGTGTTGAAACCTGTACTCCCAATGTGATAGTATTTGAAGGTGGGGCATTTAGGAGGTGATTAGGTCATGAAATTAGAGACCTCTTTTATAAGGACACTAATAAAGGCCTCACTCCTTTACTCCTTTACTAGTGTCCTTATAAGAGACCCCAGAAAAATCCCTCACCCCTTCATCCTGTGAGGACTCATGGAGAAGACAGCTGTCTATGACCGGGAAGTGTGCCCTCATCAGATACAGAACCTGTGGGCACCTCAGTCTTAGATTTTTAGCCTTCAGAACTATAAGAAATACATTTCTGTTGTTTATAAGCCACCCAGTTTATGATATTTTGTTACAGCAGCCCAAACGAACTAACATGCCCAAGTCTTGTTCAGTGGAGGTTAAGAACTCTCTGTAGGGCAGAGGTCATGTTTTTTTCACTTTGTATTTCCTGAAAACTACACACCTTATAGGTTATATGATTTTAATAAATACACACTGTAAGAGAAAGCATTAGAACCGGAAGGATCTTTAGAGATGATATTGTTCAAATTTCTCATTTTTACATTTAGACCGAGCAAACCTGAGAAAGATATGGGACTCCCCCAGAGCCATAATGAATGTGATAAACAATGTAGACACAAAAATAGAGTCTGCAAAGTTATCACAAATTATTCATTCATGTGGGTTATTTTAAAACCTGAGGGAATATAAATCCATACCTTCAAAGAGACAAAAAGGAAATCTATTTTTAGAATTTTAGAACTTAAGGAGATGTAGAGGTCATCTAAATAAATTGTCTCATTTGTATGAAAAAGCTACAGGGTCTCAGAGGAATAAAATTACTTCTCTAAATTCACCAAATGATAAAGACCTGATTTACCAACATCTAATCAAGTGCTTTGGCTTTGAAATAACTCACTTTTGTGTAGTAGGTTAATAATTCTCATTTGAAAGCAAATTAGAAAGAATAGCAACTAGTGTGCTCTATCCAAAAATAAATGCAAAACCAGAATATACCACAATAACCCAGGTTACAAATTTTATTCACTTTTATTCAGCTTCTCCAAACTTAAAACCTAAGAGACTTGAGGCTGGAGAAATTAATAATCTAAAATTCCATATTCTTTTGTCGAAACAATATTAATACATAAAGTTATTTTTTTTAAATTGTTCTGATTGATTGGCACCTTGCTCCAAGAAGGAGGTCATGAAATCTAGTGCTACAGGCTTCATAGAAACTTATTCAAATCACTGTAATAGATTTTCCACTCTTGAGATATGAACAAATAAATGGCAGCATCCTTTCTAATGGCGATTCTTGACATTCTTATTAAAGTTCTGTGTTAAATGCCCAGATACATTAAATTAATCCATTGTTTTCCATCCACATTGGCAGCCCAGAGTTCTGGAGAAGAATGGAGGCTTCAAGGAAATCAATCATTGGAATGTGCTTCTTTTAACACATTATGCTGTTGGCTAATTGGGTTTTTAAATAATCTGATATAAATTTGAACTTGAATTGAAAGTCCTTGACAGAAATATTGCCAAGCAATGAGAAAGTAATATTTTCCTAAGACTATCACTTGTACATCTTGAAAGAAATGACTTACCCATAAGGATTTAATATTTTCCTATCTGAAAAGCTTCAAGAACCCAGGCAGCACTAGAAAATGAAAAATTTATACTGTATGTTGTACCCAGACACCTAGGGTGACAACCACAATTTTTCCTGCTCAGCTGCAGAAAATGACATGTAATATTGATACCTCTTTGAAATCTCCAGGGTCTACTAAAGAACTCCTTCTGTAGAGATAGAAAGTTCACCTAAGAATACCAAAAAAAGGCATATAGCCTTAGTCAAGTCTTTAGATCAGACCTAACTTTATCTTCTAGCAGAAGCTGGACGGCAAAGAGAAAATACTTGATGTTTTCATGATGGGCAAATAAGAATATAATGGAAACCACGCCACATGGGTGCAAAGCAAAAGCTACAAAATATTTAATACAAAGCAATAGCAACCCAGAAATCTGACAGAACTGTGAAGTCATGCCACTGATTCATGGCATCATTTTACTACCAACATAATGGTGAGTGACCGTCTTTGTGCATGATATATGGTGATGGATGCTTAGGAAGCATTTAGTAATAGCTGTTGCGATTGTTATTTTGTTTTTGTTCCTCGGAGTGACAGCAAGAAGGGAAGCAAACCAGTATAGTATATTGATCAACTACTAAATGTCAAAAACTTGGCACTTTATACCGGCTTTATTCTCAATAGTTGTCTAGGTTGGGTATCACTATCTTCACCTCAGAGATGAAGAAACAGGTTTGAGAGAGTAAATACTTTGGGTGAAGTTTTGCTAGAACTGAGATTCAAATAGCACAAATGATTACTCACACGAGAAGCACCATGTTGAGTAACTTACATGGATTGTCTCAGTAAATTCACCCCATAGTGTGACGAAAAAAAGGTCCTGATATTATACTCATTTAAAAAATGAGGAAATAAAAATTTTAAATTGTTTAGGTATTTGCCACTCATGCATAGTGAGTGGCTGAATGATTATTTGAACCCAGAGTACCTGATGCCAGAAATCTATGCTTGTAACCGCCATCCCATAGAGTCTAAATTTAATGCCCATGCTCTTTACACAAATCGGAACAACAACAATGACAACAAATAGTGAAATTAACACTCCATTTTCATCTCTTCCTCTCGTCTAATTCGTAAAACACTGAGGCAATATAACACGCCAATGCCTTTCGAGGTTCAAAAGATGCTAAAGCCAAACTTAAAGGTCCATTTCAACTGCTGAAGGAAATGCTTTCTCAAAGAATGAAAATGCTCCTAGAGAGCAGAATTGCATCCGTCTTGATGGATATTCATGTAATAAATTCCCCAATCAGGATCAAATCAAGACCGATGAGATAATTCATCAGCAACCCAAGAGACACTCAGCATGGAGTCAAAGGCAATTTAAAAGTAATTCCACATGTCTTGTATATTCGGGTCTGTTTCAGGTGGCATTCAATGCACAGTCCATTTCAATTTTTTTTTTTTTTTTGGCTGTGCTTGGTGAAGGCTGTCCTGTTTTTTTGGCATCCTTTGGAAATACGACATAAAATTTTGTAACCTTGAACGAGAGAGTAGAGTCGCATCCTGCCATTTTCTAATGTTTCCATATTTTTTATTGCAGTAATGAAAGCTCTACCTTTACAAGGCAAACTGTAGCATGGTCTTGGCAACCTCTCCTGCAAATACAAGCACAACCCCAGACAACTGACATTTCTTGGGCACCAGAGATTTCAATTTCTGTACTGTTTTTTGGAAACGCTGTTCTAGCTTGTTGAAATTGAGGCTTTGACAGCAAAACAAATCTGCTGCAAGGAATGTAGCACATTTAAAAATGCTACATCTAAACACATATATTCTCTGTGATAGCCCAGGATGTCTGATTACGTGAACGTGCAAGACAGAATTTCACCAGTCTTGAAAGAACAACCCTCAAGGGAGACTCTCTTTCTCTTTGGCACAAGGGAAACAAGTCACTGGTGAAAATGTAGCAAAGCTAGAGCTTATAAAGTATTCCAGATGTATTCTGATATCATTTTTTGAATAACCTAAAGTCACTGATGTACTGGTTAATTGTGAGTGAAGAATTAGCTTTAAAAATAAAAAGGAAAAATAATGAGATGGGATTTGATAGGCCATGGACATAAATTCTTCTGCTGTTTAGCTGGGTTTTGAAAGAATGTGATATAAATTTGGTCATGAATTGAAAGCCCTTGACAGAAGTATTGACAAGAAATGAGAAAGTAAAACGACTTGGATGCTCAAGATTTTCCAGGACATGAAATGATTGTTTGAATTTTTTCAACTGCATTTGCTCCTATTTCCTTACCTTGCCAATCAAATCAAGGCTGCAGGAAATGCCATCCATTAGACTTAATCACACTAAGTTTAAATTACATTTATCTATGCAATTGAAGAAAAATACCAGCAAAACTAATTAGAGAGCTGCAAAATAGCAATGATAAAACTGAAGCACAACAATAGGACAGGAAACTCCTATGAAATTAAGAATAAAAAATATATATAATTGTCAGTGAAAAGAGGCAATCTGTGTCATTAAATAATTTTGAGGAAAGGTAATTACCTTCCCATCAATTTTTTTTTATTGCATCTAAAAATTCTAGAGCTCTCCATGAACTAGACAAAACTTTAAATGATGAAACATCAATCTGTCAAGAAATATTGATAAATTATAAATGAAATTTCTTCTTGGTTCAAAGACAATATAAGCAAATGGTAGGAAATTTTATAACAAATTTGAAAATTAAAAATACTGTAAAATATTATATACCCCACTGTACATAGATGGAAAATGCCTGTCTCATTCTTTAGTTTTTCTGGTTCTTTGAGGATTAAACAGAGTATCTTATTCAAATTTGAGGATTCTGCCAGTTAAGTATGTCTATTCCAGTCATGAATTTTGGCCCTGAGGAAACTGCCACAGGATGGTTCCAGGACCCACTGGACCTTTAGATGGACATGAGTGAAAACTCTGTTCATCATGTGACCTCCATAAGTCCCCACTCAGACACATGGACCATAGTGATATTTGGGATCTCCTGGAATTAGTGTCAGTTCAGAGACAGTGTCCAGTGACAAATACACTCCAGCATTTCAATCTTCCTAAGCCTTTGAATCTCTTCCTCTACAGAACATCAGGCAGGTCTTGCATTTTAAATTCATTTACTGTGGGCCAGCTTTTGGTCCATGTTTCAGACAACCAACCAATCAAACTGTTAGGGTCCTTCCTAATTTTCTGAGCTGTACCATTAAGTCTAGAATCTCTGTCTGGTGGGCCTCTTTGGATTTTGAAGGCACTATATTACCAATCTGGGTGTGTTCCTCTGGCCAATTTACCAATAGACCAAAAAAACTGTATTGAAGAACCCAGGTATGCAACTCTGTGCCCAGCAACATGGTAAATATAAGAGCATAAGACATGGCAAAATGATATGTGATTTATTATCCATCACCCAGCTATGGTACCCCTTACTCTCTCTCTCTCTGCGTGTATGGTATTCCCTTCAGTACTATATACAAAGTTACTTAACACAAGTCACTAATTATAACTATAATCAATCACTCATCATTCGATTACCCAGTGCTTTAAATTTGAACAACTTTATTCTCTTACCAAATAGCAAATTGGGGAATCAGATTTGAGAAGGCACAATCTTACATGAAAAGGTAAGGGTTACATCTGCAATTTTATTTTCTCCTAACTTCTTATTTCCATTCCTATTCAGAATCAAACGAGCTAGGGAGTTTTGAGGAAAAATAAAACAAAATAAAAGGAAGGAAAATTTGAAGCTGCTCGAGAATTGTAAAGTATATTCTAAAACAAAAATAAATTTTGCTTTTTAAAATATACAATTAATAATAACTCTCTAAATCTCATTAAGTTGCTATTTATTTCATATCTTAATTATATCTTAGCTAACCATTATACTATATTTATTAACATACTAGAAAACATAATACACACATAAACACACATTTTTTTTTAGGAACACTCAAATATTTCCAGGACTTTCTTTCTAATAATAAAATTCTTGTGACTTTAAAATTTTTTTTTCATTCAATCTTTTTCTATCTTGACCCAAATATGAGACCAAGAAGTAAGCCTGATTGGGGAGGGGTGAGGGACCTCCCACGAACCTTTACTCTGTGCTTACTTTAGACCTGAATCCTCCTCATTTTATTCTTTTTCTCCAAAAAGATCTAATCTTATAGATTACTACTGAGAAGTGTAAATTTGACTGAAAACTCATGAAGAGAGAAAAACTGAATTCACTTTACACATCGCAAAGAATCAATCAGTCAAATTCCTCTTTGAGATCTCAGTCCTAGTGCTCGGTCCTCCTCACCTTCCTGCTAGCTCTTCATCTTTTTCCCAATCGCCCCCTACACAGGATGTAGAGTAAAAAATCTCTCTTCTGTTTTCAACATTTAACCTCCGGCCATGAGTTTGTCTATCTTACACAGCCACATCAAGATTCACAATAAAAAGTCATCTCTTGTTCCTCAAACCTGTTCCTTGAGTTACCATATCAATAAAGGTTTTCAAATAAAAAATAGATAGACTACTGCCCTATATCCCCTGTGTCTGCAAAATGAAGTAAACCATGTAAAAATATACTCCCAGGTGTTCATTTGTCAAGCAATTCTTACTTTAAGTTCATTAGGCTATAATACCACATTTTTGTATGCACCAAGTGGCATTGTTTTTTATGTAAAATGATAAATATGCAAAGTGTAAGATCTTGTAAGAATATGCTACTTTTCAGAGAGTAGAGATTCCTAAACTATGCGGAGCTCTGTAGAAATGGTTTAGTAATTCCTCTACTGTTGTAAATTATGGAGGAGATGTACTTTACAGGCAGTTATTCCTTGCCTAAAGCGGAAAGAACTACCAGACACACCTTCTACATTCCCAGGCTCTGAAACACAACTGTGTTCAGACCAGTATTTCACATCGATTTCAAACAGGAAGGGCAACAATTAGAGACAAATTCAACAGAAAATAAAAATTGGCTGAATAATGGTTTGTCAACATATTGGTTTATTTATAGACCATTTCAGAAGAAAATCTTGGGATCATGCATTTTCCTAACCCTAGTAGAAAAGTAAGGTCATCTAGACAGGGGAAATTCTGTCATATTTATCACATTTATTTTCCATCTACATTAGCGAGGATAGGCCCTGCACATCATAGAAAGTCAAATATTTATTCATTTGATTATGATGTGATTCTAAATTCCCACATGTTTGCTCAATGACATATACCTTCTTCCTCCTGATTAAATCTTTTATAGAATGCTACTTTAATTGTAATTAATATACTCTAGCTTTTGTTCAGTATTGACTCGATAATGGCTTAACATTCTCAATCAATTTAAATAGAAGGTAGAGGACAGGAGGTTGACTTGAAGCCCTCCCTAGCTTACACTTACACTTAAGGCTGAAGCAATTTTGCTTCTAAGTGACCAATACTTTAACTCACATTTATTTTTCTTTGGCAATCAGGTATACTGGAGAGATAACTGTCAAACCATATTGGAATGGCCTGGAGGAAAAGCATCAGAAAAGAAAGATCTCACAAAGAATACTAATACCTTAGCCATGAACACAGGGCTAATTTTTTTCCGCTATCATTCTTGTAGTCATATGAGTGATAAAACAGTATTTAGAATTGTCATCAATGAAGCCAAGATTTTATTGAAATTTGTGTTCAACAGAAATATGCTAAGTGCCTACAAACATTCAATGTATTTATACTATATACTGAGGATACAAGAAGAGATGAAAATTGTAAAGAAATAAAACAAAGTATGAGAATTGCAATATTATATAAATATGTTCAAAGTAAGCACCTCTCTTGGGCGGTAAAGAGATCATGAAAAGAATGGGATGTTTTATAGGGATGTCTAGTTATCCTACATCCAGGATGTTTTCAAGCATATGCTACATATGTTTCCTTATCGATAGTGTATTAAGAATTTATAAGTATTTATTGGCTATTTCTGTCTTGTTCCTTTTATCTTTTTTGACAGCCCCTTCTTCAAATGCCTATGTTTCTCAGGTAAGATGAAGATAGTCCTTTTTACTTGTACCTTTGTAATGTGACATTTTTCTCCAACTGCACTTTGTGGGTTTTTATACCACTCTGAACTGTAGAGCTGAATCAATTGTGAGCAATGTGCTAAATGTCCATCCATAAAGGGAAGCAAGATTAATGACCTCTAAATGTGAATGGGCAAAAGCAATTTATAAGAGTGAGTGAGGGTCATATTTTATCACAGCAGGTACTTTATTCCAACTTTGCAAACAGTTACCAAAAGTGCACACAAGCACAAATCTTAGCCTCTCCATCTCCATGCAAAACGATTGTGTGTTCTGGACAATTGATGCCTACAATGTGTTAACCCTGAACTCAATCTTCATATGTTAATGAACACTGAAATAGATTGCTAGAGTACTCCTTGAAGCAGAAACCATCAGAAAAAGCATTTTCCTTCCTAAACCACTCCACGGGGTCTATACTTCACCCAGCAAGAAAAGGAGCATCAGATTGTGTTTCTCACTATGTGGAAAACCCTTAGTGAATGCTCTACTAATTTTGTAGGTTTTAAATTTGCTTTCACCTTGGACTTTGTCCTTGTTCCACTGAACTGTGACTTCTATCAGTGTATTATATGGTATTCGTTTTTAATTTTTGGTAGTCATAGTAGGGGGTTTTATAAGGTATATAAAATCGTAAGACACTGGTAAAATCTTTCTAATACAAATCATAAAATAACTAAAATAAAAGCAATATTCCTTGATATTGGGTCCCCATTCTTCACCTCAATGGTAATGCCTGTAGTATATTTTGGGCAAAGTCCATTCTACTACCAACTAGATGAGCCAGGTGAGTTACTCTACGTATGCACATTCGAGGTCAGGGTAGAAGAGTGAGACATTTGGAACCAAAGCCGTGGCATATTCGTTATCTATTGCTGCATAACGAATGATCTAAAACTTAGTAGCTTAAAACAACATGAATTTATTATTGCTCAGTTTCCACAGGTCAGGACACCAGGCACAGAATAACCGAGTTCCCTGCTAGCGGTCTCAAAGGGCCAAAATTATGGGGTCAAGCCGGGAGCTTGGAGTCCTTATGTAAGCTTGCGTGGGTGGAGCATATTTTAATTCTTACAATTGTAAGACTGAGGTACCTATTTCTTCGCTGGCTGTCTATATGGGGCCACTGTCAGCTCTTTGAGGCCATCCACAGTTTCTTGCCATATGCACCCCTCCATCTTCAAAGCGAGCAATGAAGAATCTTCCTTCTGTTGAATCCTTCTCCTATTGTGAATCTCTGCTGCCAAAAGAACCTTGCCTTTTTAAGGGCTAGCTTGATTATGTCAGTCCACTGAACATACTCTCCGTTCTTAAAGTTAACTATGCCAAATAGCAAAATCTACTTATGGGAGTGATATTGTGATATCACATCATCATCACAGGTCCCTCTCACAATCAGGCAAAGGATATTATACAAGGGCTTGAGTCTTTGGGGAATCATCTTAGAATCCTGTCCACTACAGAAGGTATTGAAGGGAGAATCACAAATAAGCTATTATCTCTAGGAGGGCTGTCCAAAAAAGTCAGGGAGAGAGCATTTCTGGAAATATAGATGTCCGCCTGAGGGATGAGTGAATCTTAGTTAAGATTAAGGGTTAAAACAGGATGTTTTGACCAAGAAATGACACAGTTAAAAGTATTCTGTTTTATAATAGTGAGAGAAATGTAAATATTTGCAACTTAATCATTCCCAAACTGAGGGGATTCTAATACAGTATCCTTCTATGCAATTTGGTGACCAAGCTATAAAGCCCAGAAAGCCTAGGTAAGGTCAGCTTATGAAATATGATGGATGCTGAATGAGTCAAAGGTTTCTACACTGTCAGCAATATCCAAAGAAACTTCTGGATTTTTTTTTTTTTGCAAAAACAAAAGAAAACAGTAAAACAAATAGCCAAATGGAGCTTCCTCAGTATCCTCAGTATAGATTGTCAATTATGAGAGCTATGGCTGTAGACTCTCTAGGTTTGAATCCCAGCTTTCTAACTTAACTAGCTATTTGACCTTGGAAAAGTTATTTAATTTCATTTTGCCTCACATAACTTAGCTGTAAATTGGGGGATAAAAAGATTTCAGGTTGAAATGATTATAGACATGTAATTGTTAAATGTCTGACATAATATGCAATAAAAATCAATCATTATTATTACCATTAATTTTTCGTATTTCTCTTAATCTGATTCAGAACTGAAGTTTGTATATCTTGGTCCTACAACTGATATCTCAAAACTCCATTGGATATGGCTATGTCACATCATGTAGTTATTTGCTCGTCTGTCCATATAATCTTCTGGGTGGTAAGTTTCCTTAAGGAAAGAGAGTCATGCTCCTCATTGATCTGTAGCTCTAGGTCCACAGTAGACACTTTATAAATATGAGTTGCTCGAATACCACATCTGCCTTAGCAGGAGAACACCTTTGCAGTATGAGTTTGTTCTGGCAGACACCGCCAGCTGCCCAATTTACATTCCGCCTTCTTATGAACAGAACCTGGATTTTGTTTTGGGGAGTGATGTGCCAGGCTCATTGATCCATCATCCCTTGTGATACAGTTCTGTTCAAAAGATGTAGGGGAAACTACCTGGAACTTTCCTGTCTGGAATGGGGATGTGATGTGGGAGGCAGAACAACTGTTTTATGTCTTTGAGGCATAAACTAGAAGAGAAAAGACACAGACTAAGGATGGCAGTGTGGAGAGACATAAGGAGCCTGGGACACTAAGGATTTGAGAATCTGCTGCACAAATGCCAGACAGAGTATCCCTGTACTTCCTGACATGTGAGGAAAATAAATGCCTATTTGGTTAAGCTACAACAGTCAGATTTCTGTTAAGTGCAGCCAGGCACAAAATTTAACTGATATATCAGTTTATTCAACTCTGAAGGCCAAAGATCACCAAAGAGCTTGCAGAATACAGTTAATCCATATTAATGCCATCTTTCTGCCACTCAATGATACATAATTGGATATAGAGCCACTGTACAAGCAACTCAAGTGGGGGTGAGAGGAAGCAAACAAGAAGGACTCTGCCGAAGGATATGCTTAAGCATAACTTCAGGCAATGTGGAGCAATCAACTATTGCTGGGCAACAGAGAGAGGTTTCAATTTAGCCTCTCATTCTGCATATGATGCCACATAATTCAATCAGCCTGCTAGGGAAAAGGGAACCACAAACAGAAAAGCGTAAGTGTGGCTACAGACCTCAAAAGGATAATAGAGGAAGAGATAGTCTACAAAGTCGTCATGCATTAGCTTTTTTAAGCAGATACACATGAACATACACACATATCTGTATGCTGCAATGTGTGTGCGCTTATAGATATACATTAAGCTGTTTATCACTGAAATTCAGAATATCGTAGCTGTTAAGGACACAGTGCTAGAGCAGATTGCCTGGCTTGAAATTCCACCTTTGCAGTTTACTAGCTGTGGATTCTCATCTTCAGGCTCCAATTTTTCCATCTGAAAATGCTTATAATAGAATCTACCTACAGGATTAGTATAAAGATGTTATGAATTACTTAATATGCATTACATAGGATAAGGCTTGGCACAGTCATATATGTGTTAGCAATATTATTTTTACAGTGTCACAGAAGTAATGTGTTCTCAATTGCACATGTATAAAATAGGGGGTTTATAAACACATCTATTTCTATATAGATAAATGGAAAACCCATTGTCCTGATATCGGTAATGCTAGTTTACATGTTGAAGATCCTCGTGAATTTTAAAAAGTACCAGCAGCATCAACCACAATCGCTAACACTTACGGAATATTCACTAGGTGCTGGGGCTGTGCTTGACACTTTATGTGGATTTTTTCCTTTAATCCTCACAATACCCAAAGAATGTAATATTACCATGAGCCCTATAAAGGACTAATAACTTGCCCGTGGTAACAAAACAAGTAGTCACAGGAATTGGAATTAGAATCCAAACCCAATTCTCTCAATCTCCAGAGCTTGTATTTGTATACTTGGTGCTGTTATTTTTATCTTCATCCTATTTATTAACTTAGATGATGTGCTACACCTAAAAAGAAAGAAAAAAACCTTATTTGGGAGACTCAAATAAGTTTCTATCAATACAGGAAAATACTGTTGAACTAATTTCTACAAACAAATTTCTTATTTGCCATTAATCTCTTCTATTTACATCCTAGACTAGTAATGCTTGGAAAAATCTTAGAACAAAGAATAGCCAGTTTTAAAATGTAAAACCTTTAGTATTTGGTCAAGCAAATACTGGATTAATGACTACTTTCAGCGCATTCACATAAGAAACAGTCACTTTATACTAAGAGGGTACAGAATGAAATTCAACAAACCTCCGGAATACTCACATCCCCCTCAAAACCAAGTAACCATCAGAGCATTATATAGTAAGTCACCTTGCTTGCTACCTACTGAGCATGCTCTTTAGTTATTGTTAATTTAATTGTGTTAATCATGTATCTAGTCCAAGGGCATTTAGTCTAAAGGGTGCAATGTGAAATTCATTCTACACCCTGCTCATGATGGTGGGTTTCCTGGGACAGCGCTGTACCAGCTCAGAGAAAGGGACATATTTTTCCCACGTGGCATTAAGGGGTGATCTCTTCTAAGAAATGCCTTGTGTTCAGGTCTGTGCCATCTTGTTCACCATTACCCAAGTACCTGGGGAAACAGCTGGTGCATAGTAGGTGCTAAACAAATGTTTGACTTAAAAAACTGACGGACTGGTCTACAGAAGAAGAAAGGGAAAATGACTCCTCGCCCTTGTCTCCTTCTCTGCATCTTGCACAGTTCAGGGCTGAAGCTACTTCCTAGGATATCCTCACACAGAATATCTATGCGATCTCATAAAATGGAAGGCCAGGGGTCCTAATGTACTATTCCATCCAGAATGCACGAGTAGACATGGGCAGCATAACAAATAATAAGATTGGACCCCGTGTGAGCAATCTTTTGCATAATAAAATCCCACATGTTAAAATGCAGATTTATTTTAAGCCCTGGAAGTGCTGACCATATGCCTCGGTGGCTGAGGAGATGGCTACTTAATAGATAATCTGCAATGCAAGCCAAAGAACTAATCACAGCCATCTGATCATCATGCCCCATCAAAAGCTAGAAATGAGAAGCCAGAGAACAGAGCCACAAACTGTCAACCCATCTCATAGGCAAGGAGACACCAGGAGCCTAAAGGGACAGGATGACAAAATGAACATCTCCCCACCCTAACAAAAATAACAAAATAACAACAATAATAACAATACAGCTCCATTTGTTTGCTATGAAGCATGCAATCCACTAAACATGTCCCACTGTAACCTTTTATAACCCCGTCACTAGGAAAGTTGATGAGGACATTGATACCCCAAGAGACCAGGATATTTTCCAAAGTCTACATCCAAAAATGTGAGGTCTCTACCCTTAGCTCTGTTAAGAGTCCAGGCTTTTGACTGCTATCTCATAGAACATGCACATCATAGATGCTAACTACGTATTTATCGAATAATCATATGAGACAGTGAAATCAATTTTTTGTTATTAAGTTAAATTAACAGATCAGGGTGCATAACTTTTAGCCCCACAATGTATTCTTTAATGTACTAATCATTACAAATGGAATAGCTCTTAAAATGTCTTGGAAATTTCTCAGCTGTCTCAGTAATTATTAGAGAATAGTTTGTCCTTTACCAATGATTGAGAGTCATGAGCAACGCTGCATGTCTTTGAATTCCTCAGCCTTTGTGTTAGTTTGCTAGGACTACCATAAGCAATGGAATAGCTTAAATAATAGAAATTTATCTCAAAGTTCTGGAAGCTAGAAGATCAAGGCATCAGTAGCATCGATTCCTTCTGAGGGCTGTGAGGGAGAAGCTGTTCATGCTTCTCCCTGGCTTCTGGTGGTTTGCCTGTCACCTTTGGTGTTCCTTGGCTTGTAGATGCTCACCCTATCACTGCCTTTATCTTCACATAGCACATACATCTTTTTCCTGTGCCTGTCTGTGTCCAAGTTTCCCCTTTTCGTAAGAATCCTAGTTAGATTGGATTAGGAGCCCATTCTACTTCAGAATGACCTCATCTTAAATAATTACATCTGCAACAATCCTATTTCCAAATGTCATAGTCTGAGTTTCTAGGGGTTCGAATGTCAACATAGAATATTTCAAGGATACGATTCGACCCATAGTAGTCTTATAACTGGACCTTTGTACCAGCTGCTCTCCACACTTAAAATACTCTCTACCCCCGTCATTGTCTCCCTGTCTCTCATGCACTTTTCAATTGGCTGATTAATCACTCAGGTCACCACTACTATTCCCTTTCCTTCAGAAAGCCTTCCATGACCCAGCTCAATAAATGTCAGCTAATATTATGAATAATAATATGGATAACAACTGATGATGATGACAGTCACACTGAGCAGTCATGCAGGAATGACAGAAAGCACTACTGAGTCCTTTCAATCATGCTCCATGATCATTTGCTTCTCAGTTCTCTTACAATCTTATCGTATTTTTTTTTTCAATTAAAAATAAGTAAGGCTGCTCCTGAGCATGAGGTGCTATCTCTGTTGGTTTATTATTTTCTGGTAAAACCTTGTTGTGAGAACAGATGTAAAGGCCTGGTGTCACACTGACTTTCTTGCCACATTCTATACTTTGTGACTGATCCCAGGCAAGGCAAAACATATCTAACCCTCTTTTCTTCATCTCTAAAATCAGGATATAAGTCTCCAGTTGTAGAGTTGACATGAAGATTAGAGAGACACCTGGGAGAGTGAATCATGATAGGTATTCAGGTTCTTATTATTTGATAATTATTATAATTAGGATTATCATTATTATATAAAATTAGTTTTACTAATGTTTATTTTAGTCCACAATGTTTCTCCTGGTTAGAGTACCAAATGTAGGAAAGCAAATCTGTAGGTCTTATTTGTAACATGTGAAGAACTAGACTCTCTGAGGCTCTTTCTTTGAGTTAATATGTGACTTTCAGGCACAAGCCTGTGAACTCTATTGAGACACCATGGAAACACTTTGAGCTTGCCTTTGCTCATTATTTGATGTTTGGTGAATCTTTAGCACAGTGTTATTAATGTATCATCAAATATCTTTTAACTTAATTGTACTTTAGATATATAAGAATCTAGATAAATAGTGAAAACAAAAATATTCCTACAACTATCAAATAAACTTTGCAGAAGCAAACGTTTAATGATCTCATTAAACACATTGTCCTCTTACTTCTTTGGGAGGTAAATTGACTGCTTATTTAACTTGAAGAATCTACTGCTTTATCTTAAGTAAAGTGACCTGTGCTGTATTGTATACAGAAAGACATAACAAAGCTATAGCCTACAAAGAGAGTATCAAATAATACATATTCTTTAATACAACACGCGTTGGCCTTGGGGGTAGGGTGTCACAGGCGCTAGGTGGAGAGTAAGAGGCCCAAATTCCTTCACTGTCTCTCTTGTGATATGAATGAGTTGGTCTAAATCTTCTCTTCTCTTGAGCTTCCGGACTGTAAGAATCCTATATGTGTTCTCCAGTAAGAGGTTGTTAATTTAGTGAGATTGCAACACTCGGTGTGCAAATGTATCCTACTGACAACGCTGAATTAGCAAATAGAACAGTTCAAAGTCTTCTCAAAATAATGTGTATAATTTATATGCAATTCACAAAGGAGTCCATCGATTATTAGATTAGCCTCACAAATTTCACCTGAAAATCTTTTTGAAAAAAATTAAGTCTGGCTGCTTGGCAGGCAATTGGATAGTTTAATATAATGAAGAGTAGGTACAAGAAATGAAACAAAAATTATATAGCTAAGCTCCTCGTTTTCAGTGAAAAAAAAAGAGTAAGATATAAAAACTGTGTTGGATGCTGTATTTTGAGATGAATGTAAGTAAAAAAAGGAAATTAATGAGCTAGATATTTTACCCTAGATTACTGACATATACAGCAATTTATTTCTTAAAATAGTTTCAAAATACTATGACTTAATGTTAAAGCAAATTTAACATTCCTTGAAGCTTGAACATTTCAATACATTACACTAGAAGCTCATTATAATATTGGTGATAATATATATATTTACATATATTTAAAATATATATATATATATAGACCTATCGTTGGGTGTTTTATGAATGCATTTGATTGATTTGGTAACTAAAGAACTATAAAATGGAGTTGTCTAAACCAAGGGTCCCCAACCCAAGGGCCGCGGATCAGTACCAGTCTGTGGACTGTTAGGAACCAGGCCACACAGTAGGACATGAACGGCAGGTGAGCAGATAAAACCTTCATCTGTATTTGCAGTCGCTCTCCAGTGCTAGCATCATTGCCTCAGCTCCACCTCCAATTGTCAGGCATGAGATTCCCATAGAAGTACTGGTCCCTGGTGCCAAAAATGTTGGGGACCACTGGTCTAAACTATAATTCTCATAAATAGGAAAGATAATGACATATTTATGTTCCAAGGTATAATGATACCTCACCTTCATGAGCTGACAATACCACTGAAAAAAGAACACGGCTAGTCTGCAAATTATGATCACTGGAATCAGTGATTGATTGTTTGACCCATTGATTCATTCATTCGTTCATTCATTCACTGATTTTTTTTTCAACCAACCACTTTTATGGAGAGTGCACTACATGCCTGACATAAAGAACATAAAGAAATGGATATCACAAGTCACAATTCTGGAAATGCTAAAATCTTGCATCATCAGGAGGTCAGGTGTCTTATCACATTTTACACTCAGAAGTTGGTAATGGAGGATTAAGGTGCTACATTTCCTTTAAAAATTGGTAATCTATGTATGATTGGCATTTTAGCACACATATTTAGTTTACCAGAGCATCTCATTATCTAACCATGTAAGATAGAAGATAAGAATAAAAAACTAGGTAATAATTCAATATAGATCTACTGAACTTAAAAATGATTTTTAAAAATATATTTAAAACCTGGATCCTGGCTGAAATTCTAAACACTTTCAACCATCACTTTTTTTATTCCGTTTTTTTTTTTAGAATTAAAACTTTGTTTTAGAGTAGTGTTAGGCTCACAGCAAAATTGAGGAGAAAGTACAGATAATTCCCATATACTCACTGCCACCCCACATCAAACATATCCTCCCTTATTATCAACATCTCCCACCAGAGGGGACATTTGTTATAACTGGTAAGCCTATATCCACACATCATAACCACCCAAAGTCCGCTGTTTACATCACAGTTCACTTTTGATGTTGTAAATTCTACGGGTTTGAACGAATGTATAATGACACATATCCATCTTATGGTATCACATGGAGTATTTTCAATGCCGTAAAAATCCTGTGTGCTCTGCCTATCATTCCTTCTCTCTCCCCAAATCCCTGGCAGCCACTTATTTTTTTATTTATCTCTATTGTTTTGCCATTTCTAGAATGCCGTGTAGTTGAAATCATACAATATTTAGCCTTCAAATTGACTTATTTCATTCAGTTATATGAATTTAAGTTTCCTCTATATCTTTTCCTGGCTTGAAAGCCCATTGTTTTTCTTAGCTCTGAATAATATTCCATTCTCTGGATGTCACACAGTTTACTTATCCTTTCACCTACTGAAGGACATTTTGGTTGCTTTCAAGTTGTGACATTGGTAACAAAAGCTGCTAAAAACATCAATGCAAAGGTTTTTGTGTAGACATAAGTTTTTAACTTCTTTGGGCAAATACCTAGGATTGCAATTACTGAATTGCATGGTAAAAGTATGTTTAGTTTTGTAAGAAACTGCCAAACTGTCTTCCAAAGTACCTGTATCTTTCTGCATTCCCACCAGCAGTGCATGAGAGTTCCTGGAGCTCCACATTCTCATCAGCACTTGTCATTGTCAGTGTTCTGAATTTTGGCCATTCTAATAGGTGCGTAGTGGTATCTCATCGTTGTTTTTATTTGAATTTCTCTGATGACATATGATGTAGAGAATTCTTTCATGTGCTCATTTGTCATCTGTATAACTGCTTTGGCGAGGTGTCTGTTACGATCTTTGGCCCACTTTTTATTCAGGCAGTTTGTTTTCTTACTGTTGAGTTTTAAGAATCCTTTGTATATTTTGGATATTAATCTATTTTTAAAATCTTACATCTCTTCATGTGGTCCTGTAGAGCACCCAGATCAATCTTTTTCAAGTACGATTTTGACCATATATTTTTTTGGACTAAAACATTTAATGGTCACCTTATTGGTTTCTTATATAAAATAAAGACTCCTTTGTCTGGTATTCATACCCATTCCATTTCTATCTTCGTTTCTCCTTCTCAGCCTTAACTTCTATTATTTTTATACATCGAATAAACTTTATGAGCTAGTTAGTTCCCTAATCTGGGCATTTGGATCATAATTGCTACATTTTAGGTACTTCTGAGGATTAAGGAAAATGAAAACTGGCAAACAGTAGGTACTCAATAAATCATAATCGTTCATTACAGTTGTTATGACACCATGATAGAAAGAATATAGTTGCTATAACCTAAAAAATCTGGTTTCAAACACTAAATGATACTTCCTAGCTCTTTGTTTCAGAGGGGTTAATTAATCCTCTTGGGCTCTGGTTTCTTTACTTGTAAAGTGGAGATAATAGATGATTGACTGATAAGAGGATAGAATTCAATTAAGTAATTAATGAGGGTAATCCAGTTAACAGCACCAAGGAGAATTTGTTCCTTTCTCTTTTGTCCTATATGTACTCTATAATCTAGCTTCGGACTAATCACCATTTGTTTATTATATATGTCCTGTTCTGCCACCAAAATTTTTCTCAGACTAGTCCTTGAACTAGCATTCCTGAAGCTCTATCAATACTTTATCCATTACATTAGGCTTGACTCAAATGTTTCCCTTATTAAAAGTCCTAAGATTTTTCCACTAAGAAATGTTCTCATGATCCCTTATACCCCCCTATATTATAACCAAGTATAATACATGCATGCATATATATGTGTAGGAGGATATATATATATATCCTCTTTATTTATATATACCTCTTACTTTCCTTATCTAGACTATAAGCTAAAAGAGGAAGGGATAGATATGTTATTCTCCTCTATGTTTCTTAAATTACCTACTCCAATGCTTTTCACATAAACAACTTAAAAATATATATATAGGTTAAATTAACTATATGTTGATTTTTCTGTATATTTTGCACTTTATTATTTCATTTCTTACTTCCCATCTAATTTCTGCATTTAGGAGCCTTTCACATCAAATAGAATATATAACATATTTAACTTTCTATTGATCTACCCACACATCTTTTCAAATTTTCCCTGAAGATGTGAGATCACGAGTAGTCACAGAGGATAGCTAGAGAAGATTAGAGTTAAGTGTAGCTCAGGGGAATTTCAATAGTGGACTGAAATGCCCTACTTCTGGCATTGAAACACACACACACACATACACACACACCTTCCACACACACACACAAAAAAAACCAAAAAACTCAGAAGAAGGAAACAGAAAGATAGCACGTCCACTTAGACACAGAGGCCAGAGCGTCTCACAGGGCTGGGGGTTCTCTGTCTACTCTCACTTGCTAAAGCAGTCCAGAGATCCGAAGATCTGTGCTTGAAACTCGGTTCCATTTCCCAATAGTGGTTGTAGTGATGGAAACATAACAATGATACTTATTATTCTCATTTATGTAACATTCTCGCTTTCTCATTTGCATTGCAACCCAATTCTGTGAGATAGTTGTTATTAAATCTGTCTTTCTTATAAGGACCTTGTGGCTCAGAGTGACTAACCAAATTGACACTAAATTACTAATACATCACAGGGTAGAAGATGCCAGATAAAAACTCTGCTCCTGACTCCACCTCCACCCTCATCCCAGTACACCACACTCAATAGATTCTTGATTTTCCAGCTGACATTCCTGAAATGTTGAGAAGCAAGTAACGAAATGAAAAGTAAAATGTGGATCTGTTATAACCTGAAACCAGTGCCAAAAGGCAAAGGAAAAATACCAAACAATTTTGGTGTAAGAAATTATGAACGGCCTTCCTTCGTCAAGGAAAAATGAATGTCTTAAGTCTGAATTGACCGAGTAAGGAAAACTTCTAACTGCAAAGGGGAATTCTCTGTTCCTGTAAGGGATGATACATTACAAACCTAGCAGCGTGAAAGATGCTTCAAGAAGAGGGCGGGGTCTGAAGCTCCTTTTCAGAAGCGTGTTGGGCTTCCTGACTCACCACAGAACCAACAGATTATTAGCCTGAGTGTGAGTGACTCCAGTATTTTAAGTACCCTGTCACCTTCATCCTGCACTTTAAAGGAACAGAAAGCAGAGCTGCAAATGCTCTAAGAAATTTCTGACTTCCTAGGCCTGTAGAGTTTGGAGAGATATTGACATCTGCTTTATTTTTGTTAAGACCTTTTCCAGTAATGAAAAACAGACCTTCTCTTTGTTTCTATGTAGTCACTTTCTACTTTTTATTTTTTTGTCCATAAGTTATTCCCAATGTTACATGGCTTACTATCTGGATACATGTTTCTCTTGTCACAATCCAAGACAGATATTCTTCCTTACCCACCAATACCATGAAATAAAATAAACATTGCCACTGGCCTAAAAGATGGGATACCATAACATCTGCCTACAAATGGGTTTGCTAAACAGCATTGGGAGCTTATCTACCATTATAAATGTAGCATTATGTAATCCACCCAGAATAATGATAATAGCACAAAAGCAGCATTAATTAGGACTCTATTTTGTTCCACTTAGGCCTCCTACGTATAACATTATCTTCATGTAATTTTGGTTTGTGGTCTAAAATAATCATTTCTATATAAAAATGATTGTAACAGCTTTGCAGTTACATCTGTGCACTCTTAAAAACCACAAATCCCATACACAGAAGTAAGAGAAGGACTAAAATATTAACCTAGGAAAAGATTCAAGCTGGTATGGCACAGTTTGTTACATCTGAAAAAAAGTAGGAGGAATAGGAGAAAGATTATACCAACATCCTCTAGTACTGTCTATTTTCCAAAAGGAAACTTATACAGTAGCTCTAATAATTTGGCCCCAGGGCTACTCAAAAAAGAAAATCAAACACAAAGTACATACATTTTACACTGATAATTTAAACTATATAAAAAAGAAGAAATATTGACTATTTTTTAAATGTTGCTATAATAGCTATCTATTCAGAAAATGTTCCAAAACAGTCTTATCTGGGGCAGGCAAGTAGGAGAAGTTTAAGGCCCTGGAGTGAAGGCTATTTTAGAAATATTAGGGAACAAGAAAAGGCAATTCTTGTTAACAAGACTTATAAAATAATCTCAGATTAAATTTTAAATTGTTAATATAGCCCTTATCAATACTGGTTTCTAACTTACATTCTTTCTTGATCTTTTGGAGATCAAGGTGACATTAAACCCAGGTGACATTAAAATGCATATCAAAGTGACTATCACCTTCTTTTTCAAAACCCTTTTCCCAAAGTATATAGATGGAATTTTGATGATTGTGTCCTGACTATGAAAAGCTGGCGCTGGCCCACCATGGGAGACCGAGGGGAGGGAAGTGTGAGAGTCTGAAAGCATTATGATGTCAGATGCCTCCTTGTCCAGAGCCAGCCAGAATTAAAAAAGGCCATTTCACCTGCTTTCTGCATACTTTCAATGGCTCAGGATTGGTTTTGTAACTGGCTTCTGGGTGTTGCTAATTGAATCATATAGGCCTTGAACCCGTGATTATGACCATGTTTCTGCCTAATACCTTTGAAGTGAACATAACACTGCTTGATTTCTGAAAGGTCCCTGAGAACCCACTAACCTCATTTCAGGTACTTTTGCACTTACTTCGGGACCTCCTCTGACCGAATCCACTCCAGAGAAGCTTCACATCTAAAAAAATGAAGTCGCTGTGTTTGATACAGCCTCTGAACTCATTCCCACAACACCACTACTCTGTAGGCAAGAAAGCCAAGACAAAGAACATCAGAACTAGCATCCAAACCCAGGTTTTCTGAGTTCATATCCGTTGGTAAAGCTCCTAAATTGCAGTATAGTTCTGTATACAAGTCACATTTAAACCACCCTATGATGCTCTACTGTAAGATTATTCACCGATAAAAAACAAAGATGACCAACCAACCAAACAAACAAATAAACAAAAAAACACTCTCCCTAACCTAGTCCTTAAGCAGAGACAGAGACGGTAGGAAACTAAGCAAGTATTTATTCTTATAGTATATATTTAAGGCAAATAAATATTTCTACTCCTTTTTCTGCTATTTGAAAGCTGGAAATGGCTTATGGTCAAAAAGATTGGATGTGGGCCTACCTAGGGAAATAGTCTAGCAGAGTTATTAAAAGCATAGACTCTAGGTTCAGACAATTAAGTTCATCTTTCAGCTTTCTTATTTACTAGCTATGTGCTGCAGGCAGGTTATTTAATCCCCTGTGTATTAGTTCCTTCCTAGAAATATATACGAGAGACTAAAAAAATGAAATTCATAATAGAAATGTAAGTCCTGTTCCTTTATCTAACCATGCCATCTGTAACACGCTATGAATTAATTTTTAAAATAAACATACTGTGAAGATTTTGGGCCTCAGACAACTTTATTGCATTGTTTTTGTGTTCAAATTTTTATTTTGTTACATATATAATTTTAAAATTATCACAATAATTTTGTGACCGTATTTGATATTTCTTTAATTTTTGATATTCCAAAAGCCCCCCCAAAATGGACATGCTGTGGCTTTACAGACCTTGGAACATTCTGACTTAAATTTACTCATGCTTAATTTCTTCATCTATGGCATAAGCTGGCTACTAATGTCTACCACAGAGTAATTTTTGTGTGTGTGTGAAGATTAAATAAAATAATATGTGTAAAGGATTGGCGCAAGTGGACCCCCAATCAATTACTTCTGTTGACATTTTTTCAGGAAAAAAAGGACTCTTTTTAAGATTTACTACAGATCATCAAAACAGCCAGTGTATCTCCTAAGTTCAGGAAAGGAAAGATAAGTGAGAATTTTGACAACTTCTGTAGACTCCTCCCATGTCCACAGCCTCTCTGGCTAAGATGACGGAATATTTGTTCTAGTTAACCCTCCTCCTTTCTCCTCAATAGTTAGAAATAGTGGGCAGAGAAACCATAAAAGTTAGGAACAAATGTTTAAAGACAAAATGCACAGACTGAAAATATAATAGCAGGAATGGACATTTAAAGACAAAATGTGGAGACAAAATATTATAGCAGGAGTGGACGTTTAAAGACAAAATATGAAGATTGAGAAGATTGTATTAAGTGGTACATAGTTACAAACCTAACTCTTAAATACAACTGTGAAGTTAGAAAGAAGTCAGGAAAAGCTGAGAAATGGCCACTACTGCTTTCTTCATCATGGCCTCACATCTCCATGCTTTAAACAAACATACATACATTCGCAAATGCCAAAAACCTAAGTCATGGCTCTAAGAAGAATTACAGATATGAAAATTTAAATTTGAGTATCCACATGACAAGTAGGCACGTAGCCAGATGGCCCTGCATGCAATGTAATTTCTTTTAGGAGTGTTATGTGATGCTGTTTGCAATAGGCAAGAAGATAAATCATAAAGGCACGTCAGCCATTTATATCAGCAAAACCTGAGTGGGGACTCCAAACTGTGTTGGATACAGAAGACCCTCGGTATCCAGGTCTTTATTTCTCACTTGTAGGCTCAGCTACAGCTAACTGCATATATCCTTAGAAGTCTATATCCTTCCCCTGACCTTACACGGTGTCCCTTTTGGTCTTGTCACTTTAAGTTATTGTGGATCGAGGAGGGTAAAAACTAATTTTAATATTGGCTGCGGTAAAACATAGATAAAAGATAAATTTAGTAAAATTTATATGGTAAAAGATAGATTTATTAATGTAAAACAATCATCGACTAAGGCCTCTTTAATTTTTTTGGCCGCCATTTTGTTCCAAGCATTTCTCTGGCTGTCCACACACTGCTGTTGCTTCTGCCTACAGAAGAATACCGCATTCCTTTTAAACATTTTACTGGTGCCAAAATAAGAGATTACCTTTGAAACAGAATGCACAGAAATAAAACTGGAATGTTTCAGCTTTGGCACTTTTTTAAGATGAGAGCATAATGCACTTATTGAGGCGATGTTGACTCTCTCTGATTAAGAACAGCTTGATGATAAGATATATGGTACTTTGTCCATAATAACTTTTGTTTTCTTTATGTCGTCAATTGAGCTGGATCTTTACCTCATTAGAACCTTTGCAAATGCATCACTGCAACAGATCATCTCTCCACATTACTGGATCCATTATCTATACAGCAAGTTCATCTAATTTTCCCAGCACTTTATGAGAGAGAAAAAAAGGCCTATTTTCCCATATATCAGGGTGATTTATGCTGATGTTAGAGCCCAAGTATTTGTATTTTCTCTGGCTCTTCTATTTGCTTAACATATGAAGTAGCAAAGTTAATATTCTTCTGAAAAACTCAGCTCCGGTCTCTACTGATTTGAATATAAAGTTCAAAAGGAGATGGTATCTTATAAAGACTCTAAGCTCACTGCATTAAATTAACAATACTAATCTCTGTGTTTCACAGGGTACTTACTTGGAGAAGCTCTACAGACATTAAGTGAAAATGCCAAAGCTGTCTTTTAGATAAAAAGCAATAACGTCGTCTATTGCTTCAGGTCTTTGAAAGGATATACTTAACCTAATGGTGATGAATAAGGGAGAGGAATCAGAGCCACACAATAGGCTTTTCTTCTCTCTTTATTCTTCAATACCAGAACTTTCTAGACCCCATTGACCTGATGGACATAAAAACGGAAGAGAGAAGCATAATAAAAAGGAGGGGAAATGGACGACCACTCATAAATGTAAAAAACAAAAACAAAACAAAATAAAACACATTGTCATCTCAAGAATTATTGGAGGGAAGCAAGACAACTATATCGTTACAAAACCTAGTTGTACTCCCCCCGCCATACCTATGCCCAAGGAAACAACTGGAGGAGAGAGAAAAAGCCAAGCCCAGGCCCAAACAATCCTGTTCATGGAATGAAGACATGGTGGGACATAAAGGAGAAAACTGCAGAAAGCTTTCATGTTTCTATAGATCCATCTTAATCTTTCTGGGCTGCTACAGCGAAACACCACAGACTGAGTGGCTTGTAAACAACAAGCATTCATGTCTCAGAGTTCTGGAGGCTGGGAAGTCCAAGATCAAGAAGTCTGCACACTCTGTGTAGTGGCTGGTGAGGCCTCACTCCCTGGCTCAGAGACAGTGCCTCGCATGAAAGCAGCCAGGGAGCCCTGTGAGGCCCTTTTTGTAAGAGCAGTCATCCCATTTATGAGGGCTCCTCACAACCTAAACACCACCCGAAGGCCCCACCTCCTAATACTATCTCATTGAGTATTAGGATTTCAACATGAATATGGAAGTAAGTGGGGTGGTGGTGGGCAACACAAACATTCAGACCATAGCAAGAATTGAATAAAATTCCTGCTCACCTCACTTTAGCTGTCTTCTTTAGCTGTTCTCCTTTTCACACTTGTCTCTGTGGATAGTATATATCTCACTATATCCTTAAATACTTCTATTCTTGATTTCACATGTTCACTAATTCAAAACCATCTATTGAAAACCTATGACATGCTGTGTTTGGATTAAAGTATATGCATAAACAACGCAATCGCCAGCCTTATTGGGCTCGCAGTCTTGTGGTCGGAGTGTGAGATGGGGGGCCACTGGAGAAAAAGCCAGAGAGAGTACTGCCACAACACTGCGATAGAAAGTTGCACAGGGTGCTGTGCAATTCTACATAAAACAACGTGCCCAGACATGATTTTATGTTTTCGTATTAAAATTTCAAATCCATGATTGCTTATGTTCCCAGCACGGATAAGTCTTGTTTCACAAAAAAATGAGACAACAATTATCGTTTCCTTATTCTATAAGTTGGTGGTCTCCACAGTGAGTGTGGGACAAGATGTGAGAAGGAAATATTATAAAATATCAGGAATAATGTTTCCACTTATTTTTTAAGAGGTAATTAAGATGCACTAATTCTTAATGAGCACACTGATTGGATGTCACTAATTCACAGAAGTACCTCATGGAAGGAACGCGCTGTAGTGGCACAGGCTGTACAATGAGGCACCATCACACGGCAGTTACACCATTGTTGAGAACAGTTCACACTCAACACACTACAGTGTCTTCTAGTTTGTATGTATGTGGTAAAGTAGATTTATAGTTTGCACTACTTATCATTATTTCATTCCAACTGACTCTCAAAAAGAGACAACAGAAATATATGAATCATAAACAAACAAAACAAAACAAAAACTTGGATTGCAAACAATACTCGCAATGCATGCCCAGGACAAGGACATGACAGAGGTGACCTTTCTGCTCCATGGGAAGACTCAGTTTCAGGTCAGATAGCACATAAGAGAAGCGATGATATATTCAGATCAGATGTGAATGGGCCCATAAGAATGTGAAATTATCAACATGCTATTGGATATTAGAGTTATATTGTGTATCTTAAAAATAAGCCTCATCCTAAATGTATTTTGTGAACTTTTCACTGCTGTGTTAAGGCATAGATGAGATTCACATATTATGATTCAGCAAGCAGGAGGTGTGTATATCCACTTTGATATGCATATGCATATAATAACTTTTCAACCATTAAAAGCAAGAATAAAATATACTGAACTTACAGCTAAGTTTGAAACCGAAGTAGTAAGAAAAAAAACAAGGTAGAATCATGATTTTCAAAAATAATTAAGAAGGCATAACTGTATTATTCTCGCTAAAGTTATTATAAATATTCTGTTAATATTACATACAAGAAGAAATAACTCAATATAATGTTATTCTAACATTTTAATATGAGCAAAATGTTTGAGTTTTGTTAATTAATAAAAGTATTAAAATATTTATTTTATATCCCAATATTTTACATTTTAGATTTGGATATTTTATAATATGCACAATATTTTTGTAGAGTACTCATATGTGCAATTTATAAATAAATAAACACATATTAAGGAGTTTCTGCTATCTATCTATATCTACTTCTCTCTATATTTTTAACTTATAAGGCAGATAATCTACAGTATGATGATGCGTGTCACTGGCCACAGTGAAACACTTCAGACAGAAGTCGATGTTTGTTCTTCTGCTTCCATATAGGAACGGAAGAATGAGCCTGGGAAAACATCGTCATAAATAACCATTTTGTGAAAGGCCAGGTGATTACATAGTCATTTTGTGAAAACATATCTAAAATGAATCAAAAGACAAAGCAACTAAAGAAGATATTACACTTCAACCTAAATGAGCAGTGCTAGTTCCAACATATTAAGCAGAAGCATGGTCTCAATACATCAACCTTTTCTGAAGAATCCGCCTTAGCCAACTAATCTCTGACAGCTGAAGAAGGATGTGTTTCTCTAATACAGTGATCCTGGAGGGAAGTGTATAAGGTCTGCTAATCAGATTTGACTTGGGAGCTAATGTCAGTGCTAGAACTAAAGAACTCTTTTTTCTTCAATATATGCACACGTCTCACTCTCTGTCTCTCTCAGTCTCTGTCTGTCTGTCTGTCTGACTGTCTATCTCTCTCTCTCTATATATACATACACACACACACACACACACACACACACACACATATATATACATATATAATAACTTTCTCTTTTACTCATTTAATTCTCACAAAAGCACAAAAAGATAAAGGCTATTACTGTCGCCATTTTACAGATGAAGAAATTGAGGCAGAGAGAGATTAAATCCCAAAGTTATGTAAGTATTGGTTACAAAACCAGGTTTTGAATAGGCAGCCTGGTCCAGGATTCATATTCTTGCTAATTATGCTATTTACTAAAGAAGAAACCAGCCTCAGAGAGGTCAATTTCATATGTATTTATAGCACTATGCTTGTACTCCATCACCATAATCTTCCCACTACTCATTTGCCAAACATGAAACTTTTCATAAACATAAACCCCAAAGTTGAAAAGCATTTGGGGTAAATTGTCTTACTTCTTTTTTGTTCTATGTTATGGAAAGGGGATCTATTTGGGGAAAGATGGAGATTTACAAAGTAAAATGTATGAGCTATTAGTCATTGTAAAAATTATAACTTTACCTCAGTAGATATTAGACATTTCATGACAATCTTATTTTAATAATTCTTAAATGTTAAGTCTTCTAATCTTCCATAGTATTTGTCTATGCTGAAATATGTTAGTTTTCCATATACAATATGAATAACTGATAGGATTTTAACTTTCTCATTGGTAGAAAAATAAATTATCTTCACTTAGGATTTGCTACCACATTCAACAAGGCATACATCTTAAATGCGATGAGAATGCAACACACCAAGCGTATGTCTTAATGCTGAAATATAACATTTCCACTAAATTTAGAGAATAAAACCAATCATATTTAACTTACATTTTGTACCTCAACCCCAACTGATTAAATATAAGTGGATAGAATTTTATGAATGAAAAGTTTTTAAAATTTTTACTAGCTTGTATGTTTCCCATTGGTTTAATCTTTTTTTTTTTTAATAAAAATGAAATAAAAAGAGCTTATTCAGTATCATTTTGTTTCTACTTTGTTTCTTACAGGTCATATTCAGAGTTGACTAAGCAACATAAGTGTTCAACAGACTGATTTTATTTTTGTCGCACGCCTCATAAGACTGATTTAGAAACCTAAAAATGTGTCACTAAAATATTAAATTATGAAGTCAGAGTTTATTGCACTTCCAAAATCTAACAAGAATGGTTGGCTAAAAAGTAAACAAAAATGCTTTAAATGTAGCCAGCTATGTTTAAGAAATTCTTATAGGAATCTAGACGATTCTGAACTGCCACGATTGATACCATACCAATTTTTCAGAAATCTGTTTTTATAAGACTCTTCCTCCTGCATGGGTGCCTAACATAATTCCCATCACAAAGTGATTTGGATCAACTTTAGAATAATAATGGAGGCCCAGTAAATTTGGAGAACATTCCCACCATTGGCACATTTAGAGGCATCTTATGTATGGACATCCTTCCTACATCATCTCTGCTTCACAGAGCCTTCGACACATTTCAATTGTCAGCAGGATCCAATTTTACTCTTGGCCATACTTCATCCTCTTTCTCTTGCTAATAATGGATCTATATGATGTATGGATTTCCTTCTGCTAACATTACTCAGAAACAGGGGTGTTACAATGCTTTGAGGTCTCCACTAGAGTACCAGCCTGAACAACCTATGTGGCACGTACATGTTGTGTGGTGTGCTGGGGGGAGGGGAAGGACAAAACTTTAATGGCTTGCAAGAATAAGAATTCATTTTAAAGGTCTAATGATTCTCAGGAGGAGAGTTAGATACCTATAAGATTGAATTATACCCCAGCAATGCCTCTCTTACTAAAAGGTCAGACTTCAAGCAAACACATCCCCCTGCAACCCAGGCCTGAAGCTTGAAGTAAATGAAACAAATTCTCTTGGATGTACCAAGGCGCCTGCAGTAAAGCTGTGAACTTCATAAACCTTCTCTTAGAGCTTCATTGATGCCCACTTAACATACAAAGCAGGGATACAACAGATCTAACTTAAGATACTAGCTCAGTAACATCTGCCTTGTGATCATTGCTTAACCTCTGCCAATTTTGGTTTCCTCCTTTGACAATAACACCCATTCCTAGAGTTGTTGGGGATTTTAACTGATGTAGTAATCTTCTGCTCATAATTTACTTATCAATCAGGGGTGAAAATGGCAGTATATTAAATAAATATTTTATTTTCATCAGCCTACCATATATTTGTTGGTACATTTGTTTTTTAATCTGCTTCCATCTACTTCGGATTCATTGAAAGCATCTTAAGGCTTAGGAACAAAAGGAGGAACAGGTGACTTCTGGAACATCAACAATGTCCTAGTTATCTATTGCTATGTAACAAATTACCCTCCAATTTAATGTATTACACAGTAAACATTTATCTCTGTTTTTGGTGGGTCGAGACTTTGGAAACAGTTTAGTAGGGTGGTTCTGGTCCAGACTTTTTCATGAGGTTTCAGTCAAGACATAAACAGGGCTGCAGACATCTGAAGGTTTGACAGGCTGCAGGCTCTGCTTCCGCGGTGACGCACTCACACGGCTGCCGATGGGAGGGAACCACACCATGTGGGTTCCCCCATAGACTGACTTCACGAAGTGGCCACTGGCTTCCCCACAGGGATTCAATAAAGACTGAGAGTGAGTACAGTGAAAGCCACAGTATCCTTTACAACCTAATCTTGGAGGTGGCATAGGATCATGTCTGCTATATTTTAACGATCACACTCATTAACCCTTGTACTCCGTGAGAGTGTGAACACCAGAAGGTGGGGATCATTGGAGGCCAATAGCATTTACATAGCATCTCACAAGTTATAAAGTGCTTTTCAAAATTAAAACAACGGCATGAAGAAAGCAGATAGTTTACTGGCCTACGGCCATAATTATCAAGAGTGTGTACTCAAAATGACTGAGAAGTGTACGTTATTTCACATTATTTTATTTATATTTTCTTGGTTGTCTTAGTTGGTTAAGATATAATAACTTCTATCCTGCCACTAACTAGCTTAATCTTGAATAAATTATAATTACAGAGCTAATTTTGATTAACAAAAACATAAATAAAATACAATGCTTAATTAGGAGGATGGAAAGTTAATTCAAATAGATTATAACAATAAGAATGAAAATTGTATTTAAAAATAGATCAAAAAAATAGAAATCTCTATCTAATATACCATTATTGAACCTTATGCCTAGTCCAGTGTTCTAAAAATTTAACTTATACCTCTGGCAAAATTTTACAGAATAAATATAAAAACAAGTGGGAGAGAAATGTTATTTAATTAACTATCTGGAAAACCATCATTCAAATCTTGAGTCAGCAATTAGTATAATACTAATGTACTGTACAGACTGAACAAGCTAACAATAATGGGTAATGAACTATACTCCTATATTATTACAAGTAAATAGCTGACTTTAAATCGTTTTTTAAAGCTGATATCAGCATAAGTATTAAATAGTATCTAATCATTATTTGGTCCATCATTTCTACTTGTCTGAGTTGTAGTCAGTGCTACCGAAGAATTAATTAAAGTTTACAGAGACGTTAACCAACAAATTATTGTACCTGTGCTTTTTATACATGGTTTTAAAAATCCCAGTTCAACTCATTTTAAGACTCAAAGACATCAGCACATCTTCCTATGCCTTGCAGGGAGCATTCGAAAACAGAAATGAAGATAAAACTGTGTCCTATCAGCAGATAGAATCTCTTAAACACTTTGGCATTAAAATTTCTAACAAATCAGATTTAGAATGGAGAATATTAATGCCCTGTCAGCAGAGTTAAAGTAATACTTACAGCTTTTTGTTATATTTATTGAGTTTATTTAGAGACTCATCAAAATCTGTTCTTAGAGTAACAACAAGAAACTTGATCATGATGGACACGAAAGTTCATAGCTCAGGACGGATTGTGTGTGTGTCTGTGTGTGTGTCTGTGTGTGAGTGTGTGCATGTGCACACACATGCACCTTGCACTTTCCTACCTCTTCTACTATATCATAAATGTGGGCGTTCTCTACATCTAATTCAAATAAGCTTTCAGGAGGGTTAAACTGCTCTGTATACTTCTGAGTAAAAGTAACTTTGAAGAAGTAATTTTGTATGTTTCTTATTGGGGCAATTTAGCCCCTAATGGTTATGATGAGTGGGTAATGTTCCTTAATCGTTCTGAATATTACATTTTGATGACAGTGTATCATCACCTTTGCAAGTTATCTTAGAATGCAGAGCTGCAGTACACTTAGCTCTTCCCAACTCCAATTTCCCTTATGTACCTTTGAGACATGAAGCTTGGAATATCCTTAACTAACAAATCAAGCACAAGAACTTGTATTCTTGCTCTTACTCCAGGGCTTTTCACCCTATACTGTACTACTTGCATCTCAGGATATGACGCTTTGGCCATGTCTAGAGAAGTTCTGAAGCTGTCATCTGTGAACCCCATTCATGGATGTGCCATATCTGTGTTCCACCTAGTACCTCCCTCATGATTTTTTTTACTATATCTGTATAACCTCTGAACTAATGATTTTAAAATAAATCAGTTTTAGCTAAATAAATGTATTATAAAATGAAAAAAATTCTCATAGGAAAATTATTATTTTGCTATAAATTGAAGAAATCCACAAAAACACTGTCTAAACAAAATCTGGCTATGGTATCAAAATTTAGATTTATACTTGCCTTGCTGAACACTGAGTCTCAGATAAGCTCTCCTGTTAAAGGTGTTTGAGTGTGACAAAGGTATATTTGTGGTAACTCGAGGATGTCCACTGATGCTATCAAAAGTCTGAAAGGAAACATCAAACAGGAACTCCTTCCTTACTATGTGATCCGGCTGCTCTTCAGTGGGAAGTCTGAGTGTCAGAGAAAGTCAGCTTACTTCTATCAATGTAAGCATCACATACTGGCTGATGGACTTATAGTCCAGACTCCAACAGAAAGAGAAAGGGGGTCTTAGCCTGAGCTTTTAACCTGAGCATGGCAATTAAATTGTTAGTTAAATCTGGTCCAGCAACAAAGATATGCTGAGACAACTATGCCAAGCATCATGGTGCTCAATGAACTTAGCCTCCTCTGCAAAATGATGGGAATGGATTGAAGAGGCACTGTCTCTCATTTCTTGACTTTGGAGCTGTCTTCACCAGCTTTTTTCATTATCGACATTTGTGACACTTTAATCTCTTCTCAAAGTTAGGAGACTTTTGAGACTTTAGAACCTCCTTTTTAACACATATAAGATAGAACATATGAAATGAATTGTATCATCTTCCTAATTCAGTTAAGTGAATATAAACTTAAGAGTGACATTCCCAAAGTTAAATCATAACCTAGATAAGTCATCCTCAAATCTTGTCTAGAAATGACTCCTCCCTTGGCAATTCTAGTGAGGGTCCTCAACCACCGCTCTGTTCTTGGGAAAGATTGATGATTTTTAGATGAACAGGAGATCTGTTTTCCTCTCCTCAATGCAGCGGAGATATGTCGTGCTTCTTTTAAGTAGTCCAATTTCAGAATACAGCTATGTTGAAAAGATTCTGTCAACAAAAATATATTTATTCAAGGAATGTTGTACTCCTTCATATATAAATAAATCAGCCCTGGGTTTGAAGTCTGGGTTTGTTATGCTATAACTATTTCTTTCTTAAAAAGATTTATACAATTTTAGCTCACTCTTTTCCTCCTTTATTTAGAGTGTTTTGTGTTTTAGCCTTACTTATCATTACTTACATTTGGAAAGATAGGACTCAATAAGTTGGAAAATATACGTTATGAAACAAATCTGCAAAACTTGGTACATAATACATGAAACACTGAGCATTTCTTTAAATATATCAGCTAAGATTATGTAACTAATGTAGCAATAACAATAAAGGGTTATTTTTAAGAAAGAAGCAGTGTTCTCCATGAAATATATGATTGAGATTATTTAAGGAACACATAAAATTGAATTAAATGCCTTTTGATCCATCCATCTTCCAAAATACACATTGGAAGAAAAGCAACTCAAATATTCTAGCAAAGATAATGGATATCTACAGATGTACTTTAAAACTAAGGTTGAAAATAGCTCGCAGAATAAAAAACAGAAATGTGAAGTTGAAGATTTTTGCTTTTAACCAATAAATGCTAATGAAATGTTACAAATGCATATTGGGGCCACTTACAAATGACTAATGGTCTTCTTTTGAGTTCATATTTTAAATATTACACATCCAAAGGCCCAAATTGTAAAACGCATTCAGCCTGATTCACTTAAAGAACTCTATTTTAACTCAACGGGTATATAATTAGAATACTAGCATTCTAGCACTTCGAGATATTTTTAAAGTTGTTTGAAAACTGCTATATTATCACAGAAGGTTCCTCACAGGCATAGAAAATGGAAACGCTGCTCAACGTGCTCAGGCTGCTCTTGACTCTACCTTTTTATTGTCCTCGTCTCTCCATTTCCAGGCCACCAACCAGTATCTCTTGACCTGAGCATCGCAGTCAGTCCCCTGTAGCCATCTGCTGCCAATTGGGCTTCCTAAAATATTGCTATGGCGGTGGTGGGGGCACATCTCTACATCTCTGCTCAAAGGCCTGCACAATATCCTGCCTCATGGCAGTGAATTCAAACCCCACAACTTCCCCCCAGTCCCTGATCTAATCAGTTCTCCCGAACACTCTGCTTCACCAGCGATGCTGTCCCAATCCTGCAACGGCCTCCACTGCTACAGGCCTGGGCAGACCTCCGCTCTTCCCACCGGTGCCTGTCCCGGGCCGCTCTGGCAAGAGTCAGACGGCTTACTCTGGAAGGGGTGGATGGTCAATAGCGTAGGCTTTGCAGGATGAGCAGTTTCCCTCACGACTACTCTGCCTTTCTAATACAAAGCGGTCGTAGGCCACACGTACATGAAAGAGCAGAGTTCCACTAAAACTTGATTTCTAGATACTAAATTCGAATTTCTTCTAACTTTCTATTATTTTTCTGTTGATTTCTTTTCACTCACTTAAAAATGGAGAAAAAATTCTTAGTGAATGGACCACATAAAAACAGGCGACGGGCTGGATTTGGCCCGTGGGCTGTTGCTGTCAGCTCTCGCTCTACCACACACCTCAAAAGATGAGCCAGTGGTCATCATGATTGAATTTAACTCAGGCTCAGTTCCGCTCAGGTCCTCACCACATCCTGTAAGCCTCATATATTCCAGTCCTCTTGATTTCTCTGCCTTTATCTCCAATTACTCCAATTACTCGCTTTGCTTTTGCTCTGCATCTGCTAACTGACCTGCTTTCTGTTCCTTAAGGTCTTTAAAGAGGTGATTCAGTTAAATGAAGCCAGTGGCGTGGGCCTTAATCTAATCTTACCGGTATCCTTAAAGTTTGGACACATAGGAAGTTATCAGAGACATGTCCTCTCAAAGCAAAGGCCATGGGAGGACATAGTAAGAAAGGGGCCTTCGGCAAGCTAAGGAGAGGGGCCTCCGAAAAAAGCAAACCTGCGGATACCTTGATCTTGAATTTCTAGTCTCCAGAACTGTGAGAAAATAAATTTCCGTCGATCAAGTCACCAAATCTATGGCATTTTGTTATGGCGGCTCTAACGAACTAACACACACTCCGACGTCCATAGCTCCCCTAAACCCACTTCTATTCCATTCTCACCCAGAACACTTACCACCCACTAATGTACTATTTAATTAACCAACTTAGTATGATTATCATCCATCTCCCGCTATGTGAAAGTAATGCTCTTTTGTTTACCGATGCATTCTAAGTTCCCAGAATAGTGTGTATCAGAGGGTAGGCACTTGCCAAATAATTGCTGGATAAATGAAACTTGGCAATGCAGTAATCTCTGTATATCCCATTGATTCCCTTCCCCTGTTTCTTTGCTCTTCTTGGTAGGTCCAACCACCAATTCAGCAATTACAAACCCATAGATACTAAAATCCAGCTCAAATGTTTCCACTGCTAAGAATTACTCTTTCGCCACCAACACAAAGTAGACTTCGTCTGAATTCTACCAATACATTGTCCGTACCTCTCTTCTGGCACTTAACACATTCAAACCTGTAGTAGGGTTTTTACTCCTTACTCTTACTCCTTAATGTTTTAACTCCTTTACTGGACGTTAAGCTTTTTTATTGAGCAGCTGGTGTCTCATGCATCTTCAAACCCCTCGGCATATCCTCTGAATGTGCCACAAAGACTAGAGTCACAATAAATGTTTAATAAACATTATGAACATCATTAGTATGAAAACAACTCTTACCAAACAACCGCTTTGTCTTACAATTACATCTTAAGTCTATGTTATTTGCATAATTAGCAAAATCTTTGTAAAGTTGACGCTATCATTAACTTCTTTTATAGATGAGGCCATCAAGCCTAAGAGAAACAAAGTAACTTGTCCATAACTGCTAATGATTGGTGAAGCCAGGTACCAAAGACAGGTATGTCATTCTATAGAGGTCAGGATCTGGAATATACAGTCTTGCAAGTAAAAAGAAAAAAAAATGCTTACGAAATAAAAATTTTCAATATCATGTTACATAGAACAAAAACAAAGGAAGAAGTAGCATTAGCCTAAAATTTTTGCATTTCTAATGACTGGTATTCTTGTTCTGAAGTCTGAGTGTGTAGCCATTGTACATTCTTTAAATTTACATACTAACTCTAAAATTTTTTAAATTCATATTTCATAATAAAATACTTTTACACGTTGATCTTATTTTGTTGGTAATGATTAAAGTCTTAAAATATAAACTAATGAATATTATTAAATAAATTTGGCTTTTCTAAAGATTTGATGTTAATGTCTATACATACTTCCCATTTCCTTATATTTCATAATGAATTTAAGAAAAATGCAGGTTCTTAATACTGACTTCTGAAATAGGTCATTTCTACTTTTCATTGTTGTTTTTTCAGTCTATTACACCTTATATCCCATAGAATAGGCAAGATGAACGACGTTATTAATTTTAACCTTTGGTGAAGAAAAAATCTTTCTTTAATTACCAATTTTTAAAAAATGTAAGAACTTTAGACTCGGACTTTTAGTGAAACTATTTATGCTGCACCTATTGAAACGATAAACAAGTTATCTGGCATTTTTAGGTAGGAGAGGATTTTTGATAAGAGCGTATTAAAATATAATGAAATATAACCCTTTAAGTACACAGATCTTAAATTTTATCATTTTTCAAAGAGCTTTCTGATCCAGATATTCTATTCTTTTTGAAAATTTTAAATTGATATACACTGACCACACTTTGACTGGTGTTTGGATGGTGTTAGCTGCTATATTCTGCATTGAGAAATCAGTGCTCAAAATGGGCCTTAAAACTCTCCGAATGAGTACTGACTCAACTATTATCCTTAAAAATGCTGGCTTGCAAAAGAACCTAGTGGTAGCTTGAACTGAGATCACTTAATTTTTCTTATGAGGAAACAGGTATCATGTAAATTTGCCCAGGGTCATTTGCTAAGGCGAGATGGTGTTAAGATTTAAGATCAGGTCAACTTGACTGTCAAAACCAGGTATTGCTATCACATCATATCACTACCACAGGCAAAGTACAGCTGTGAGCTCACTTTTCTTCTGGAATGGTAATGCAATGGACTAGTAACAGGGCTCACTAGCTCTCAGGACTTCGGTAAAATAGCTCGAGTAGCCCAGGCCTCAATATGCTCTTCTGAAAATTAAGAAGTAAGACCAAGTGATTTTTATGTTCCATTGAGATTTTACATGTCTATGATCTAATGATATATTCTAGCTCAACTATTTAAGTACCATGACATACAAAATGCTGTCTTTATTGCTGTCTTAGTGTTATACATTTTCACTAATTTGAGTTTGAACAAGCTTCTTAAACTTCAGAGATCACAGGCTATGCTTTCACTTGGAGATAAGAAAGAAGGGGGCATCATCAGGAAGGTGCATTTGCATGTATTTGGGCACATGCCCAGGAGTTGGCTGTAGAGTTTCCCTTGGGAATAGTAGACAGAACATAAAACTCATCTTTAAAGTTCTAAAAGACTTCTATAGAACTGGCTTCATAGTTCTTTAAAGGTTTTTGACTTTTTATTGGCTCAGGGGATTATAAGATGGTTAGGAAACTCTTTTATGAATACCTAGTAATAAAACAGCCTCTATGTGTCTTGATGACATATTATAACAGAGGAACATGACTGATTTGACAAGCTTTAAGGCTCTTACCTTCTGATCCTGCAAAACAGAAATCTCCTCATTGTAGAAGATAATGAGCTAGGAGAATTTATGATTTTCTCAGAGTTATAAGCAAGTTGGAGAAGAAAACTACAAATGGAAAACAGATCAACTGAAACCAAAAATATTTTTTATAATACCTCTAAAATTATAGTACATCTGAGGTAGTATCTTTTTTTTGTTTCCAGTAGGTTTACCATAGTTAAAAGTGAGAAGATCCTATAAATTTATATCATTTTAAAAACATCACAATTAAATCATAATACATATATTATGCTCATCGTAGAATAAAAAAAATACAAACGCATAGACAGTTGTCCATAAATCATCCATAGGCTATTTGACTTTTGAGGCAAATGAGTAAGCATACAGTACCTACTCCTATTTAAAAATGTACAGTTATAACCCGCTTTGTGCACAATTAGAGATAATAATTCAGACTTCCAGGGCTCAGAATTATCTACAACAGTTTCTGAAATGGAAAGAAGTACTGGGCAGAGATAAGAAAGCGGCAGAACCACTGCAGAGATCAGCATGAGTAGCTGGCATAGCCAAGATCAGAAGTGATACAGAAAATTAATCACAATCCTACCAACTTTAGGAAAGACACATAGAGAAACAGACAGGAGATGTCGTAGCTTCGTCCCAGAAAAAGCACTGGTGTGCAATTTCATCATACATCCAACGACTGACGACTTATTGAACATTTACTATGTGCGAGGCAAGGTCTAGTCACTGGATTACAACAATGAGCAAAACAAACACCATCCTTAAAAGGGAGTTTACATTCCAGGTATACAGACTCTTATAAATAACCTAAATTATTTCAGATAGTGGCAATTTCTATGGAGAGGCTGAACCAATGTCTCAGTTTGATTGGGAGGGTCTCAGTTTGTGCCTGTATTCATGCCGTCTGTGATTATCAAGGTTGCCTCCTGTTACTCTCCAAAGTGCCCCAATTTTGGTCACCCAATCAGTAAAATAAGTTCCAAAAAGGTGCTATAAAGGAAAGTCACTATGGGTGGGGCTATTTTGGATTGGTTGGACGAAAAGTGGCTAAGACGATAGTTGAGCTGAGAATTAAAGTCATCACGTAGTTCTTCAGAGTGGGTTTGAGTTCACAGCGGGAGAACTGTGTAGTGAAACAAAGATCTAGTTTGAATTCTAACAAATATCGTTTCATGTCTTAGTCCCACTGCATTCTAAATTTGGCACCTTGGGATAGGTTCTCAGTGGGATGCTCAAATGGTTATAGCTCAAGTCCAATAATGTGATTCAGAAACACATTAAGTTAAATGGAAGATGAAACTGATACTTAGTTATGATATCTTCCCACAAACCTATATTTTTGAACAGATACTATACAGTAAACACTTGCATTAAGGTAGAGCTGGAGAATTAAATATTTTTATGTCTTTTACAGGATTCAGATCTATTTGAGATGTGGCTCTAACACATGAATCTGTGAAATAATATGGAGTTGCTGAATAATTAAATGTGGAACAATAAGGGACAGATAACTTGTACCATGAGGACTCAGAAAGAAAGGAAATCAACGCACATCCGAGGGTGAAGACAGGTCCAAGGAGGAAGAAATGGCATCTGAACAGGTGCTTAACTGATGAAATGTAACATTAGCTACCTGATCACTCAGTAAGCCACAGACTTATTTCTCTGGACAAGGAATAGAACCTTCTGGTGGGCTTTGCTGATAGTTTCTGCAGCAATCTGGCAGTGTTTGCAACTGAGCTTGCTGGCAAAACTTCTTCTTTTTACAAAATAATCCCACTGATCTCCCTCCTAGCTGCTCTCTTACCTTCCTCATTTGGCTCCTTTCTCTCCAGCCTTCTCTACCTTTAATTTTTTTTTCAGAGAAACATACTTTAAAAGCTTATTGCATCACCTAGGTTGCTCATTGTCCTCGCCCCTCCTTGGCTAAAACCACAAGATGCAGGTCTCCTCTGTAGTTGGAAAGCTTAGCATGTGTTGGTCTGTCGAGTTAACTGTCCCACATTTACTTGCTCTGCTGGCAGAGTAACTGTGAGGCAGGTGGAGATCATGAAGAAATAGCTTTATAAAACCACAAGGCTCAGCCCTTAACAAGCACTTAATAAATGATAGTTAAATGAATAAAAGGCAATTATAGTTATTGAAAACTAATGAACGAAAAGCAAAAGAGTTTAAAAATTGCAGTCATTTATATAGCTTGCTTCCTATTTGTTCCTAATTACCAGGCTACGTAATAATGATTAGGCATCCAATTACCTTTGGAGAAAATTTAATTTGAAAAATAACGAAAATAAAAACAGAACATCCTATAGATAACCAGACCAGTAATAATGACAAAAGTTACTATTTCTTGAATGCCTGCCAGTATTAGAAACATATGTAGGAATATCCCCATTTTACACAAGAGCTGACCCAGCTCAGAGCAGCAGAGTGACTTTCACGATTGTAGGATTAGAGATTGAGCTGAAATTCCTAACTTTTGCCCCCCAGAAGCATAGCTGGGGGTTGAGCAGAGAAAACAGCTCTCTTGGAACACAGTCTCAGAATCCTTTTTCGTTTTTAATGTAATAGATTTATGTTATGGTCATTAAGATTCTGATGAAAAGACATTAGAGGAAGCAAAACAGAGTCAGTTAGTGAGCCAGACATGAGACACATAAAGAAGGGTGTCAGATGAGGGACTCTGCTTTTTATGAGTTTACTCCTCCCCATCCAGGCCACCCGTTCAGTTATTTTTTGACTCACACTCCCGGAAAATAAAGATGAGTTGCCCCTTCCCAGCCATTATGTTATGTTGACTTGCTGCAGAGTCCTATACGTTCACCTTTAAAAATGTAAAGTGAACATTGGTCCCAAATAAAGAACATTTTGAGACATTCTGATGTTATTGCAGTATCTCTCCCAGTCAGGAGAAATGGATAATGTTAGGCATAGAGCCACACTTTGCAGAGGCTTGATAAAAACTAGTTTGTCAAACTGTTTGGCATATACTGCAAAAAAATATGTATATATCAGTGCTGATTTCTATCATGGCCAGTTGGACTTGATTTCTTCCACAAGTAAGGGAAGCTTCTCAGATTATAGCCCCTCCCCTCCCAACTCACAAATATATCCTAATGCTGAAAACAGAAACTTGGAGAGAGAAAATATATCTTACCAAACAAAACTCATCATCCTATCTAGCAAACACAAGTCATAATTGTATCATACTGGGTTATAATACCATCTTCCTATACAAGGCAGATTATGTTGTTTTCATGTGTCATTTAATTTGGCTGATTAAGGTGACATCTCCTCAGAAAACAGTCAGTTTCTTTGAAGGTGTAAGTTTATTTGACTTATAAGGTTTAAGAAACACACAGAGAAATTTTGGAAAGTAGCTATGTGGTCAAAATAAAAGATAAACAATGTTGGTAGAAGATGTGGTAGAATGATCGAGACCTGACAAGTCACCCAGGGGTATGATTAGCTTGTCATGCCACCTTCAATGTCTCTTGAGGGGAAGCAGCATAACTGATGCTAGTCATTTTCAAGAAAGAAAGCCTAGTCAGCAATAATACATGTGATGGGCAAGTATAAAATAATAAATATGGCCATGAGAATATTTCTTCTACTTAGTTTGACCACTGGCTTCTAGGGTGGGGTCAACCAATGAAAGCACTAGCAAAAAATCTGAAGGTAGAAGAATGGAGCGGCCAGCAAGTTTTCCTGTTTTTAGTTTGTTTGTTTGTTTGTTTGTTTCCTGAGCTCCCTTCCTATCAGGTGTCCATGGGTTGGCTGGGTTCCTAGACTTAAAGACCTCATCTCCTGTCAAGCAGCCCTCAGCATGATTCCCCTCTCTCGGCTTCAAAAATGGCTCCCATCCCTTGCTCATTGGGTCATTTGCTGTCACTAGCTCCAAAGTATGCAATGTCCTTGTTAATTTCCTCATACCCTGCCACATACAAAATCCCTTTATTAAATTATTTTCCTGAGTGTGAGTTCTGTTTCCTGCCAGGAACATAACTAATACACATAACAATCAACATACAATATTCTCAACAGTTTTTGTCTTGTATTTTGAAACTTCAATGTTTCTTCTCCGACTACTTAAATGAGGCACCGATGTGAATTGTCAAAGGTTCCAGCAGGAAAGCTGTGCCTAACCAGTAGTAGCAAATGCAGTTCCTTCTATGAATATTAGCTCTTCCCTTTAGACCAAATGTTATGATATATTGATTGACGACTGATTTGGTCAATCAGCTTACAAATGTTTTCCAATTTCATATATCTAAGACTACGAGATCAATTACAGCTTTGAAGTTCACACAATGATAAAAAAAATCTCTTTGGAAAAGTTTTTATGCCCTACAGGTTCACCTAATATACTAATTGTGGGGTGAAGGACATAAACTACAAGGTTATTAAACATTAACGTGTAGATTTCCTTCTGAAATAAAAAGGCAACTAATAATCTGCATCTACAGTTGTTTTGTCCATTGAACTCAGGGATCCTCAAACCAGATTCAGCAGCAACTGACAGATTTTGAGATGATTAGGCAAGATGCTGAATACCTCAAAATATCTCATTTCTCCTAACTGAAAAGTTAAACTTATTAACAGAAGACAAAAATTGTTCTTTTGATAAAATTTAAAATGTAAATCCTTCTGGGGGAAAAAATACCACTGATAGGTATTCCTTGGCAGTCAAGTAAACACATCATCATTTTTCTTCGCTTTTCTTCTTACCTGAGGGCATGTTTCAATAGAAGAAGTGCAAGAAAACTGGGAGAAATGGTGGCATTTTATGTGCATTTCCATAATGCAAATGTCACACAGTGCTATAAGTGCTATAATCTCACTTTATTAGAAAAAAATTACAGAAATTAAAAAATAAAAAATTAATCAAGGATAGCATAATTTCAGAGCTGGTACGCCAAGTGAATATAAACTGTCTTTTCAATTGTCACATGTATCAGGGCCACGTGAACTGGGAAATAGAAACACCTATCATCTTTGCCAGGATAAACGTGAGTTTTATGAATCTTTAATGATGTGAAGTCTTCAAAACAACATACCCTTTGCATGCAGTGTATCTGCCCCGTGTTCAGATGTGGCAGGGATGGGGGTCACAAGAGGAGGTCAGAGGAGATTGAAAATGTGATCCTGTGATTTGTAATCGGGAAGGAGAAAGAAGGGAACAGAAAAGGAAGTGAAACAAGCTTTCTTAGTTATCTGATTTTGCTAAGGGCTACCCTTTATTTTCTCTTTACACTTTAAAAATGCAACATAAAGATACCTAAATTTCTATATCACTAGCCTTGTGATTTGGCTTGATCCACAGAAACTTCAACAGAGATAAGGCTGGAAATCACTCAGTGCAAAGTCATGAAACAAATCCTCTATCACTCTCTCTGCCATTTAATCTAAGGAAATGATGGATGCTCACCTCGTGCTTTTAATAACATAATTTCATTCCATTTGAAATACTTTAACTCACTAGTTAAACAGCAACTCAATGTTTTTGGTTTAAGTTGTTTTAGTTTCCCACACCTGAAGCTTGTAGTCTAGAAGCCTGAAACAGAGCTCCAGGCAATATCAACCTCAGACACATGTTTTGGGAATACTTGCTAACGGGAAAATGTGTCTGAGTCTTGAGTTTTTAAGAAAACTAGGTACAGAGAATTGATAAATGTCCCAATAACCTCAAAATAAGTACCATAAAACATTCCACTACTAGACTTCATATATGAGGAAGAAGAGTTTAAAAATTGGTACCTGTGATATCATTCATCCTTTCTTCATGGGTTAGTATTTATATGATAGGATGTTCTGTAGGTTTCTGTGGTACATAAATTGACCATCAGCAGAATGACTCTCATGTTCCCAGTGCCATATTACAACCCTTATAAATCATCTCTATTTATTTAGATGTACAAGAACATATTGGTTACCATGAGCCCCTTCTAGAATTGAATATAGTATGGTACATGAAGGTCTCATAGGGAGAAGGAATAAGGATAATTGATTCTGTATTGTACCTCACAACACTGAATATGGTAGCCATTAACTTGTCATACTTGCATATGAATTTCTGAGATTTATTATATATAACAGAGAATCTTTAAAAATGCTATAGATTTTCAGGGTCAGTAACACCAATATATGTGTTTGTAAAATCCACTCTCTGAAAAATGATTTGCCATGACAAAAATATGTAAAAAGTTTCTGGTAAAATGAAAGTATCGTATTTTATCTGGACAAATCTTTACCATTGAATTATCACTCTCTAACATAAAGATTATTTTAGGGAAAAAAATGACTAATTAGATTACTTATAAGCGATCCTAGTCATCGCCAAAACTTCCATGAAAAGCTCTCAGAAAACTGTTTTCCTCTAACTTGAGATAACACTAATAAGACATATCCAAGGAAATTTTGTGCCCCTAAAAATTTCTTTGCATTTCAAATTTTCTATGTTTGTGTAAAGGCGTGTGCATTTTGGTATCAAATGAAAGGCAACTGCCAAATGATACAGAATCAACCTGTTTTCAAATGTAAAACAAAATCATTATTTCCTCAGATCACATCTTTAATTGGAAAAGTGAGGATAAAAGGCTTGTTGATAAAATGGGGGCGGGGTGGGGAAATCATCCAAGGCATATTTGTATTGCTTTAAATTTTTGGTAACTACAAAGACATATGTTGATTGTTCAGAATATAATTAGCAACTGCTTGTATATCCAACCTTAAAGCAAATTTTTAAAGCTAATTCAACTCTGCTTCCTACCTCTTCATTAATTACTAGCTAAGGGACTTGAAAGTGCCTTAATGAATTTTACATTAGGTTCTGCAATATATACAGTGTATATTATCACAGCCTCTAGTAAATACATAAATTGGCTTTTCCAAGTTGCATTTTGAGCACTTGTAAAGATTCTGGCCAGAATTTACAGCATTTAGTATTAGAGACTGAGCTGAAAAGAATTTTCACACACACACACACACACACACACACACACACACACACACACGTTCCTGTAATCACATTTCCCTAGCCATAAATCTATCTTACTATTTTATTATAATCTATCTGTCCTATTTCTCAAAGTTCTTATTTTTTTCTCCTGTGGCTCAAAACAAAAGAGAAGGAATCTCATCTATATTGATTTCTAAATATGCATTAAATAAGGCTTAAAATATTGCTGCCTTATACTAGCTTTCTATACATTTCATATTATAAATTAGCATCCTGTCATTAGACAATCACTGTATTTTGGGTTCAATACTTATGGTTTACGACTTCGCGACCATTTACTATCTTCATAAAATTATTCGAAATCAGAAGTTTAAGAAAACTCTGCACAGACTGAGAGAAAAAGGCAAAGCACTGCACTTCATTCCAGTGAGAAACATGTAGAACCTTAAAATTTTATCAAAGGAAAATACAAACTACCATGGAAACTTCATGGACAGCTTTCTTTTATAAAATATTTCTCTAATTTCATAGCAAGATAAAAGATCACATATTGAGTATTATTCGATGAGATATGATATCACAAATGGCACATCATCCTTGATTGAATATTTAAAGCAAATATTACACGGCTATTATTGATCACATTGTATAATAAAACAAAATCATATTGATGGGAGTAGGTATTTGTAATAGAAATAGAAACACTTGGCGAAAAATAAAACAGAGCTCCAAGTTAACAAAAGTCAGGTATAGACTCTCAATGATTACTCTTAAAAGCATCAAAAGTCACCACGATTTGCACTGCTTAAAGATTAGCGTCTGATAACAATCCCATTAATATTTGTTACTACTTAATAATGCTCTCAGAAATCATTTGATTTTCACAGTTATTCTCTCGAAATTGCTTCTGCTTATTAGGTTGTCAATATAATCATACATGCAATTCGGTTATTAATCAGGGAGTTTACTTCCTAGAGAAAATGGTGCTCAAATTAATCTCTCAACCTTGCATTGCTGTGTATAGGTTTTGTTGCGAAATCTCCTTTCTCGTTATTTAGATTAAAGAAGACAAACATAAGGCAAAAACATTAAGCTAACAATAGTTCTTCATGACCAGAATCTAAGTACAGTATTATATCAACCAAGCTCTGCCTCTCAGAAGTTTGACGGTCCATTAAAAATATCTATTACCAGAGTTAAAGTAGTTTTGGTTCCCCCTGTCACTACCTTAATGACAGCATTCCCTAGGAATTTCATGGGCAGCAAAACTGCTGGTTCAGGCTCATGATTTCGGAACATTTAAAAAATTATTTTCTTGCTCTCAACGCTTAGATTTAAACAGAGTTTTCTATTTCAATCATGCAAATTTTTAAACACTGAAATCCACTGCAATGAAACAAATAGCAGACCTCTCGGGGACATTTACTCTTCAGCTGTTTTCACATTTTGTTCCCATTTTGCAAGGAATTCAGAAATCCAAAAGAAATGTGCTCTACTCTTCTACTGACACGCTCTATGACCAAATGCTAGAAATAATCTATGGATTAAAATGATCAAAGAGTTCCAAAGAATTTCTGAATACCTGCAGAATTTCTAAATACAGCTATATGATTTTCCAGCAAACTGCAGCAAGCAGAAGAGGGGGAAAAAAACCCTCACACAATCAAGCTTTTAAAAAAGAATCTTTCTACTCTGCAGACACCGTCTCCTTCTACTGAGGTACATATAACAGTAATACTGCCAAAAAGACATAAAAGACACATCCGCTGAATCCATTTCTACCCTACATGAGAGCTGCACTGCACACAATTTTAGAAACATGAATCTCAGCTAATACTCACAAAACTGTATTTTATTGACATTAAAAATAAACACAACACAGAAATAGTGAGCCTTTTCTATTTCGATTCAATGTCGTTACCATGCTCTATCAGCCTTTATTAAAAAAAAAAAAAGTCATTACCTGTATGAAGAGAACCTGTTAATAGTCTGAGAAGGTACTGGGCAAATTTCAATATTTCACGTTTACATCGTTTTCTACAGCCACTCATCTTAAGCAACAAGGTATTCCTCTGAGGAGAGCCAGAAGTCTTTGCCAATAAAAAAAAAAGACAGTCTCTGAGGGGGAAACTTCTGTCTCAGTTTATGTCACAGGCTGCCTTACAACTCCTGTGGAATTAGCTGTGAGTGCCTGAATCAGAAATTCCTTTAAAAAGCTAGAGAAGCCGATAGAGATAAAACAGTAACACGTTGGTGAGAGAGGGCTGCTTCTCAGAATGGTCACCAAGTTCTTCTGTGGCAACAGATAGGCTGCCGGTTCACACTTGTAGTAACTCACTGTGGTTCAGCTCAGCATCCCCTCTCCAGGAGCGACTGCAAACCTCACAGACCATTCAGAGGGAGGCGGGGCCTATGATGCCAGCTCATCAATGAATCAGCATGTAAGCAGGTGAGGGGACAGATGACAGGTCACTGGGGCTGAAACCCTATGGATATTAATAAAGGGAGACTGCTAATGCAATCAAGCCTGCTGAGAAAGAATCTCAGGGTCCAAGGCTATGCAAAATGATTCCAAAAATAAAAGGGAAGTAGGAGAGCTTGCCACTCAAGGTCAGACATCAGACAATTCCCTGCTACGGTGTTAATCACATTCAGAAAGTCTAAGTGGTGGAAAGGCTCGCTCGGGGAGAGCACCCTGATTCTGAACAAAGAGGGGTAAAGCTTTGCTACCCAATGGAGGCAATTCTGTTTTGTCACAGATAAATATAATGCGCTTCATGGGCACAGAAGTGGAAAATAAGCTGTTTCTGAAATTTGGCTCTGTTTTCTGCATTGTCCGGGCTCAGGTATTTGGAAATTAGGGAAAATCATTATTTCCTTTAAAACACAGTAGCCTGGAAACCACGAACTTTAAGCCCCTATACTCTGCCTCCAGGCAACTGAGCTGCAAAACTAATTTGCTGCATTAGTCTAAGGGAAAGAAGTGCCTCAGCTCTTCATATTTCTACAAGGCAAATTGCAACTTGCTAGCTCCCTACCAACGGACTTAAGTTAACAGAACAATTGCAATTTTCACGAAGTACTTTTCTATTAAAAAGACAGTGTTATAGAGGTAGGCACTTGCTTGGAAAGCCAGAAAACTACAGGCTTGCCTTCTCTAAAGGCGCAGGGTTTGTTTGTTTCATTCTTACGTGGCTTGGGATGGGTCTAGGATTTCTCTACCCTTTAATTTATACTCCCAGTTTTTGTTTATTTGTTTTTGCTTGTTTTGTATAAATATAGAGATTTAGTACATATAGGAATTGCATCCTTCATATTTTAAATACCTAGATAAGTTTTTTTTTGACAGTTATAACAATTCTAGTGGGAACTAATTTTTTCCTATAATACTATGCACAAAAAGATGTGCATAGTGTAATAATATGTAATATGATAATATAATAAAGGACGCACTCCTGAAATCATAGACCTACATGGATTTAACGGTAATTTACTGTCTTCTATAACCCTTCCACATTTTCACCAGACTCAGTGGTATAATCATTTAACGGGATCGTGAAGATTACTTTCCAGAAATTTTCATAACTTAAGTTGAAAGTGTCTGAGATAAAAAAAAAAGATTCGCAAACAAAGGTTAGCAACACACTCTTTGAAGTTTTGCTCCCATGTATTTGCTATAAGTGATGGAGGTCCTACATTTGACATAAGCAGAAGAAATACACTATTACAGTACTGTCGCTGGGCTAATTATTTTAAAGCCTCACTTTCTTATTTATAAAATGGGGGTCAGAACATTTCCTTCATGTTTTTAGAGAGTGAAATAAGATTATGATATAGATGATACTAAGAACAGCACTTTCACTAATTTATGAAGAAATTATGTATTGAGCGCTTGTTATGCTCCATACATGGTTCTAGATGCTGAAGCTACAGCGATAATGAAGAAAGGCAATGCCCTGGCATTCATGGAGCTTACACCTCAGTATGAAAAAACAACACATTAACAAGGAATAAATAAGAAAACACCACATACGAATAAGCGCTATGGAGACTGTTAAACCCAGGTTGGTAGAGTAAAAAGTCGGTAGGATGAGTGGTCAGGCATCTCGAAGAAAAGACAGTTCAGCTGGGATTTGAATTATAAGAAGGAGCCAACTGTCAGCCAAGAGATATTTAGGGGAAAAAGCATGTCAAGTAGAGGGAAGAGCATGGGCACAGACCCCAAGCAGATGGTGAGCCAGACATCCTCAAGGAACAGAAAGAAGGATATGGTTTTTGAACCATACTGAGCAAGGAGAGACCTTTAGGACATGATTTCACAGAGGAAGACAGGGGCTACTAGCTTGTGCCTACTACTGTGTAGGGCATGATAGCCAAGGTAAGAGATTTGGATTTCAGTCTACATGTGCTGGGAAGACACATCAGGGGCCAGGGAAATTACGTGATCTGTCTTTTATGTAAAGGATGAATTGTAGAGGAGCAGGACTGGCAGAATGAACACCTATGCAGGCATCAGAGTGGTCTAGGTGAGAAATGACGGTGGCATGGCCTGGAGTGGAAATGAGAGCTGGTTGGCATCTGGATATATTTTGAAACAGAATTAGGAGGGCCGGGAATGAGGGAAAGAGAAGAATCAAAGATGACTTAGTCAGCAGCTTGAACGATTAGGTGGATAAACTTAATGAGTTAATGAAATAGAAATACTGTGGGTAGAATACGGGGATAAAGAAAATCAAAAAGTACTTCTTTGGACTTATTAGAAGTAATATATCTTTAGTGAACTCAGAATTTAAAATGTATTCTTAACTAATCCATTCATTTAAAAATATTTTTTTTGAAGGAGGCTATTACTACAGAACATACAGATATCAAAGGATAATAGGAGAACACTACATGCAACTCTGCAGACATTATTAGACAACTTAGACAATGTGGACCAATTCCTCAAAAAATAATAACTAAAATAATCTATCAGTGAAATAAATAACTTGAACTACTCTGTAATCATTAAATAAATTGAATTTACATTTTTAAAACTCTCAAAAAAAAGAAATCTTCGGGCCACAGGGTTTCACTGGAGAATGTATAAAGAAGAATTAACAATTCTTAGCTATCTTTGCCAGAAAATAGAAAGAAAGTGATACTTTTTAATTCATTTCATGAACCTAGTATTACCCTGATACCACAGCCAGACAATAACCAAAAAAAACTATATACAAAGACCTCTTATTAATATTAACAAAATATAATCAAAGAGAATTCAGGAATTATAAAAACAATTATGTATTACAAGCAGGTGGAGTTTATTCTAGGATGTAAGTCTGGCTCAATATTGAAAAAAATCTATCAAAATAATCCACCATATTTACAGGAGAAAGAAAAAGAATCAAATAATCATATCAATTGATTCAGAAAAAGTATATGACAAATTCATCACCCATTCATGATTTCGAAAATCGTGAGAAGCATGAAATCCCAGAGAAACAGAAATACACAGCAGCTTCTTCAAGTTGATAAGGAGCATCTCCAAAAACCTACTGGTAACAATATACTTAATATTAAGGGTAAAAGAGTCAATGATTCCACCCTAAGATCAGGATCAAGGCAAGAATGCCTCCTTCAACCAGTGTTATTCAACATTGTGTTGGAAGTAAGAGCTAGTGCAATAAAGTGACAAGTAGAAATTAAAGACATGGATTATAAAGCAAGAAATAAAATTATCCTATTTGCAATGACATGATTGTCTATGTAAAAAAAAAAAAAACTCAAGGAATCTACAAAAAAACTCCTAGAATTAGTGAGTTCAGCCAGGTCACAAGATACTACCTAAATATTCAGTTGTTTTACTGAGAAATCAATTGTACTAGCACAGAACATATGGACACCAAAATTTTAAATACAAAATCATTTACAATTGCTTGAAAAATTAATTCTTAGGTATAAATCTAACAAAACACAATCAAACGTGCACGCTCAAATTACTAAAACTCTGATTAGAAAATAAAACATTGAAATTAATGGAGAGACATACTGTGTTCGAAAACTGAACAAAAATGTCAATTCTCCCCAAATTTATATATAGTTTTAACATGATTCCAATCAAAGTCTCAGCAAGATTTTCTTTTATATAGACAAGATTATTTAAAAATATATATAGGAAAGAACAAAGGAACTAGAATAGTTAAAATCATTTTGAAAAAAAGATTAACTCTTAAAATCATTCTATCTGATTTCAATAGTTACGTAACAACAGTAATCAAGACTGTGTGGTATTGGGAGAGAAATGGATCCATAGTTTACTGAAACACAATACAATATAGAAATAGATCCACACCATTATGTACAACTGATTTTTGACAAACATGCAAGAGCAATTCAGTGAAGAAAAGACAGCGTTTTGACAAGTGGTGCTGGAGTAATGGCACATTGACTGAGATTTTACACCTTATAAGAATCTTAGCTCATAATGGATCATGGACTTAAATGTAAAATTCTAAAATATTAACTTCAAGAAAAATAATAGGAGAAAATCTTCAGGACCTTGGGCTAGGCAAAGAGTTGTTGCACTTGACATCAAAAGCATGACTCATAAATGAAGAAATTGATAAGCTGAATGTCTACAAGTAAGAAACACGCTACAGAGAGAAATATTCGTAAACCACGTATCTCACCAAGGACTAGTATCTAGAATATACAAAGAACTTTCAAAACTCAACAATAAAAATCACACGTTCCAATTAGAACATGAACAAAAGACATGAAGAGACATTTCACCAAAAAAGATATAAAGATGGCAAATAGCTATATGAAAAAATATTCAATATCGTTTGTCATTATTGAAATGCAAAATAAAACTACAATAAGACATCAATAAGCACCTATTGAAATGACTAAAATAAAACATAAAAAGAGGGATAAGGTCAAAGGCTGGTGAGGATGCAGAGAAACTGGAAAACAGGAGCACTCACACATTATTGGTGGGAACGTAAGACAGTACAGAGACTTAGAAAGTCGGGTAGTATTTACAATTCTAAATACACATCAGCCATTTACCCAGCTACTGGACTCCTGAGCATTTATCCCAGAGACATGAAAACATATGTTCAAACAAAAACCTTTACACAGATACTGACAGCATTTTATTTTTCTCGAAGCAGCTCAAAACTGGAAACAACCTAGATGTCCTCCAAGGGGTGAATAATTCACACAGGTATGCGTCCATATCATGGACTACAACACAGCCAAAAAACGAAGTGAACTATGATACACAGAACCTGGATGAATCTCAAGGGAATTAAGCTGAGAGAAAAAAAAGGCAATCTCAAAAAGTTACATACTACATGATTCCATTTTATATAACAGTCTTGAAATCATAAAAGTATGAAAATAGAGAACAGATGAATGGATGCAAAAGATTAAGGGTAAGGAGTCGAGGGAAGTAAATATAGTTATAAAAGTGAAACACGGTGGATCTTTGTGCTGATGGTAACGCCCTGTATCCTGACTGCATCAATGTCAAAATCCTGGTTGTGATATGCTATTTTAGTTTTGCAAGGCATTACCATTGGGGGAAACTGGGTAAAGTGTATATAAGATCTCTTCGTATCATTGCTTAAAATTTCACGTGAGTCTACAATTATCTCAAAATAAAAACTTTACTTAAAAATTAAATAAATAAAAATTTTAAAATATCTTTTTAGCGCCTACTATGTTTTCCTGTTTTATGTCTGCATATACACAAGTGAACCAAACAGACAAAACCAGGAATGTGTGGAGCTTATATTACAATCTGGGCAAGGACAGGACAATGGGGCAAGGAGAGTGAATATGTTGAATGGAGGGAGGGGTTGGAGGTATAAGTAAGTTACGGTGATCAGAAAAGTCCTCACTGAAGTGACATTTGAGGAAAGAGTATGAAGGAAGCACAAGAGTGAGCCACACGGATACCTACAGCACACATATGGATGGTACTTTCCCCGTCTATGTATCATTCTGAAGCCTCTGACAGTTGGTCAAGACTAATAATTCTGCTGGAAACTTTCTCGAAATCAGCCCTCTGGAAAGGCTTGTTTTTGATGTCAAAGCCCAGAGCACACCACTATGGTCAATCTTTTCCCTGGGGAAAGCAATTACAAATCACCAATTTTGTCTGAGAAGCTGTTGCTTGTATCTATTTATTGTTGGGAATCATGTAGGGAAGATACTGTTGTTTAACGCTATTCTCGTGAAAACACAAAACCTAATTAGGAAGATAAGTATAAAATGTCAGAGTATTAGAAAATAAAGGAAAAAAATGCTTTTTCAGTAATCAGGTAATTTGGATTAATATAACCATCATCCCCCAAAATATCAGTAATCAAGGCTTCATGCTCAAAAATAACAGAGGTCTTTAATGTTTCAGAAACACTTGAGCAAAGTAACTGTCATCATAGAAAAATGTGAGTGAACTTTATAACAGGTCAGGAAGGCTCAAGGATTTTCTAGGTGAACAAACGCATTAGCATTTTAGCATACGGTACACAATCTAGAAAAGTTTCTTGCAGCAAATCCGTAGCATAATTTAATTTAAAGGCAAACTGGTAGATCATGCAGTAAGAACCAAAGGTCCTGTGTCAATGAGGGATGATTCCACAAGCAGCCTTGTGGTCTTGTTACGTAAGTTACAGAGGAAGGTTAGAACACAGGCCATTTCAAGATGTATTCTAATTACGTTTTGGAGGATTTTTTTTTTTCCAGACCACTTCTTTCTGAGTTGTCCAATGCCAAGTAAAGCAAGTCACCCTGCTTGCTCCTTAACAATGGAAAAATAAACACGATTGATTGATTAAGGAAAGAAGGTTGGGTTTCCTTCAAGGAAGAAAGAACCAGTTGATTCTTGAGAAGGCTCATGTCACAGTGGAGTTTTCCTGCAAATACTGCTCATCTCAATACACCTTGGTGTATTCTGTTATCTCAGTGAGAACAGACATTGTTATGTTTTTCAAATTGTCACAAGTTGCAAAATTAAACAGCCCCATAGTGAGCTTAAAAATAGCTCACTATGGGGCTGCAGAGAGCAGCAGAGCAGAGCCTTGAGGCAAAGTCACAGGTTTTGAAAATGGGTCTTGATAAAATATCAGACTAGCTACTGTTCATTAGAGAGGAATGTTCCTATGCCAGGTCCATTATTACTCCAGAAATATCACTGTTCACCTACTTCAATGAATCAGGAACATGCCAACACGCTAATAACTTTAACAACGACTTTGGAACAGCTCTGTGAATACCAGAAAAGTCCAAATCAAACTTTCTGGCACAAGAAGTCCCCCTTTCATGTGCCTAGGTATAGACTAACCAAAAAATGTCCAATCAGTATTCTAGGTAATACCTAGATAATGCAATTGTTTGGGTTTTCTACCATCATTTAATGTCATACGATCAGACTAAAATTATTGATAGATATGATAATTCTGTATCACATTGGCAGTAAGGAAGTGAGATAATGCAGACAGATATTTACATGTAAATAGATCCATAAGGATTTATTTAATACAAATTATAAGATTTAAAAAAAAAACACTGAAGGGCTGAAGAAGTAAATTTCCCAGAAGATGAAGTTGTAGCTGTTTTCTATTTTGTTTTTAAGAGCGAGAGCCACAGGCTTTCATACATGTTTGTTCAGAGTAAAAAAGTGCTGATGACATAAGCATATATTTTAGGGAAACGGTTCATTGGAAATAAGCGCCTGCTGAACTGAGAGCTGCCTCCAGGGGGCTCCACCCACCTGAAGCCCTGTGTAAAAGTCTTATGGTTGTGACGGGAACTGGAAGAAGATGCATTTCAATGATGGGGAGTCCTGAGAGTCAGAATTAGATTATGTGTGTATATAAAAAAAAAAAAAGAGGCTAAAATCAGGGGCATGGAAACAAGTTTCTGCATTAGCAGGCACAATGCCAGAGGAGGGCAGGCTGAGGGGCCAGCAGGAGGAAAGCTACCACCTTCCCAGTCATCGGTCTACTCCCCGACTACAAAAAAAAAAAAAAGAATGTGACATGTGCCATGTCCCACTATTCTACAAAATTAGGGTGAAAACTATGTCCTGAAAGACAGATCAGCTTATTTTCTTTGCGATAGATTTTTCTCCCCTACTATCTAATGAGCTATATAGAGTAAGGAACCAAGGTTCTAGTTTAGTGTTGGATTTAATATCAAGTTATTTGCCTTTACTAGGTCTCATTTCACTCAGCTATTATGCAGACTTGTACTCTCCTGCCAAAAAAAAAAATAAAAATTTATTGGGAGTATTAAATAATATCCTACAATTATATAGCATTTTTGAAGTGTTGATATATAATTTTTTTCTTTATTAAAATTCCCTGGTACCTATCTATTTCAATTTTATCCACATTCCTTCCCAGTTCTTCTCAAAGTGTGCATTTTGGCCTATGTGCATCAGAACTACCTAGAGTGCCTATTTAAAATGCAGATTTTTGGGGCCCCACCTTCACCACAAAGACACAGAACCCCTGAGTATGGGGCAGAGAAGCTTACAAATATGGTATCTCTTGAGTTCTCAAAAACACTGAATTTTAGTAATCTAGACAACCCAAGCCAACTCCCATCTTGGAATGAAAAGTCAAAGAAAATCTTAATTGTGATATGAAGATGGCGAAATTATGGTTCTATAGAAATTCTGTATAAGTTCCAATAATCTATCAGATATTTCAGCCAAAAGCCACCTGCAGTTGCTGAGAGGCTGGGACATGGCCTTGCCAATGCATCCCCACCTCGCATTTCAAAACATCACAAGTGAGTCAAGGAAGCTCCATTTTCAGTTATATCAAAGGCAATCAATAGGCAGCTCTAAAACAATTAGATTTCTCATTTGGCTTCAGCAAAAGTCATTAACCGTAAGCCATCCTGTGATGCCTATTAGAATCTAACAGACACAATAGGCTTGGTGACACTGCATTTTAATAACATTTTTTTTTTCTTTTATTGCAACAGCCAATGTGTTTAAAAACGATCACGCCACATACATATAATTTAAACTTTAGGATCCAGCATGCTAATTCTCTTCCCTCTAATATTATTTTTTTTTTAAGATTAGTCTTTCTTTTTTCGATTTTAATGCTATATAGATCTAATTTTTAATACAATTATGATTAAGCTGAACTCCAATCAATGTTTGTTTGTTTTTGTTTGTTTTGTAAGAGAGAGGTACAGAACTTTTCTCCTCCTTCTCTTGTGAGGCGAGATCTCCAAAAAGATCATTTTGAATTTGGGGTAACTAAGTAAAGGGCAGTTTATAATAAAAAAGGATTAAAAGAGCAATAAATTTGTTAGTGTCTCCCTGCCTCCCATCTAACATATACAGATGAAAAGCCGATTTAGGACATTTTTTATTGAGTTTCTACTACTTACCAGGCAGAGGTTAGGAGTTAAGTTTCGGATGACATTAAGGTACATACCAAGCATTTAGAAATGCTGATTTAGCATTCAGAATAAAGGTCAAGGTTGAAGGTCACATGTAGAAGTCATCGATGTAGAAGTGACAGTTGAAGCTGAATATGGATGGAACCCTTGAAAGAAACAGTGGCGACCTACAAAGCTGCTGTCACACTGTCTTAGTTATAAATGGTTTTGCCCTATTTTTCATTCAGGATTAAAGTGCCTTATACTATTTATCATAAAACAGGTTTTTTTAAAAAAGAGAAGATAAAAACTTTTTTTAAAAATTGAAGAGCTTAAAACAAAAAAAAGAAAAATAGTCTAAAGATTATGAGATATAAGGGTGATATTAAAACTGAAATATTCTTGATTTGTTCAACAAGAAAGGATTTTCTCACTTATGTAAACACCTAGAAATATTAGAGTCAGTGGCATTAGATGATCACAGAAACGTATTTACTCAGTAACATCATATAGCAGGTTATGATTCTCTTAAGTGTGAATAATCCCTTTTGCAAAGTTCCTGCTAAAGTTTCCATTGATGCTTTTAAAACTACACTAATGCCGTAGGCCAAACGCCCAAACACCACAACAGAACAAAACAAAAGCACGCATCCTAGCCCTGCAGCTACCAAGTGCCTACATCACATTATGAAAACCCCTAGAGCTGCCAGCGTGTGCAACTTCCGAGTTAAATCGGACGGGAGAGCACGCACTGGCATGCCGTTATGGAAATCAAAGCAATAAAACAAGAAAACACAACTGCTGCCATTCTCCCCAAACAAAAAATTCTTCTTTTGACTTCCATAAAGCAAAATGCTGGATTATGCTGAAAATAAAGACAACCTTTAGAATCCACCTCACAATTCTAAATTCCATTTTGACAAGCCGAAGGAAAAGAATGCCTCGGAATCCCCCGTGCCTTGTGGATGTCCTTGAGGGCGCCCTATGGAGTTGTTCCGAACAGCAGTCTGAGCAGGAGCCCGTTGCACACTTCCCTCTGGAAATGTCGCCATCCGTCCTTCTCGTCAGAGCAGTGAGATTAAATATTCAGGACCCTGCCATGGTGGTGCAGAGCAGAGTGTGCAGGGCTCTGACCTTCTCCAGGAAAGTCAGTCAGGGAATGAATGCGTGACAACGGGTGACACTAACTGTGTGCCGTAACGGAAAACCAACTAATGCAGGTTTCATGTTCCGTACGCTCCAGTGTGGTAAATGCACTAATGCAAACTCTCACTGCAGAAGTCATACTAAAAGCCTCGTTAATGCAGACTGCAAATTCACATTCAGAGCCATCCGCAGCTGGCCCTCTGCTCCACGTGAACTTGGTAGCTAATGTGCCGGGAGTGGGAGGCCACGGGATGAGCACCGGACTGAGAGTCCAGCTTGGAGCGCTAAAGGGACCAAAGCAGGCAAGCTGCTTTGGGGTTCTATGTTCGGTCTGTCAAGTAAGGGCATTGGATTAAAGAACTCCTGCCTTCTTTTCCAGTTCAAAAAAATGTCTACACTGGGAGCTCTAAATATGTGTGTGTGTGTGTGTGCGTATAAATGTATATGTATATATATTAATGTACATGTGTATATATGTATATTTTTTAAAGAGCCAAATAATGTTGCAAAAGATGGATGCACTTCAGTCTATTCACCATATTCCCACTGACAGACAGCCAGGAGGTTTTGACTTGTCCTATCAGAAACAATACTGCAATAAATAACTATACACACAGCCTTATGATGTGGAGCTTTCATTTCCACAGGGCTGGGTCATTTCCTTAGAGGCATGACTACTCCATATAGTTAAGTGAGAAAACAAGTTACAAAAAACATGTATGTAATATGATCCTATTTTTTGTGAAATAAAACTACAATCTCTACACGCGTGAATCACATTTGCAACGAATGACAACCTACTTCGTCGGGGCAGAAAGAACAGATGATATAAGAAAAAGGAGACTGTGACAAAATGGAAGCTCTTACAATACAGTGCTAATATTTAGAATATTAAACTACAAAATGTATGAAAAAGTAACATACATATATGAGAAAGATATGTAGATTAAAGAAAAACAACAATTTCATTACACGATGAGAAATTTAGGCAATTTTTTTACTTAAATACCTTCTGTTATATTGTTTTTGCAAAAAAGTAACATATAGACAAAAGAGGAAACAATGAGTCTGTGATATGAACTTCCCTTAGAGTTTCTACGCCTGCAAAATGCCATTGATATCTATTTATTGAACATTCTTTATGGGCAGGGCACCATGGCGAAAAATTTTGCTGAGTTATTTAATCTTTGCAAGAGATTTCTGAGGTAGTCTTGTTATCTCTCTCAGCTTCAGCTAAGATTAACCACCTCTTCTAAATTTATTGTGGCATTTAGTGTCACATCTTAAATGTGTTCCATTCTGCCTGACCCCAAAATCCATGCTCTACAGCACTGTAGAATGTTATAGCCTGCCTCTCTGCTTCCTGCGAAGCCTGAAAAACCCACATGAGTCACTCATTCAGGTTAGAGTGTTGAATTCCCCTTTTTCTGTTGTGGAAACTATTAACATCACAACAGATGAACCCATTATTTTAAAAGTACTCAAAGCAAAAGCTTATGAAAATAATAACAAATATTATTTAATAATACCATCTTTACCATTCTGAAGCATTTTTAATGGATACGATCATTTTATATAGGGATTACGATGCTTCATTTAAGGAATTTTATAAAATAAAGCTTAGCAAACTAAGCAGCATTTATTTTCAATCGGGTTAAGTCTGCTATTATTGATTCTATAAAGGAACTTTTTGTGTGCCAGTAAGACAAAATTAGGGGGGAAATAACTTCTCTCCTAATCTTTCATCAGTCTCAGAAGTGTGTTTTCAACATTTTTATAATTTTTCCCTTTGCAAAGTACTGTTTATCTCATGGACATTTGGCACATTTTGAAGATTCACCCATAGTCTATGAGCATAGATGAGTTTCTTCTTACAATATGGCGGCTGAGACCTCGCTTGCATAGCCTACTCCCTGCATACTCTCCACATCTTTCTCCTAGGTAAGCCTAGCATCTCCATGTTATTTTGCTGCTGAAGCACAGAATCACTCATTTCCACAAATGTTTGCTCCGCCACTCACAGCATAGACCAATGCCAGGGACAGCTGCTGTTGTGTGGGACTGAGGGGCAATTTTTCCATTTAGAGACCTGAGAAAATCTGGCCATAGCAGCAATTAGTCAACTTAGTCTACATTCTCTTCTTTTTTTGTTTCTTAGCATTCTTTATTCAGGAGGCAAGGTTGCATGGACATTCATTCTATCATTTAAACACATTTGAAACTGCAAAGCCCAAAGGCGTGGGCCATCTGAACTTCCTATGCCAGTTCTTTCACTGATTGTCCATGATTTGGGCCAGATCACTTAAAAATGTCTAAGCATCAATATGATAATGTGTAAAGGGAAGTAATAATGATCATCTAATAGACCTACTCAATAAAATTCTTAGGAAAATTAAATCTGATAATGTATATAAAACACATTAGAAAATGTCTGACATACAGGAGATATTTCATCAATACAGGCTGCTGCCATTACTGTTATTAGTAGCATGTTATTACTATTAAAGCGTACTGCTTCCTTACCTAAAATTAAGAAGGAAATCTTTCTAAAGCAAATATTAAATAGCCTGGGGGAAGCATTGGAAATCCCTCTAAGTACCTAGGAAAATCTTCTTAAATACTGTTGTGATTATTATTTGGATAATAGGAGTTAGAGCCATTTTACAGGCAATCTAAGAATATACCTGCATTCTTTCCTTTATCATGTAAATATTGGCTGTATAATCAATGGGGAAAAAATTTGCCGAAATTATTATACTTCATAGTTCCAGAACGTGAATAGACACATGGATAGGCTTCAAAAGATTTTGAAACTGTATGAAAATAATGACTATGTATGTGTTTTCTGATAAAAGAGTTCAGAGTTTTTATCTGATTTTGAAAAGCTAATAGTTTAGAAATATGCAATTCTATACTAAATGTATTGGAGTAAATAATTTATGTCATCAGCTTCTATTTCCTCTAGAAATCAGAAGAATATATCAAACTTACACCCTAAAAAATAGTCTAGTGCAGTGTCTTGTCATCTTTTTGAGGTGACCTTTTTGATAATTGTACAAAAATTATAAACTTTCTGTTAAGATTAATGGATTGTAGTAAATCATAACTGCACCTTTGATGGTTCTTGGTGGCAATCTCTCACTCATAGAGGCTGGAAATGGACCATCTCTCCCTTTCTGGGCATATGGACTATTTTACAATCTCCCCTGGCATTTACTTGCCCCCGACCTCCCTTGTTCTGTGAGAAAGTCACAACAATGAGCCCCTCTTTACTACTGGTAATCTAGAATGTGGGCAAAGAAGGAAAGAGAGAACAAGAAAGGGAAGAAAAGAAGATAAGACAGGGAGATTACCGAGTCATTCACAGGGATGGAAAAGAGAGAGAGGAGAGAGAGAAGAGAAGGAAGGAGAGAAGGGGCAAGGAAGGAAAGAGAAGAAGGGAGGAGAAAAGGGGGGTAAGAGGAAAGAGGGGGAGGGAAGAGAAAGAGAGAGGGAAGAGAGATTATGACTTGGCAGCTTCTGCCATGTTAATATATAGTTTCTGAAAAACATCTCCCTAAGCCCATCAGCTGCCTTATCCACTCAGCACATTCACTCTGAGATAAAGGAGAAACAATTGAGGGCGTTCTGATCCACAGCTTTTAAAACTACCTATGAATAATATTTTTAAAAATCCTATGATTTAAATAGTATATATGAATAATCTGCCCTTTCTAAGCATTATTTTTTATAGTCCACGTTACCGTATACCGATGTGGACTGCTTCTTTATCTATTGCCAAACTACTTTTTGGAGAATGGATGAGGAGACGGTACTCTGCTTAATAAACTGGAACAAAATTCTTTCTATTCCACATTTGCTCCTTTGTCTTGATACAACTTTAGATGATGCATCTTTGCCATTTCTGCTACAAGATAAATTATTTTCAATTCAGTTTAACAAATGTGGATTGGGTGTCTTATGTCTTTTCGTATATCGGGTCCAAGAAGTATAAGAATTATATCTGCCCTAAAAACTGTATAGGAGTACAAATATCAGGGGTGAGCTTCATCAGTCATAAAAGTACTAACTGGAAAAGTAATTTTATAAAAATTAATATGCTTTCCTCTTGAAAAGACCTACAGTTTTCTCAATATGGTTTTCAATTTGTTCTCTGTGCTTCTGGTACCACAAATGCAAAATATTTCACTTGACTCTTACATTATTCATTCAAACATTTATTAAGAAACTGTAAAATCAGTTTACTTTGATAAAACTTCAATTTCTTTAAGATCAGCTTTAAAATGGAGATACCTGGTAGATATATCTAACTGGAGAGTATTAGTGTGCAAAATGTATTAATAAAGCCATTTGAAAAGCTTTTTATATAAGGATCTTAATTTGGGGGGAAGCAGCTATGTCTAAGAATAAGCCAAACCATTCTTAGTCAGCTTCGATGGTCAGATAATTATCTAGACCCCAACTTCATTAGATGAAGTGGTTCAGTCCACATATGGAAACAATACAGAATAGTCTTGAGATTCTGATAAGAGGCAGACATTTCTGGTTCCTTGAAATCCCATAATAAGGATTCATATTAAAGTTAGAGAGCTTAATTATTACATGGTCTGAAGCACATGTTTATCCCAATGAGTAAAATCAGTTAGGATGACATCCTTCACCTCTCAGTCTGATGAACCCACTCATATTTCCTCCTCTGCAACACTAGTCCTGACTCATCCCTACCATCCTAAAATAGCTTCGCTGATGGGAGCAAAGGTCTGTGACCAGATATTGCTGTCACTCAGTTGCTATAGTCATTCCACCTTCTGGAGTGACTGACAATTAAGAGCTCAGTGTAAGTCAATTCAGAAATCTCTTCCAAGCCACTTTTCTTCAAACCCAGGGAAAGCTAGTAAAGCAAGTTCTTTGGCCAAGTCTACTGTCCCTCCAAAGGTGAAACTGCCACACTGGACATACTTAGTTCATACCACACTGTATTTCCAAAACCATTAAGTCCTACAGTCTTCAAAGGATGCTTGCAGATCCCACCTTCCTCTCTTATACTCACGGTTTTCCTAAGCCAGTATTTTGCAACCTTGACACCATCTTGGAGCAGGTAATTCTTTGTTGTTGGGGGCTGCTCTACACATTGTAGGATGTTTAACAGCATCTCTGGCCTTTACTTATTAAATGTTAGAAGTACTACTCCAGTGTGATAACCAAAACTGTCTCTAGATATTCCCTAATGTCTTCTACAGGAAACATCAGCCCCTATTGAGAACTACTGTTTTAAGACCATGAGCTTGATTAATGAGAGCTCTGTGGATTCTTGCTTAGAGCCCTAGTGACTCAGATTTTACATGTGATTTTAAAAATATTAACTACATAATTCACTGTATATTAACTATATAGCTTGCTAGAATCCAATGCATTATAAGTAG